>NW_019525491.1:622836-688706 GCF_002814215.2 Seriola lalandi dorsalis
AAAAAACTCAACAAAAGAGTCACACTTTTGACATAGGCCATTATACAACCGGGGGTAGAATTGCATGTTCCCCTCAACTGAGGATTCAGGCGATTTTACCAGAGGTGGCCAGCATCATGAGGGGGTGATTTAGGCAAAAAAAACATTTTTGTCAAAACATGACTTAGGCCATTATTTTAGGAAGGTGACGATATGTAACCATCAAAGTTTGCCTTAAACTATTATGTCAGTCAAATTTGGCAGCAACTAGTTAAAGTGGTGCAAGAGATTGCTACAGCAACTGTTGAGTAGCATATATTTAAAATTCAAAAATCAGTAATGTGATTTCAGAATATATTGTTAATCACAGCATAATTAATGAGAAATGAATGATAACTTTATCCACTAATCAGTCAGTTGGATTTGTGGTGTTGATGGTGTTTCCCTATAATATTCTTCCGTAATGGGAAGTGAACCTCTCGTCATACATGTTGACACATGCAGCCATGATCTTGTGTGCATTGGCCATTATCTGAACAAGTTCCCTAGTCTATCAGCTCTGTGGGGATTGACTTGGTTACTTTTCTGCTGTCTTGCTAGCTTTGTCTGTGATTACATCTTTACACTGATTCTCTTGTTGCAGATCTCCCTTTAAGAGTGGCCCTGCTCTGGCAAGCCGTCTATGCAAAGCAGCAATGTTGCACCGCTTCAAGTTGGTGGCCAAAGAAGCTCAGAGGCAGGACCTGCTCGCTACAAGCTCCTACAGAGAAGCCAAGGTAACCCCAACAGCTCCTCTCCACACCTTTTGTGTAGTGTTTACGAAAGCAACACTTGTATTATAGGATAAACATAGGTTTCATCACTAATCCACTGACGTTCAATTTATTTGTTCATCAAAAGGGGAGAGTCAGTGTTTAGAAATTAATCAACACGTTTAAATGTAGTATTAAGTGTAATTCCCAGTATTCAATTTTAAACACTTGATGAATAATTTTTTGGTGTGTCTGTTCTTGTCATACAGTTCACTAAGTTTTTCAGTTGCTGATTGTTAGTCCTCAAAGATAATTTACCAAAACCTGCTCATTGTGTTGCTTGACTGTTCAGTTTGTATGTAATTCATCTTATCTTTAAGTGAGCGGCGGCACATTTTTGCAGTACTCCTTTTTTTCCCTAACTTCGCTATATCGTTTCACATTTAAAACGGTCCTATAGTTAGTTTAGAACTCTTAAAGGATTGTTAATTACATTACTTCTATTGTTATTATGTCACTGAAGAGGATGGCGAAGCCGTACCAGGAGGCTAAGAACGTGCTGAGGGCGTACCTGTTGCAACAGGGCTTTGGTTCCTGGCTGGTCAAGCTTTCGGTTAGTGATAACTTCAGCATGTGAATGAAAACACATTGATCGTTAAAATATTTCATTCCTGAATGTAGTTTTTTTCCAGTGACAGTTTTGTTTGCAAGAAGCACAGTTTGTCGCTATGGGACGTCACCATACTAGCAATAAGTTTCTATTGTAGTTTCTGAAGTACTTAAAATCCATCCCTGGCCATGTTTTAAAAGCAGTCACAAATTTGTTTAAAAAAGCAATTGAAGCATACAACTTATTTAAGGTATCGGGTTCATATTTCTGCTTCATTTAGTTGATATATTTATGTAAAGTATATACAAGTGTATATACTAGACTACTATACTAAAGTATATACTAGTGTATATACTCTACATGCGTTATTTACATTGTTTTACGGTTCAACAATAGGATTTTGTTCTCTTGTGTGTAATGAAAATGATCATGACCACCCTACTTTTGAACTGCGCCTTCATAGCTATAGATAGGCTCTGAAGTATGTTTAGTAAGTTATGTTGATTGTTGCAAAAAGACCTGAGTTTTGTCTCAACAAACTTACTGTTTGTGTTATCTTTTGGGGAAAATCATATTTTTGTCCATGTTCAGCAGTTTGTTTCACCCCTTGATACTGCATGATTAGCATTAAAATAAATCAATGCAAGCTGAAAAACCTGGAGTACAGTACATGTCATTACACCCCAACATCCACCAAAAACTACAGAAAATGAGATTTTTGATAACAGGACTGCAGGTGCTTTGTTAATTAGAATTAAAAAATAAAATGAAACCATCAAAGCAAGCCTAAGGCATAATATTTTGTGCAGTGATTGTGTATCATGAAAAGAGTGGACAGTTCTATTTACACATCTTTTTCATATATTTAATAATGAAATATTTGTATTATTATTCACAGAATACTGTGTCTGTCACAAGAAACCTAGAGTATTTTTCACCCAACAGGAGTCAAAAATATTGCATTGCAATTTTCTTAAATCTCTTAGTTGTTTGATAAGACGACTTGTGTGTATTGAATGTCATGTAGTGACCTCTAAGATGAGCAATAACAATTTGCTTTCGATTCACTATCTTTTTAAAGGGATAGTGTTTGAATTTGGATGGGAAGTGTTTGCTCCATGTGCTGGTGTAATGATGTTTCTTCCACTATTGCTGTTCCACTATAGTTTTTATGGTATTTACCACCATAACTGATGGACTAACATCAACTTCAAAGTCTGATTATTCAATCTGGATAATAAACAATATTTATGATATTAGTTTGCCAAACTTTAGCTGCATGATGAGATTACAGTAGACAGTGGCTCGGAGCCGTGGTGGTGGCAGATTCAAAGTATAAAACATATATATATATGTATGTATGTGTGTGTGTGTGTATGTGTGTGTGTATATATATATATATATACACACACACACACACACACACACACACACACACACACACACACACACACACACACACACACATACACACTGCCTGGCCAAAAAAAAAGTCGCCACAAAAAAAAAGGTCACACACTCTAATATTTCGTTGGACCGCCTTTAGCTTTGATTACGGTAAGCATTCGCTGTGGCATTGTTTCGATAAACTTCTGCAATGTCACAAGATTTATTTCCATCCAGTGTTGCATACATTTTTCACCAAGATCTTGCATTGATGATGGTAGAGTCTGACCGCTGCGCAAAGCCTTCTCCAGCACATCCCAAAGATTCTCAATGGGGTTAAGGTATGGACTCTGTGGTGGCCAATCCATGTGTGAAAATGATGTCTCATGCTCCCTGAACCACTCTTTCACAATTTGAGCCCGATGAATCCTGGCATTGTCATCTTGAAATATGCCCGTGCCATCAGTGAAGAAAAAATCCATTGATGGAATAACCTGGTCATTCAGTATATTCAGGTAGTCAGCTGACCTCATTCTTTGAGCACATACTGTTGCTGAACCTAGACCTGACTAACTGCAGCAACCCCAGATCATAGCACTGCCCCCACAGGCTTGTACAGTAGGCACTAGGCATGATGGGTGCATCACTTCATCTGCCTCTCTTCTTACCCTGATGCGCCCATCACTCTGGAACAGGGTAAATCTGGACTCATCAGACCACATGACCTTCTTCCATTGCTCCAGAGTCCAATCTTTATGCTCCCTAGCAAATTGAAGCCTTTTTTTCCGGTTAGCCTCACTGATTAGTGGTTTTCTTAAGGCTACACAGCTGTTCAGTCCCAATCCCTTGAGTTCCCTTCACATTGTGCGTGTGGAAATGCTCTTACTTTCACTATTAAACATAGCCCTGAGTTCTACTGTTGTTTTTCTTCGATTTGATATCACCAAACGTTTAAGTGATCGCCGATCACGATCATTCAGGATTTTTTTCCGGCCACATGTCTTCCTCGAAGACGATGGGTCCCCACTATCCTTCCAGTTTTTAATAATGCGTTGGACAGTTCTTAACCCAATTTTAGTGGTTTCTGCAATCTCCTTAGATGTTTTCTCTGCTTGATGCATGCCAATGATTTGACCCTTCTCAAACAGACTAACATCTTTTCCACGACTACGGGATGTGTCTTTCGACATGGTTGTTTAAGAAAAGAGAAGCAACTCATTGCATCAGTTGGGGTTAAATAACTTGTTGCCAGCTGAAAGATAATCGCCCATGCAGTAATTATCCAATAGGAGGCTCGTACCTATTTGCTTAGTTAAATCCAGGTGGCGACCTTTTTTTTTGGCCAGGCAATGTATATATGTGTGTATGTATGTGTGTTTTATATGAAAAAAACCTTAAAATACCTTAAATACTATATTGCAACTATTGAGCTTTTCCGCGTTGTTTAAAGGAACACTATGCAGGATGTTCCTAAAAACAATGTGTAGACTCATCCAAAAGTAGTCCCGCTCAGTCATCACTTATGAACCACTAGAAGACTGAGGCGGCGTATTTATCTGCTGCTGTCTGCCTGTGTTTTCTTATTTTGCTGTGTTTGGGATAAGTCTGGGCTGCAACCTTTGGAGAGCGGATGTGTAGCTAATAACAGCACTAACAGGTAGGTGCTGCCAGTTAGCTTAGTTAGCTTCCTAAAGTTTTGGCTTTTCGATTACAACAAATCAAACATTCCTACAATAGGAGCTTGCAGTGTCCATAAAAGCAGTGTGATGCTGCAGGTGGTACACTGGGCTGTGGTCGTTCTGGCAACTTCGGTCTTGGGCAGGGGGCGTGCACTTCTGGTGGCACTGAGTTGTGGAGGAAGGTCCAAGTTTGAATGTTGTGTTTGTGAACAGTAACCAACAATTCCTGACTAAAATGCATTTGAATTTCCCTGGCTTTTCAAGCATTAGTCTCTACCATCACTCTGCCATGACAACAATGATCCACCTGTAAGGTGTCTACCACCTGTTATTAGGAATGATTGTAAATGAGAGAACTGTAAATTTTAACCCATAAACTTAACTCTGCAGTGTAACTAACTTGTATTGTGCAACTCGTTTACATTTACAGAAGTTATTTCCTGCATTATGTTCAAACTAAGCTAAGTTTGCACTAACACATAGCCTGCAATCAACAGCTTTATACAAAAATTACCAACTTCTAAAATGCTTTTTGAAGTTCATACTGCATTGTTTGGGAAGATGACTTTTAAATGACTTGCTGTTGCTCCCTTTAAGTGGCTGGTGGGCTACAAAAGCCTAAATTTACCAGCATTTGACAATGAAGAAGGGCTTCTTTCCCATCTTTGTGGGGGGATTCTTCTGTGAAGTGGGCCTTGCTTATTCACAGATTCACAATGTCAAAACAAACAGTATTATGTGACGATCTGTCTGCTTGTCACTGGATTCAAACATGTTGGTCACCCCATGTTGATGCAAACTGTTGATTTGCCCTCACTCTGTTATTACATTATACACATACAGGAAATGCTTTGGTTTCCTGTGTATGCGATGCAGCGTGATCATTTACTCTTAAATGTTGAGCAGTCTTGTGAATGGAGTGGTGTGTCTACTTCCTACTGGTTTGCACAATCGAAGGAAATTCCAGGGCATTCAGGAAACTCGTGTGCAAGGATCAAGCCTTTCAGTTGTACGTACAGCTCCAGGTTTCAAACTTTACAAATTTACTGCTTTTATACCATATGCAATGCAGATTGTGACCTCAAAATATAATGCAATGCACAAAAGCCTGACAGTATCTTACACTGTTTATCATTTTATGTCAGTATGGCGATGCACGAAAAGGATTAAATGCAGATTATTTTATTACAGTGCTGATAACTTTGACCGGTGATGTTCTGCCCCGGAGTTGATGTCTCATGCTGATGTCTTTGTTTTTTATTCTGTTGAGGAGGCATGTTCATCTCCCAACCTTCTTTAAATTATGATGTATAGGGAAAATGGTCTAAGACCACAGCTTGGACAAAGTCGTGTTGTCTCAATGCATGTTAGACTAAAATGCCAGGTTGGTAAGGCGCTGTATCTGAATTGCCCTCCTTCCTGCTGAAGCCGGTACCTATTGCAAATATGCTATGTTGTAAATCCCCTTTGGCTGATTTTTTTCAGTGTGCAGAGAAAATGTAGATCATCGAGACTATTAATTGACATCTGCCCTGTAAAGAGATACTCCCTTCTCATAGTCCATTTTTAAGACATTATTAATGCTACTTGGTTTATATGTCTAACATCAGGCAGCCAACTCAGTTTACTTTTCCCTGAAAATGGCACCAACCCATGATATCTCATTGCCATCTTGGCTAAATTTGAATGTTGTTTGGGTAATTAAATACGGCCTTTGCATTTCCTTTTATTCTATACTCAATATTATTGTTATTAATAATAGTATTATTTCGTTTTTACGTAGGTGTTAAATAGGT
The DNA here is from genome assembly GCF_002814215.2 of Seriola lalandi dorsalis. Classification (NCBI taxonomy): domain Eukaryota; kingdom Metazoa; phylum Chordata; class Actinopteri; order Carangiformes; family Carangidae; genus Seriola; species Seriola lalandi. The sequence continues at coordinate 629,039 of NW_019525491.1, forward strand.
GAATCAGAGCCTTAAGTTGAGTACGGTCACTAGGATAACACTGAAAGATATTCAAGTAAGTAATTAAGTTCTCCAAAACAAAAGCAAATTCATACAGTATTTTATATATGTGTGTGTGTGTATATGTGTATATGTATATGTGTGTATGTATATATATATATATATACACACATGAGCTTAACCTTTTTTTTCTTTCTTTCTTTTTTGGCCTCACTCACTGAGGTGATACTAGTAGGTTTAGAGATAAACAGGATATGCAACTCTCTTGATGTGGTTAAACAGTGAAAAAATTTGAGCCCCGAGCTCTTAGAAGCTGTAGCACCTATGCTGTGGTGCTGTGCAGGAGGATGTTAAATATGTACTGCATTCTTGTAAATCATGGTCGGATTAAAAACCCCATTGCCCCCCAAGTGGCTTTTTGTTTCTGCTGTTTTGTCTGTCAAAATTACAGAGTGATGTAATTCGTTTTACCTTTTATTTAAATATTTCAGAGTACCCATGACTATGAGAGAGTGACGTAAGAGCGCACAAAGTATCTTCCACGATATGAGTTAAAGGCAAAAAACTCCATTAAAATATGGAAAGATCCAGTTTAAAAGAAAGTGTAACTACCCAAGCCATAAGTCAGTATATGTATATATTACCTAATATAGAAAGGACGGTCACATAATGTAACAATGATAAGGGTTTATGTGATGACCACCACCTTCAATTATTTCAACCTTGTTTCAGAGAAATCATGTGGTTTTACCTAAATACAAGTACCTCTGAGCCTTGGCAACTGTTGCTATGGAGACACAGCCAAGTCAGAAAGGTAACCTTAAATAAATAGTTTAAGTTGACTAAATCCAACCTAAGATTAAAAATTAAAAGAATAATTTCATATGATATATTGATCATATAGATTTCTAGTGAAAAATGATATCTTAGCGATTCGGTCTGCCGATCGGAAAAAGCTCATCAATGTAATATCATTGGAAGGCAATGACAGTCCATGAATTTTGTTGAGGTAAGAGGAATTGCTACATGTTAGACTCAAACATGCTTGTAAGCGTTGCACTTATACTGTCCTCAGATCTTCCCTCATAACCATCAAATTACATCATTGTCAAAAAGTACTCCAGATGATTATAGTCTGTATACCAATGATTACAGTGCTAATAGGTCCCTCTATTAGTTAATGCATCATATAAAACACAACTAAACAGTTACAATGGAAATAAATAGGCCTGACAACTTTAAGTTTAATGTTTAAACAATGTCTTGGCTATCATGCTACTATGGTACAATACCAAAAAAACAAAACAAAAAACAGCCATAATAGGCAAACAGTACGGTGAACGTTCCCTCTGGCACAAATTGCCAAAAACCGTGGGACTGTACAGAATCTGTTCCTAAAATGACTTGACAGTGACTTCACTATGACATGATTTTCCATAGTCAAACTTCTTGTGCCCTTAACATTGAGGAAATTCAGCCTCCCACAGAGGTAATACGCCTATTCCTTTTCCACATTAATTTCTTTACTGCTAAAGTTAAAAATGACAATCTAGCTCTAATTCCAAATTCGCATTGTCTTATCTTATTGGTAGGCTAATCCAAACATGATGCAGATATGCATTCTGATTTGATGAAGGCTCCAGATAAGAGCTAAACTAACAGTTTTTTTGGACATATATTTGTAATCTTCTGAGGACACTAATTTAGAATTTAAATGGCAATACACAAACTCTTTAAGGTAACATTTATTAAGTTATAGCTTCAATTTATAGCACCGCCATACAGCATGTTAAATAATCAATAAATAAATAAATAAATAAAAATTCAGAGCTATACAAGAGCTTACATCAAATACATTCCCATTGTTTGAAATTGAGAACTTTTAAATACACTTCACAGCAGTTGTAGAAATACATAAGATAATTGTAGAAATATAATGTATTATATATTATGTTAATATGTAGTAAAAATAAAATACAGAAGAAATAAAATCATTCAACATGAGTAGTTGCCTTATCACCATATTGCAGTGACTTGGTTATAAATGCAAATATTGTAGAGCAGTGTTCTTAATCGTATAGCATCGCTAAAAACAGAGATATACCTGAGATCACTCCAATCAACATGTGTAGATGTTGCTTGATTACATACAATCCTTAAAACACGTCTGCTTCAGAATCAATGGGTTGGTCGTGTCATCTCATGCCGGATGAAATAGAATTTTTTGCAGCATTTAATCGCTGCTCAAGACTTCCTGTGGCGTTTTTCAGTACAGTTGATGGAGAAGATGCGATACAAAGGTTGCCCCAGTCTTTTTGGACTGCATTATGCATTTCTTAGATTGTAAGACTCAAGTAAGAATTTCGTTCCTTTCAGAAACTCACTGAGAGGGGTTTCAGACCATGTTTCACAGTCACATTCACTGCGGTTTGTTGATGCCTAGGGAGAAGACAATAAGTCAGTTTAGTCCATTTGAACAAATTATCTTCTTGTAATCATCAATCAATCATCTTTTTTTTTTTTTTCTTTCTTTTTTCTGTAATCTTTGGCACTTGATTTGGCAACACGATGTGGGGAGGTACTTACATGTGTAATGTTTAGTTTTTGGATCTGTATTTCCAAGAATTCGACAGTTTCCTCTATTCTTGCGTTGGGGTCCTCACATTCCTCTTGGGCTGTTCCTTTAAGTTCTTCCATAACGCATTCCAGTGCTGCAGCAATGCATCCTACCTGTGTGTGTATGAGAGAGAGATGTTTTAGCGTCCAATTACTGCCCTGACTGAGGCAGACTTGTGGCTATGCGCAGAGACGTCAGCAAACAGAAGCTGTCACAGCTGTGTGAAGTATCAACACTTGTCAAGCTCATTTCCTGTACTAGAGAACCTTTACATGTGGTTTATAAAAGCTCATCTAAACCCTAAAGCTTGAGCTTCTTTGATGCTGGGGACTACCCAGTATTGCTGTTCTTTTCTGACTTAATATTCAAAAACAGATTAGTCTATCATCATTGTCATATTTAGTAAAGTACATCCATATACTGTATTTCATTGTTACTTCTGACTTGTGTTTCTGTAATGGTAATGCATCATCATATTTTAAGACGTGTAAACTTAACAATATAAAATACAACCTTACCGTAGTAATTGGTGGAGTATAGAAGGTTGAATTTGATGGCTGTATGGACAGAAGAAAACATTAGAAGGTATTAGTAACTGACAGAATCTTTGCAAAATGAGAGGGGGAAAAAATATTCGGCTTGAAATAACTTACACATGAGACTTCATTCAGTATTAAGTCGATACTGGACTCCTTTATGGGTATAGGATTTGCTTGAAGACAAGTAAAGAGAGTAACAGTCCAAAAGGCAACCCAAATAAATTTCTCCATATTCAGCTTGAAGGCTTGTCAGTGTGAAAAGCAAGTTGTTTAGTGGAGGTGTTGTGTTGGTTTACTTATCCTCTGTGCTGTATTGAATTTATATAGCTGCTGGGTGGAAAGGGTGGGCTGAATTAGTTGTGTATCACCTAATGCATACAGCATTGTTTTTCCTTTAGATGACTCTTGGAAATTTTTTTTTTCACGATGCTACTACAACATGGTAAAATCCCTCAAGCTGGCCAATAGTAGCACAGCTTACAACTTCTTCACTTCAACTTCACTTATGAAACTAGGTTGGCTGTCCCTAGAGAAAGAAAAACCCATTTGCACCCATTTGCTCTGAGAATTGTGTTAGGGAAATCTTTGTCATTAAATAACTTAACTACTTTAATACTTTTTTATACATGTGAAAATATATGTAAAATGGCCACAACATGTTTACTGTCAGTCTATCTGCAATTCACAATTAGATAAGGCAGAGCTCATTGAAGATTAAGTTTGGTTCAAAATGGTGCTCTTGATGTTTTTAGTTTATTTGCAGTTTGTTTGTTTTTGATTTCATCATCGAGTTTTATCAAAGAAGCAAGCCACCTTTATGTATATCGCTATTTTCAGAATTGAGGTTAGAGGGAGAAGAGGAAAAGAGAATGATGGAAAAGATTACACACATGCACGCACGCACGCACACGCACGCACACACACACACACACACACACACACACACACACACACACACACACACACACCCTTTACCAAATCTAACCTACCTATATTTAGTTCACCATGATATGATCAGTGGATGATTTTCACAACAGTTGCCTCCACGTGGAGTCATGAAAACCATTTTGTGCCCATAGGGGAATTTTCTCGATGAGACTGGTAAAACCAGCCTTAACTATTGAACATCTTTGTACACCAGATATGTATTATTATAAAAGCATAAAATAGTTTGGTTTGGCATGAAGAAATATGAGGTGCATTATCTAGCTTATAATTTATTGACATACAGTGATGCCAGTGTTAATAGTAAAAACTTGTTGGACAGCCGAATGCTGTGTGAGCCTCTTTTTTGGATGTTAGTGTTTAGTGTAAGTAGTGTTTACCTCCTGATGGTTTAAGTGCCTATTCAAAGAGGGTGTGATGGATCCTCTATTACAGTGGTTCCCAACTTTTCCCAACTCATGGCCCACTTGAAAATCGCAAAAATGTTGGTGGCCTACATCCGACCCCATAACAATACGTAGGCCAAATGGTATATTCTCACAGTACTTTTTGTTTTAATGTTAGTGATCAAACATTCAAGACTGAACTGAAAGCAGGGGAAGCTGAATTTTTCTTTTTTGTTGGACAGGGAGGAGATCACTTGTCGATTCACCATCTGTCTCATTATTCTTTCTTTTTAATTCTATCTGTCTCTAACCAACTCTCCATTTTGGCACTCCAGTTTCAGTTGTGGATGTTATCTTTTAGTGCGCAATCAGACTGAGATAGCAAACAAGTATACGATGTGGTCCAGCAACAAAATAAAAGTTCCTGTCATGACTTACCACAGTCATAGGCATTAGAGAAAAAACAACAGAGAAAGAAGTTTTTCAACATATGTAATGTTTCTAAAAATCATTTCATTTGAAAAAATGTTATATTCTTTTTTGCAATTACATCTCTTACTCCTATTGTTTTGCAAATGATTTGTTGGTCCACTTGCAATACCTTTGTGGCCCACCAGTGGGCCCTGGCCCACAGGTTGGGAACCACTGCTCTATTACTAAACTAATTTTAGTTCTTTCATTGCGCAACCATCAGTCGTTTCCCACACGGTCCATTTTCTCTTGGGTCTGTATATTCCCACCTTGTGTCATTACACTCTCAATAAGACATTAAGATTGAATGTAAAAGTTCATTTTGAAAACAGAGGTGTGATGATGGGTTTCCAAATCTGCTACTGTGTTGCTCAGGCAAAATTATCATTGAAAATATATCTAGGTTCTTGTACTGTTCATTAGGTTATTCACACGTACAGACAGATAACCTTCAGAGATTCCTCATCATCAGTTAAAGGCCCACCAAATCTGTATAATCTTTGAATTACATCAGTCTACAAAATTACTGTGATGACTCAAACAGTCGGTATAACATGTGAAAGGATGCGACCTTGTGGCCTTTTGTGTTCTTTAGTGCAGATGATAGATGAGTGTGTGCCTGGCACAAGCAGTACATTCATTGTGGCTTAGGAGTAATGAATTTTTACATCTACCCCACACATGTGATTGTATATATCAGCATCAGACATCCTAACTGATATAGTAGCTCTGTCTGGGCAATTTTAAATTCAGAGTTGCCACAATTGCCCCATGAGCAAGAGCTTTCCTTCCTCAAGCACACCTCAGTGATGCACAGCAGCTGATATGATCAGCTTCTTTCTCTCTTAACGATCAAAGTAGAGGTTTCTGGTGCTAGTTCACCCACTTTCGAAGCGCATGGAGAAAAGAAAAAGTCTAAAGAGAGACTCCAGCAACACTATTAGACCAATGTGTTTCAGCTTAGGGCGTCGATAAAGGCCCAGATGGCCCCCGATGACCCTGATGAAGGCCCAAGCTGAAACTCAATGTTACAAAGGTCAGGATTTTATCAGCAGTAGAGCAAGCGAAAGTGACTGCTGGTTAACATGTAGTCTTAGAGGGCGTGTTTCAGTCACTATTTCATACCTGTTACGTTGTCCGACGACAGAAACAGATAAACATTCAAATGAGAACAGCTTTATTGGGAATGTTATATTAGAATATGGGCTGTATTAAAATATGTGAGCACAGAGAGTAGGAGAGAAATAAAGAAAAGACTGAAACCGGCACAATGCAAATAGCCCATGACACAGCCATATCTTAGTTGGTTGTTCCAAGTAACATTTTTTTTAGCATTTCTAAACTGCTGCACCTATACTTAAGATATGGTTTAATTCAGACTTCTACAACTAGCTACCAGTCTGGAGGTCAAACAGCATGTATGCCCATCTGTCGACCTTGGCCTCATTCTTTCAACTTTTTATTGCACAGTATCAACATCACACTACTTTCTGTGTTGTTACTGAATGTAAACATTTGTCGTTTCCAAGTGTTGGAACATACAACCAATCTTTTGTTTTGGTAGACAGGGCGGTCTCCTTAAATCAGAGTTACAATGCAGTACGCCACAGCGCCTTTTTTGTCAATATACAACCTAAGAAGTTAAAGGCTCGAGATGGGATGAAAATATGTCATAACATTAATGAAGTGTGTGTGCCTTTTGTCTGAAGAACTTTAAGTAAAAGTATTTTAGGTTTTAAGTTCATTTACCTTTTACGGTTTGCAAAAATGATTTGTCTTTTGATGCTCACCAGAGTTGCTCTTGTGTTGCTGTTCATCTCATTAGGACAAGTAGCTTTCGTAGTGTTAAAGCAAGAGAGCATTCACATCATCTCAACAGCACACATTAGCGTTTCACCCTTATTTTTGTCTCAAATTTAGTGAAGCAATTTTTACATGATCTATCTACATGAAAAGGAACATTTTTTCCTACAAACACTAATAAGTGTCTACAATAAGAGGGAAGTGACAAAATCATTTATTTTTAGTAAGTCCTAGCTGTAATAATTGACAAGTTGTTTTTTTTTTTTCCCCTGATGCTACTATGAAGATACCAATCACCTCCTTTTAATTTTAGAGAGGAGTTACCACGTCACACACAACAGTAATTGATGACAAACTCATGAATCACAGTTCACAGATCATTTTAATAGCAAACTTTCACATATTTTGTGGTTGCGGTACATCAATTTCATTATTAAATAAATAAATATATAAATAACTTGAGAACTTCTTGCAGTGTTTTTCAATTGTTACTTAGAGAACATCACATTTTTAGTGCAGTGTGTTATATTAAATAATGATAAAGTAGAAGAAACATCTGAAGGTTCAGTGTGGATTAACACATTTTAGGATTGTCGTTGAGTTGTTTGAGAAAACTTTCGAAGTCCTTCACGAAGACTGCAAACGTCTTGTTTTCCCGCTGGAACTCATTGGAGTTGGCCTGTACATGAGGAGAGGAGGCTGGCTTAGTATTGGATCATGTAGTTTTAGTGAAGAACTTAAATATACATATATTACACATTTCTAAGGTGATATGACTATACGGTAATAATGTTAATACTTACATGTTGCAAGCTCTCCAGTTTTTTAATCTTCAAAGCGTATTTGATTTCTGTAATTCGGTTCTGTTCATCGCTGCAGTTCTTACTGGCTCGGTCCAGCCCGTCAATGAACAAATGCAGGGCTTTGGCATAGGATTTTTCCTGACAAAGACACAGCAATCCTTACGGTCACACTTTGTCCAATAATGGCGATCAACTACATTTTGTACAAGAGTTGAATCAGCTTCAGTTGATTTTTGAATTAGTGATTAAGTTGATTGTCGTTGTTGGTGTTATGGTTTGATTTACTGTCAGATAGATAAGCATTAAGAGCAGCCTCTTGTCATGTACCAGTGCTATTTTAAGTTAGTGGGTATACATTCAGTTTCTCTAAATGACATGCAAACATTGTTTAAGACACAGATTTAAATTTCTTTTTGAGCAATTTTGAGAGAACCCCTAGTGGTAGGCACTTGGTAACAAAAGTTAACATGAGAGGGCAGTCTCTCAAAAGAAGAAAATTGTGGCAGTGTAAACACATTTGTGGAGACACTCTAAAAACCTTTAGGAGGTTTGGTTGCGGCAATCTGCAAAAGCAGCATCAACATCCTGAGTAAGTACTTAAACTTGATCAACAGTGATCTCTTACCAGCACGTTTGTTGGAGTGGTGAAAGTCACGTTTTTATCCTGCAACAAATCAGAGAAACAGACAATTAGTTTTTATCGTTCACTTTCAGTAGAAACAGATTAGTTTCTTAAAAAAAACAAAAAAACATGCAGATTTGAATGGTCTAAGATGTTTGTAGGACTACTGTACATTCCCTTTATCATGAAATAACTTACACATGACACGTCTTTAAGCAGATTGTCAAAGTCCAGGTCATCAATGTTGAAGTGGTAACATGGCTCTTGAGGTTTGACTCCTTGCTCAGTGGGGATGGCTTTTGCTTGAAGATACCCTACAAGACAAAACATCCACAGGGCAATTCTGAAATGCTGCTCCATAGTAAGGCTTGATTGAAGTTTCTTGATAAGATGCACAATAGATCTTTTTATCAGTAGCTTGTGATGTCCTCTTGTGTAGTTGGCCACTTTAAATAGTGTGCAATGCTGACAAGAATGAGTGGGCTGGTAAAGGTATGTTATTTTTTCCTATTAATCATGTTGCATTTTCCCCTTCAACTACATGGTGAAAACCCAGTTCAAAAAGATCAGGTGGGCACAGACAGCTCCCATTGATAGTGATTAATGAAAATCCTTTACAAATTGTTCCCATTTGATCAGATTAGATCATTTTTAAACTGATGTTTCTTTATTGACACTTAAAAAAAAAAAAAAAAAAATTGGGTTTACATTCGTATAGATTTTATTTCCCAGACACTTACTACTGAGAGATCTTTTCCTCTCTTCAGAGAAAGTTGTTGGTATTTCTTTTCCGTTCAACATGAAAAGCAGTTTGCATGACCACAAATTTATCTGCAACATTCATGTCTTTATACTTGGGGTTTGTCTCAAGCTGGTGCAGCAGTTTCAAACTGTTTGACATGGTTAAATTTGAAAAAAAATCTGTCACATACAGGATGCATTATAAAATGAAACTATAAATGACAGGCATTTTAGTATGTAGACAGAAAGACAAAAATCTCTGGTAGAAAAATTCTATTAGTAGTATGTTTTAAATTATAGAGTGCAGAAATGCATGTTTTTTAGGAATTGGAGCTGAAACAATAAGGACAAAAGATTTATTTGTTGTTGCATCACAATTTGTGTGCAATAGTGGGCTTGATAATTAATGGAACAGCAAGCACATAGACTGGAGCATGAGTGGCTGCAAGTAGAAAATCTATGCTCAGTGTGATACGTCACCCACTTGAGTAATGAATGAAGGGTTTCTCCTTACACCTACGCTCTCGTGGGGATTCCCCACAAGAATCCCAGATATCAAAGGTAGACGTGCCATCAGCCTGTTTATCACACCTTGTCACCTTGGACATCGTCATGCTCAGTCTAGAGTTGGTTCATCGGTTAAGTTTCAGTTTTGAGGTTTCCTCAGGAGTCACCAAAAATAATCAATGTGACAGGATTTTTGACGCGATTGAAGAGGGTGGGGAAATTTCTATCCATGGAATTTGTCACTCTGCGGGGGCATCCCTTCTGTTTCCATGTGTTAAGATTAAGTCTTTGCCCACACTAAAGATAAACTTTTGATATTGAGGTGCAAGTGTCTACCTTTTGAACCTGTCAACTGTTACTTGATCAGGCAGGAAAAAAAAACGTTGATTTACGTCCAACATGTGCGTAATTATTATTTTCCTCTGTAAGCAAAGGATATCATGAGCCAAAGTTAAATTGACTTATTGTTGCAGATTCAAAATTTCAAATTAAACTCATTTTGAAGTTTAACTCAGATTCGACCCTTTGCACATTTCCTGTTTTTGTTTGCCTTCGCTTTCAGTGAGACTGTGTGTTTAAGGTTTGTTTGATGTTTGGAACCACAGTCTAATGAAAACTGAAGATGCAGCTTGTTTGCTTCCATACTGTGAAATACCATTACCATTCTTAGTACCTCTGTGAGTACTTATTTTAATGTTTTTACCATTGTTGATTTTTCTTTGTGTTTCTGTTAATTTTAAACCAATATTTCAGTATTTTGTACTTCATTAAATATAATTCAACTTTTGAATTGGTCATAAAATGTTCACCATCCCACAAGAAGTCTTACTTTCATGCCCACATCTCACTTTCTCTGAATTAAATCTTCTTACTGTTGCAATAACTCTTTGTAAGGCAGTATAGTCAACAGACACCCCTCCCCCCACCACCCACCCACATGATATAAATTCATCCATTTGGTAGATTTAGTACCTGTGGGATAGCTGAGATAAGGGATGACTGTAACATAAGTCACTTGCACTCTTGTGAGACACTGGTGCACGCTCAAGAGCCCTGAGAAGAAAGTACTGAGTCATCTTTGCCACAAGCACACAAACACCTACAGTGCAGGGCACGTACATCATGCTGTCCATGTTTGGGAACTTCCTTTTGCACTTATACATGAATTATTTTGAAACTTTTGTCAAACTTTGCCTTACTTTTTGTTTCACATATTTATTTTTTTGTAACAACTGTATAGGTCACAGTTTCATAATATGTAAGTTAGTTAAAATAACATTACTTATAACTTCATGAAATCTGACAAACTTTGAGCTGCTACTAACTATATAACTGATAATTTATTGATTAATCCGCTGATTATTTTCTCGATTAATCATTTAGTTATTTAGTCTTGTGCCCTTCACATGTTTTCAGAGTTCAAAGTGATGTCCGCAGATTTATTGGATTTTCTGACTAACAATCCAAAACTCAAAGATATTCACCGTACTGTCACAGAAAATAGCAATAGCAATGTTCACATTTCAGTAACTGGAACCAGTGATTTTTTTGTTTTTGTCATCTTTGCTTTAAAAAAATAAAAAAAAAAAAGGATTAGTCGATTGTCTAAAATTAGAGTTGCTGATAAAGTTGCTTTAGCCCTACTATGAATTCAGCTAGATTTAACTGAGGTTCATGACAGCTAACCATAAATGTTTTAAACTATTTGTTTTTTAAAATTAGTGGATTGGTGGGAAAAAAAAAAACAATATGGTTTGTGATATTTAAGGCCTATTATCCTCTGCGGTTGAGAGACAATAAAGTTAGTTTTTTTTCCTGCATCTGAAGCATTGTATTGGTTGTTGATGCCAGGTTTGCACCTATTTCTTAAAAATGAAAAAAAAAAATTATTCATTTATTTCTGTTCATCCCAAGTGCAGTAGTTGTGGACTGTTTAAAGTTTTATATACTTATTTACTTTCATTGATTTAGTATTTTATCTATCTGCAGAGAAATGTAGTGGATGAAATACTATGCCACTAAAAGAGAGAGTGATTTTGTGGTCTATGCATAAATCCATGTTTCACCTTCTATGACGCTTTGTGTGGGGTTGTTGTCATTTAGATTATGCACTGACCAGAAAATGCACCTCATCTCCCAAAAATAACTGTCACAGCATTCACCTTATTTCACCACTCAGAAATAAAGAACAGGGAAATAAAAGCTTCGTTTCCGTGATAGTAATGATGTCAGTGGAGACGGTGGAGGTTTGGTTACCACAGGCCACCACAGCATAGTATCATAGGTGGTGGCTTTGCAGAGGTACTGTGTTGCATTTGAGTCAGCTGTATATATAGATTATCAAAAACTCTAATCTCTCTTTTTTTTTCTTGCATGGTACCCACAAGCTTCCTTTATTCAAGGAAGGAATGCACTTCTTTTTCTGTTCAAAAATGTACATTATATATTTTCTGTCATTCACAAACTGTAGTTGTGTTGTGCAAATGTTTTTGTATTTTGTCTATGACTTCTTGGAGCAGGGTTGTTGGGAGGCTGAGGATTTACACGATTTCTAGAGATGCACCGATTGATCAGCTGGCGATCGAAAAAAGGCCAATTTTCAGCTTGATCCATTATGATTGGTCAGAGTCTGATCCGTCTCGGATATCACATGATGGTTCACGTTGCGCACACAACAGCACCGATACAACATTACACACACACACACACACACACACACACACACACACACACACAAACATCATGCCGTTGACATGGAGGTTCTTCACCATGAGTGGAGAAGACACAATTTGTAATAACTGTAAGGCCAAAGTAAGCTGTGGAGGAACAACCAAGAAAACATTCGTAATGTCAAGCTTGATCACGTAAAACACCATCGCCCCACTGAACATGTCCGATTTCAGGAAGCTAGCAAAGGCAAAGCGGCTAAAACTGTTGCCACACCGTTTACCTCACCTGTGCATGGCGGTTAGCTTGCTGTACTACTGCTGCTGCGGCTCGCATACGTGTGTCTGAAGTGCCAGTGTTGCTGCTGTGCCTTGGATAGTGGCCATCAATAATAATTATAATCATCCGTCGTTGATGAGTGGTCCAAAAAAGTGAAGAGTTGTAACCAAAAAGCAGTCACATTTTGTTTACCCATGTTCAGAGAGAAAAAGAGAGAGAGAGAGAGCCCTCACATAGTTATTTAATAGTTAATATTTTTTTTTATTATCAACATACAATTGAATTGTCCTTTTAAAAGAAAAGTTATAAAATGTTTATGTAGTTGTTAATTATAGTTCTTAGAAAATCTGAGGGGATCCAGGGATTTCAGTGTCGAGGACTATATAGTGAGCTCATTGGTAAAATGAACAAACAGTTTCATACACCGCTTGATTAATTTTCTCTGCACCTTTTTCTCTTTCAGCACAGGTGCAATGCATGATGGTATATATTGCTTGGTTAGTGATGTTCGGTTGTACACTACTTTTCACAATGCATGGCTATGAGTTCAGTATATAGAAACTACACTTCTCAAAGAAATTAAGGGGACACTTAAATCACACATCAGATCTTGATGAACAAATTATTCAAGTTGAAAATCTTTACAGATTTTTTTGATGGTATAATTTGTTGAGAACAAAATGACGTAACAACGGTCAATGGAATCCAAAATCATCAACCCACTGAGGGCCGGATTCACTATGACACCCAGAATCAAAGTAAAAAATTGAAATCACAGGCTGATCCAACTGTGGCTCAGCAGTGTGTAAGGCCCCCGCATGCCTGTATGCACCCCCGACAACATGTGGGCATGCTCCTGATGAGTCTGTGGGTGGTGTCCTGGGGGGATCCCCTCCCAGACCTGGATCAGGGCATCAGTGAGGTCCTGGACAGTCTGTGGCGGTACTTGGCATCATCGGATGCACCGATACATAACGTCCTGTAGGTGCTCTGTTGGGTTTAGGTCGGGGGAACATAAGGGACAGTCAATGGCATCAATGCCTTCGTCATCGAGGAACTGCTTACACACTCTGGCCACATGAGGCCGGGCATTGTCCTGCACCTGGAGGAACCCAGGGCCCACTGCACCAGCATTAGGTTGGACAGTCGCTCTGAGGATTTCATCCCGGTACCTAACAGCCGTCAGGTTACCGTTGGCTATGACACGGAGGTCTGTGTGACCCTCCAAGGAGTCCCCAGACCATCACTGACCCACCGACAAAAGAGAATGGGGCACCAATTGCGGACCTGCCAAATCTGGTGTTCTCCGGTGAATGCCAATCGAACTTCTGACAGTTTGGTCAGAAACACACACACCAGTAGCCTGCTGGAGGTCGTTTGGTAGAGCTCTGGCAGTGCTACTCCTGTTCCTTCTCGCACAAAGGAGCAGGTACCGGTCCTGCTGCTGGGTTGATGCCCTTTGCCCATTGCACCTGTTGTCACTTTTATTTGCACCAAAGTAGGTGAAATTGATTCACAATCACTTGTGCCTTCTAAATGGACAGATTGATATATCCGAAGTTTAACTGACTTGGTCTTATAATGTGATGACTAAGTGTTCCCTTAATTTTGTTGAGCAGTGTATAAAATGATTCCCACAATACATTTGGACAGCACAACAACATGGGAAACTCACTAGTGGACTATATACGGAGTAGTGACGGATTTCAGACACAACCTCTGAGAACTAGAATTTACATTACAATTTTAAAATTGATTGTAGTTATGATTAGGAAGGTTTGGATCAAGTCAGACAATGGAGTCTATCACAGTCTGGGTCAGTTGGTGCAGATGTTCACAAGATAAAATTATACAGTGTTTAGACTTAATGTTTTTAATCGTTTCTATTCCAATCAAGTCACTGCCTGTTGCTCTTAAGGATCTGACAATTTTTTCTCAAGTCCAACTTACAACAATACTCATGCTCATATGTATATTGAAAGAGTACTTGGTTGCTATGATCATTCCTCCTGTTCATATCAGTCATTAAGAGATCCCTTCCTAAAGCAGTTTAAATGGAGGTGATGGATGACATCAGTGTTAAAATGCATTGTGAAGGTCAACTGACGTTAATACAGTCCAGACCCTAAGTATTTGGAAAGTGAAATATTTTTGTACTTTTTTGTACATTCAGTTTGAAATTAAATATAGGATACTGTGTCATTGATTTGAGCAGGTCGTGAATATAGAAAGAACTATTTGGAAGATAAAGACCTTCTAACACATAGTTCCTAAAGTTTAGGACTTAAAAAGGAACTGGACAAACAAAAAAGTCATATTTGATATTTTGTGGAAAATTCTCAAGTCTTTGACACATAGACATCAACAGATGCTTCATATCTTCCACAGTGATGTTCTCCCAGGCCTTTCCAGTATCCACCTTCAGCTTTTGCTTGTTGTTGCGGTCTCTCTGCCTTTAGTCTGCTCTCCAGGAAGTGGAGTGCTGCTCAGTCAGACTGAGATCTGGGGATTGCCTCAGCCAGTCGAGGATATCCCACCTCTCCATCCTGAAAAGTGCTTTGATTGCTTTAGATGTATGTTTAAGATTGTTGTCCTGTTCAATCGTGAAATTGAATTAGTAGTCCAAGTAGTGTCCAATTATTACACATTGTGCACTTCAGGCAAATAAGGAAAAGAATGTCACTTCACTGCACAAATTGCATTTGAATACTCCTAATGGCTATAAACTAATGGCCAGCAGACCTCGTTCATGCATGTAGATTCTCTGCCTGTATCAGAGGGAATAACTAGTCAACAGTCTAAAGGCCGCTCAATCTGTTTAAACAATCTTGTTGTGTGTGATGTTAAATGGAAAAAACAAAAACATGAATATTGTTTTCTATGATGTCATATACAAATTTCTTCCATTGTGACAGTTGCTAAAACAAAAATGTCCAAATTTTGACAACAGGGTGAGGCAGGAATGGGCAACCTTCTGTGACCTTTTGCAGACCTGTATTTCTTGAATTTAGTGTATGCATATTACACATTTTGTGGAAAAACCCTTAGCCTGACTATACTATACCACACCTAGTAAGAGGAATGCACAGAGAAGACTTCTAGACTTTGAAGGTGTGCCCATGAAGATGTTTGCCTGACACACAGCTGTGCTCTCGTTTTCATCTGTGCAACACAGCTGCTTTGTTGGTTAGGCTCAGCACACTGTGGTTTCAGCTGTAAAGACGAAGGCAATTCCACACTGCAGTGCAAAATTTTGGTAGAGCATTGAGCCATCATGTTTTTTTTATTTCTGAACGTGATCTAAGAAACGTGAATCGACCTCCAGTGTGCTTTGCTTTGACTCTGATTTTCTTAACAGTCCTTTAAACATATTAACTCATTGTTTGCTATCCTGGAAATGTTGAGAATTTGGCAAATAAAAATAAGGCATAAACAAAAACTGAATAAAATATAAATATTTCCGTAAACTTTGCTGTCATTTCAGCATATTTGTTTATCAGAATAGTCCTCATACTTACTCTTCATCACAGAGGCCCCTTAGAAAATCTGAGATATCAGAGCAGTTTTCTGCTTAAGGTCACATCATAAATAAGAAAATATCTTGAAACTAACCTAAATTTCAGCTCTCTGATTTACCTCAAATAGATAGTTTCATTAAATGTATTTCCCCAAAAGAAATTAGGTTTAAAAAAAAAAAAAAAAAAGTCAGCAGAAGATGACAAATAGTTACTTAACATCTTGATTTTATTTAATATTAGTGTAATTCCAGTTAAAATGTGTAGCCAGATGGAACTTGTTCACAAGCTCTTTCAAAAAACAAGAAGCGCTCTTTCAAAAAACTTCAGTCCACACTGCACTTCCTTGCGTCCACAGCATAAACATCACACATGAGATGTGAACGTCATAAAATCACCTCCTTCATTTGGAATACAAATGTTGCACACGGTACAGGTTGGGATAATTGGCAATTGGATAATTTGAAAGGTTACCATGCATATGCGTCATGCAATTGTGATATAGGCAAATGGTTGTATAATTTTAAATGGTCAGCTTGACAACTTCAAATGCTTGAACTCACGTAATCAGTGTACGACCACAAATGAAGGTTTTTTTCACACAGGTTTTTAGTATGAGCATTATGTTAATCACAGCCTATGACCTTCACATTTACCAAATCTCAACCCGACTGAACACCTATGTGAGACTTTGGAACGATGTGTTAGACAGTGTGCTCCACCACCATCAAAATAACAAACAAGGGAATGACTTTTGAAAGAGTGGTGTTCCCTCCAGTAGAAAAAAAAATCTATCCCGAGGATTATTGAACCTACTCTGGAGGCTCAGGGTGGCCCGCCACCTTTTTTTCTTACCTTTATCCCACGTGTGAACAGAATGCACTCTTATTACCATAGGTTCTCTACCTTTCCCGAAAAGGAAACACATAGCCAACTATGTTGTCCTTCGTTGCCAGAGTAACGACAACACTTTAGATGACATTGACACCTGTCTCAACCTCAACTGGGCTGAGAAAATACAACTTCTGGAGCTTAGAAAGCCCTTTCAAGAAAGCTGTATCAGCATCTTTTAAAGCAGTGGTTCTCAAACACATTCATTTTGTCATTGTGTTACTTATAGATGGAATTATAGTAAAAATAAATGATTCCCCTTATTGCTGGACACCTCCAGGAACCCCCACGAGGGAGCCTGGGTTGAGAACCACTGTTTTAAAGACTGCCTCTTAGTACATGCTTATATGTCCTTAGAGACATCTTATGTGATGGAAGAGTCAGACCCCATTCAGAGAGGAAAGAGAACAACAACAAGTGGACAATGCTCCCCTGCGCCGCTGAGATGCCAGATCACATTCTTGCATTGAATTACACAAACTTCAGCTACATTTCTCCTGAGCAGTGTCTCTTTTTATCAAGGGGAGAGAAGTTTGCAAAATAACAGTTGGGAAGAAACAAGCCGGGTTTGTGCAAGTGGGAGGATGTCTTGGAGAAGGACAGTAACTAAGAGAAGGGAAAAATTGCTCTTGTATTTTTCTTTAATGCAGTTGCACAGTGATGTCTTTGCTTGACTAAAGCATACACAAAGTAAACACTGAGGTTTATCTTGTGGGTAATCTTAACACACGATAGAGTGATGCAAGAATTTTTCTTCATGTGTGAAATGCATCTTTGTAAAATGCGATGAGTTTGGTGTTGTTGCTGAAATCCCCTTTGTCACCTGGGAAGTCCGCAGTAGTGGTGTTTGTCGTTAGGACACCTGCGTAAAAACATGCTTGCACCTGTCATTGTGAGAGTTGTTAGTGGTGTTTGGATTGCCCTGTTGAATGCTTGTTCGTTCTTTTGTGGTAGTTTTTTCACCACAGCATTTAACCATCCATGTAAGTCCACCTGCTGTTTGAATGATTTAAAGACATCTGTTGCAAAAAGACAAGACAAGCAAAAAGACTGATATAGTACAAACCACGTCACAATCTACACAACAACATGTTTTTAGATGTCAATGTCACATTCATTGGAGGTGCAACCTTATTCTCCTATGGTATACATAGCACTGCATAAAACTTGCCTCCAACATGCTGCACTCTAGTGGTGAGTAAGGGCAATTTAGAGTTTGTATACTTATAATTATTACAATAATAATACTACTAATAATACTACTACTACTACTACTACTACTACTACTACTACTAATAATAATAATAATAATAACAATAATAATGAACACATGTTTTTGTCAGGGCTGTATTCAATAGTATTTTTGAGATAAAAACTCATCAAACTCTTTATATCTGGACCTGCCATCATGTGGTGTGAAGCCTTGGTCACTTCATTTGCGTCACATTGCAGGATATATTTCCCTTTGGTGCTGCCACAATGCTGTGGTTCTTGAGCTGATGCTTCTTCTAAAATGCTTTCGAAGGGGAACGAGGTCATAGGAGCAATCGGTGAAAACAATGTAAGAAATATATTTTGATGGGAAATCGAGAAAAAAAGCAAATCATTAATGGTTTATTGTGGTTTTCAACCATAACTTGCCCCATTAAGGCAGAATGTGTTTTATGTAGATACAATTCCTGTACTGCATTTTTGTTCTTTTCATGTTAGCTTCATTTCACCAAAATATTTCAACCTGCAATGGTACTGATACTATTACAACAACATGTGATGGAGTAAAACCATTAAAAACATATAGAATAGTGTGACAACTTAGACCCCAAGTCCTAGTATTTGCTTTTGCCCTGCACATATGTTGATGGAAAAAGCCCAGAAGTTGTTTAAATTGGGAAAAATACAACAGTGTAACTAAAAGAAAATGTGTGCTAATCACCTGGAAGTATTCATACTGCCACCTTTTGCTGAAAATGGAGAACAGTGAATATTCCACAATTTATATTATTCTGTTTCTGATCTTTTATCTACAAATGACTGAAAACCTTTTTGTCTTTGGTGTCCTGCACAGGCTCTACATATACTATGTGGCTAAATGTCCAATTCCAGTCTCAATTTCATGTAAATTTTTGCTTTAACTGTGACATGCTCATGAAAAGGGAGAGTAACACATCAATACTTATTCATTCCCAGTTTACTCCAAGTGAAAAAAAGTTCAGGCTAAAATTAAATCTATCTCAGGAGGTAGAGTACATGTATACTGCATTTTGAAAATAAAATTAAACATTTTATCATGATACACTCTTTCACAGATATACTCTTTCACAGAGTGTATCCACCTCTGCTGGAAGCTTTTGGAAATGTCTGATAAAAAAAAAAGAAACCAAGCAAACCAAAAACTGTGTTGTTATGTTTTTAATATTTTCAAATGGTACAATTATTTCAATAAAAAATTGCCGTACTAAGGCACATCATACATGATATAAATGTCTTAACATACTTAATATTCTTTAAGAACTACAATTATAATTTTATTATTATAAATAAATTAACTTTCACATTCAGTGAAAAAGAGAAAAGAAATCAAAACTACCAAGTCTGTCCACTGGGTGGCGACAGATGAGTTTTCCTGAAAATACATTCTTCATAGCTTGAGTGGGTTCACCACCACTACGTAAATAAATATTAAATAAGTTAAATATTTAGAAGGCTAGAAAATATAGACTTTGCCATGTTTAGCATTTTTTCAGCGTAGTGTCTTCTCTACATTCAGTCTTTGGTCACAACTAGATCCTCCTTCTCAGTTGTTCAACTTGGTTATGCCCTATAGAGGAAGAAATTGTCATTAATTTAACTTTTACTTGTTGCATAGACTCACTTCGTCACATTAATGATATGTCATGCCACAGATGTTCAACCAGAGATGTGTTAAATGATGATGATAATAAAAAAAACCTTACCCGTTGAATAAGAGACTCCAGTCGGTTGAAAAATTCCTGGGCTTTTACTTTAGGATGTAGGTAGCAGTTTTGGCATGTGGGCTGAAGGGAAACAAAAGATAAATTAACTAATGGCCATGTACTATGAGTGCAACATATGAGTTCTTTATGCAACTGAAATATCAGCACTGATTATTTAGGAAAAACATTGACAATTTCTCTCACCGTGTCATTTCCTGAATTACAAAAGTCCAGGCTTCTCACCTGAAATGGATAAAAGAAATTAGTTGTTTTTTTTAGAAATGTACAGCACTACAAACTTGACATTGTATTTGAGGCACACTTTTAGATGTGTTGTTTTGATCCCCGGCAGTTTACTTACAGTTAGGTGATTCTTGAGGCTGTTGTAAAGTTTTTTTTCTTTTCCTTCTGTGACGTTGAAATGCACCTGCATGTTAGCCTTAAAGCACTGCAGGGCTGACAGACAGCAGCAGTCCTGTTTAGAAAATGGAGAAGGAAAAAAAAAGAGAAAAATGTTTGTGAATAAAACATCCATACTGCAACAACATATATCATGAATTCATTAATTCATGTGTGTTCATGTCAGTGTTAAGTTATTTTATGGAAAACTGGGAAATGACACGGGGACAAATAACAGAAGAGAAGACATCATTTAAAAGTGTCGTCAACCATAGAGCTACTTCACTATCAATCTGGTACATTTGTTAGTTTGAAGATGGTGATTTGTTTTGCTTTTTACTAAACAATTCTGCAAAACACTAATTAGAGGAAAAAACTCCCATCACTGCCATCAAAAGATTTCCAAGAAAGCTGTTGTTTCTGGTTTCATGTCATGACTTCATTATCGCAGTAGACTTTCCAATCAGATACATGCATATAACACTTTTACCTAAAGTGAAACTTAACCAAAGTTTCCACTATTTTAAGTTAAGTTTCTGTTCCCAAAATGCTTTGGATGTTTTTGAATTGTTTCCCACCAGAATTTGTAATGAAAATTTTGATGATGTGACATGTTTTTTCCATGTCAAACAGTTTGTTTCTGTTTAGATACTCACAATGTGTGACACCCTCCCGCCCTCCTTCCCCCCTCCCAACCAGCCTGGTGTCATGATTTTCATCCTTAATATTAAGCCTTTTTTTTTTTTTTTTTTAAGAAAATAGTGGCCTCACACCCACTCAGGAATCATTGTCATTAAGATAAGATTTAATTTGCCCGTTTTTAAACAGAACATTGAGTCAGATGTTCTCTAGCATGCAAGAAAACATTTTGAGTTTGTGAGGAAGTGTCATGGTTTTGTCTGCTCTCTGCATGATTACTCATCACATTTCACCTGAGAGTGCAACGGAAGCTATGAGAAAATACACTGAGCAAGCTCTGGAGTTGACTCACTCAGGACCAAAACCCTGACAAGAAAGACGGCTGCTCTGAATTTACAAGTAATGCAGTTGATCTAGATATGCATTCCTTTAAAGTAAGTGCAGATAATCACATTGTTATGTGGGATTGTTTTTGGCATAGCATAACATAAGCAAAACAAATGGTTTGTTTTCTACAAGGTCAAATTATACTAAAACTGCATGTTCAGTAAGGCACTAAAGTTAAATATTGTTTTCATGAAGATAAGAGTTTAGGTCATTTATAATTTGAGTGAATCTGATGGACTGCAGGTTTTTTCTAGGGTTAAGAAACAGTATTCTGACACCACTGGCATCAGTAATTCTCTTAGAAATAACATGGTGGCTAGTTTGTGCATAGTTTTTATGATGTTAGTTTGTTCTCAATAATACTGTTTAACTTACCATGAAACTCTAATTAAATCTGTACTGATATTAATCATTTCCAGTACTTAGTTACTTTTAGATTTTTGCTGTATCAAACAGAACAATTTATTTAAAAATGGTATATGCTCACATTTTAATTTACTCTATAAACAGATTTTGTTAGGTTTAGCTTTATTAGCTTTGCACAGTTTATGAAGGTCTAACTTGCCTGTACTGTATAGTACGCTGGCAGCTGTAGAGCAGGGTGGAGTCAATTTCTTTTTAACATGTATTTCAATGAGACTATCTAGCAGAAGATGAAATGTAAAAGAAAAATTTGAATATATTTTAAAAGATCAATTTTTTAAGCCTGCAAGGTAAGCTATAATTTTTTCTTGTTTATCTATTTTATTTAGAAGGACATTGTGCAGCTTTCAACATAAATGCCACCATTTGATGTGCTCCAGATTACATATGCATTTTGTGATTTCACACATCATTTGATGTACTCCTACAGTAGCCGGCACATGACAATTAGTAACTACAGTAAGTACAACAATGAGTAAGCAACCACAAATATTAAGTGTGGCGGTGACCATACTGTCAACATTATTTTGAATGCAAATTAGATTTGCCTACCTCAATATTCTCTGGGGCATTCAGCGTCTCCTCATAGTGCTG
Organism: Seriola lalandi dorsalis; assembly: GCF_002814215.2. NCBI lineage: Eukaryota > Metazoa > Chordata > Actinopteri > Carangiformes > Carangidae > Seriola > Seriola lalandi. Next base: position 651,221 of record NW_019525491.1, read on the forward strand.
CACGACAAAAAGCGAGGACATTGTATTAATTAAAGATAACTGCAACTGTACATGGGCAAAGTTGAGAAAAAGTAAATGTATATGAACTTACCTGCTGCCTTTGTTTCACCTCATTCAACTGCCTCAGAGCTTCTTCCAATTTTCTCTTCTGGAGTGATGTGTTGGGCCTGTTTGTTGTTGTTGTCTGGGCCAAAGAATAGCAGCAGACTGCAAAAAGGCAAAGTAGAACCAGCTTCATATTCTCAGTGTGAGTAGCAGGAGTAGCAGTCACCAGAAGTCGCTATTCGAAAGATTTACTGGAAATGTAGACAGTTGTGTCGCTTACCTTTTTATATGTATCCCTGAGGACACAGGAAAACCACTTGTAGTGAGTTGGAAAGCTGCAGAAACTGGTGTGTGTGAGTAATGAAATTTTCTTTTCCACTGGCAATCACCACTACGTGATGCGAGAGTGTCGTCAAGCCGCGCGTGCGTGGGGCCTATAGAGTGTGTGAACGTAAAGTTGTTTGAGTGCCGCCGACAGGAAACTACAGGAAGACGGCACTTCCCATTTTCACTTTGAATCATGGAGCCACAGCTATACCGTGTCATAGGTAGTCTTCGTCGGTGTGGTATTGACAACCTGAATGTAGGCTATTCACCGCATGACGGCCACCTACACAAACACAAAAAGCCTGCTGCAACAACAGGAAACCCTTTTTTTCAAGTATTAAAGTAGAATGTTGAAAAGGAGAAGAGAGGAGATATATATATATATATATAGCCATATTAATCTTACTATTATTTATCAACCAGAGAAACTCTTTCTTTGCGTCCATTTGCAAGGACAAGTGAAAAAGAAAGTGTGTGGTCAAGTTTCATCACAAGCCTATTTGGGAAATGCCCTGGAACTGTGGTCACATGAGAGTCATGAAGGATATTCCTGTGGGTTACCAAATAGGTTTGTTGGTGATACATTCATCTCAGAGATTTACCTTTACCTTATGCATTCATAAAAATAACATGCAGTGTCATTGGACATGCAACAAAGTTCCAGGGCTGGATTTAAACCATGGACGCTGCAGTAATGTGGCATGCTCCAGAACCATTCAGTCACCAGAGCGCTAGAGAATTTTTTTTTTTCATATACAGTTTTTCCAGTAGCGAGACGTGGCCAGCGTGCACAATGGTTGTCATTTGGCTTCATAACATTTTGTGACACAACGTGATCAGTGTATGTTGCACAGTCCACCTTAGTGAGAAAAAACAGCAGCAGCTTTGAGTTGAGTCTGTAATCACTTAAAACAGAGAAGTCCAGAGATCGCTTCCCTAAAAGTGGGTGGCATGTGTGAAATTGGAGGGGAAAAGACCAGTCGAGAGCAGTTAATAATGGCAAAAATAACAGGACCACTACATGTCTCTAAATCACCCCATGTGCCCCAAGAATCAACAAGACGTGTTCCAGGAGAAAGAACAAGAATCATAAGTGTAATTCTGTACTCTTGCCTAATTGCATGTGATTTTGTGTGTTTTTGTGCCCTTTATTTATTCCGAACTGTATTGTAGATGTTTGTGTTTGACACATGGCAGACCACAAATCAAAGCAATCAGCCATCGACTCCCATTTAGCATAACATTGAAAGAATGTGTTTTTGTTTCACAGCTCTGCCCTTGACGCACAGCAGTTTTGATGTCCACTGCTTCTTGCAGCTGGCAGATACAATCATATCTTGCCTGTTTCTTCAGTGTTGTGTTTGCAGCAGTGAAACTAGATGGTGATGATGCTTACCCTGCAGCCAAAGTCGGGGTAGCAGATGTGTGCATACTGCAGTGTGAATGGCTATTCCATATTTGACCACTTTTATGTACAGTACAATACATATACCTTGAGGTTTTCAGAAGAGCAGCACATGGGAGGCTGTCATGACCTGAGGTAATCACTACTATGTTTTCAGGTTACAGAGAATTACAACATGGAAATTGAAAAGGAAACATCACTGAATATTTTCTTCAGTGATGGCCATCTACTCCAGTGTGCATTAGTATTACACATTTTGGAAATTCAGGAGGATTCACATGTTAGTCAGTGTGTCCAACTCGCTCCGTCTGTCATGTCAGTGTCAATCTCCACGCACAATCTTTACATCAGTTTTCTGCAACCAGAGAGGAGGAAGTGAGAGTGAGACTGAAAGAGAAAACCCCTCTCGTCTGTTCTCTCTCTTTGTCAGCGTAAGGGAAACGGTGGGTGGGGGCTTCGACTGGTCTGAGAGGTACATCACCCGCAGATTCTCCTGTCTTATCAGGAGTCCCTTTTTTTGTGATGCACACATGGAAGGGAAAATGCGTCCTCAGGTAGATCTAAAATTCAGAAGAACTTTCCTCCATGGCCGCCATTAAGGAACCCCTACTAACCCACCTAACCTCACATGTGTGTGTCAGCAGAAAAGTCTTAGCAGCTTTGTCATAATGAGCACATGTGTCAAAATGAAAATTCATGCAGTGAGAAACATAGCCTTTTCTAACCACATGAAGCAACAGAAGATGCCTAAAGAAAAACACAGCAGCTTGGCATTGTCACAGTGCAGTGGAGGTTTAAGGTGATGAATAAACAGTTTATTATTTATTAATTTATTTAGCCTTCATCTTTATAGCTGTCATGTTTACAACCAAATCCTGCAACAAAGTCTGTGTGTGTGATTAGTTTTTATTTTCAGTGTTTTTCTGCTAATTTCTAATGAGGCACCCTTTCTAACAGATTCGTGGGTGGGAATGAATGTCTTTATTAATGGTTGAACTATAATTTACAAATGTATTATAGAACAGTCAAGTCTTTTACAAGAACAACCTTTTATCTTCTTAGCTCTTTAGTTTATCAGGGAGGCCCTATTTTTTATTAAACATGACTGAAATCATTAGTTATGACTTAAAAAACGCTGGCGTCATAGACACTGGAACCAGTTTATAATTGTGACCAAAATCTTACCAACCCTGTCCTTCAATAGTTGCTGTACTTGCATGTGAAAAAAAGAAAGAAAAAAAAGTTCTTTGGTGGAGAAATGTAATCATCACATACGTCTTATCTGCATTTGAGAGCGCAAACTTTTTCCATTAATTTTTGTGAAACGTTGCAGTACTGTCATATTTTTTGGTGATGACTAAAACTCTCGGTCAGGGGTGAAAACATGTCACACAGTGAGTTGCTGTTTGTGGTCAGCCAGAGTGTTAAACGCAGTGTTCGAGGTGTGAGATGAAGTGAAGCTGCTCACGGGAGAAAACTCACAGATGGAGGTCAGCGGAAGAGTTCAGCAGTTTTTTAAAAAAAAACCTGCAACACAGCAAATTTCAAACTTAAGCATGAAATTTGTGAGCAGTGGAACTGACGTTTAAAAAAAGAAATTAGCCCTTTTCTTTTTATTAATTTAGTTTAATTACGAGGCCTTCCACCTACAGTTGTGAGAATACCGTTTTCTTTGTTTCTTTATGTTAAAAGTGCAGGATTAGAAGCACTATATTAGAAAACAGTGAAGTTGAGATTATCAGAAGCCAGAAGACAACTTCAGATTCGCTTTGTTTGGAGTTGAACATGATCTGAAATGTTCTTGTAGCCTAAAACATACCACATCTAGAGTTTGATGTGGTTTGGTTTTTGAAGAAAAATAATGTCCTTTCTGTGTCGGAACTGTTAACTTTTGCAGAATATATATTCTACGCTCACTTGTCAGTTTATTAGGAAAACCTTTTACTAAACATAATGCAGTCCTAATACAACAAAACAATAAGAACGGCAGTCAACATAATGCAACGCAGTTCAACGATACCACAAATTGTAGGTGACAAAGTGATCATACGGTTCAATCAACACCCTTTGAACACTGTTTCAACACAAACTCAATGTTATAACCTTAAAGGAGGAGGATTGACTGCAGGAATGGTGTATAAGACTGCATTAGTTTTAGCTAAGTTTTCCTAATAAACTGACAATAGTGTGTTTACTGGGCTTATTTTGTGTTAATACAATGTTAGGAGGACTTTTTTAAAATAAAAACCTTGTGTTTTCCTGTGTGCGTGCGTGTGTGTGGTTTTGTGAGTTCTATCGGCCGTATACGTCTTTTGTCAGAAAAAAAACTTAATTTGAATTGTGACTAACAATAAAGTTTCGTTTTTTACTATGACAGCTAAACGCTTGAATTCACAAATGACATATGATTAAGTAAAGACATTCTGAGATTAAAATGTGAGATTATATTGCTGCCTTTAAATGAAGAGTTAAAAAAAACATGGAGTTTAATAAAATTTAAGTCCAGGTTTTATAGACGTCTCTTAGGTAACCGTTAGGAACAGATCTCCATCATGCTGATGATAAATGACACAGACTTGCTGTTAGTATTGTAATAGTAGGACCGTATTGGTGTGAGTTATCTAATACTGAAACACATATTGATCATATATTGATCATGTATTCAGAGCACCTGGACAGGACCAGACCTGTAAAAGAGCAATATTTATTCTCTCTCTGGACAACATCATGTTATATTTACTATTATGTGAGTGTTGTTTGGTTTTCCACTCTACTGTATTTCACTATTACGTAACCTCCGCTATCAGTGCAGATGTCTCAGCCACAGTTGTTGCTCATCCATATCATAATTTTGTTTGTTTTGTTTTGACTTGATGTTGTCACTTGGTTATTCTGAAATGATGTCATTGTTGTTTTGTTTTTGTTTTTTCATTGTATGGTTACTTTGCCTTCCCACTGTTTTAGACCAAATAAAAGATACACCTAAAAAAAAAAAAGAAAAAAAAAAGAAAGATGGCTAGTGAACTGTTGCTGTGAAGTTTATGTGTGTGGGCGACTTAAAAGAAATATTAGTCACCTTTCTTTTATTTTTGTGGAGGTTTTAGTGAAAGTTATTTACATAAGGTTAAAAAGTCACAATCAGTCACTTAAGTATTAGTATTTAAAATTATTACACTATCAGGCAAATGTATTTACTCTATCTTATTTATGTAGTTCACTTCCTACTCCCACTTGCAGTAGTGTGATTTCCTACACTGCGGTCTTCCCTTAGCGAACAGTTCGCATTTCCGGGGTGCGTGGCGAGTGGGCGCAAGGTTGAAAGTTTGCATGCAACACATCCACATTTTGGAATATCGCAGAATGTTGCTTATTTTTAAAAGATAATTTACTCAGTGTGCAAGAATATTAAATCCTGTGTTATTTTACACCCATTTATTAGAGACAACAAGCATAACTGAAGGTTGTTTTCAGTGAGTAAGAAAAGCGACTGTGCATGATATTACCGTAAGTGTACAGGAAGAGTAGAAAGAGTGTGTGGGTGGGGGATCGCCTGTTTTGGTCCTCTTTGCCAGTACCACAACAGGGATGACACAGCTCATTTATAATGATTGATTAATTTTTCACGGTCATCATTACTGAATTCAAAAACCTTACCAGTTCAGTTTAAAATAAAAACACAATTCAGATCTTTTTGATATTGAATAAATTATCAATCACAACCAAACTTAAATAAATCAAACAGAAAAATAATGGGGACATCAACCTGCTGGATGGTTATAGAGGAGAGTTCACTACACAGTGTAGTGTACCATCAGCCAGTTTCCAGCTGCTGTTTGGGTGTTATTTCATATAAGACGATGTTTTGAGCCCAACAGGTCTTGACTTTTGAGAACTGACTTTTTCCTGCCATATTTGACTTTATTTTTTCCAAATTATACAACATTGTGGCCAGATGAGAGTAAAAAGTGCTGAACGGATGAATCTTATTTTTCAGTGGCTTGTCAACCATCGATAACCTCAGAAAAATAAGGCCCCGTGTTTAGTTTCTCCGCTGAATGTGTGATCACACCCACAGTTTCTTTTCTGTATCTTTAAGGATGTAAAGGTTTAACGCCTTGCATGGGTTCTGAGATCTTAATTAGGTGCAAAAAAAAAAAAAAAAATCCGATTTCAAAATCTCTCATTAAAATTAGAGCTGAAGTTGTTCATTTTGCTTTAGTATCTTTGTTTCCATTCGTTTTCTTCACTTTTTTTTGGTTCATCAGAGCGAGTATGAAATATACAAAGATAAACCCTAACCCTGTGGTAAACTCTAATAGCCATTTGTCATTTTATTGAACACATTTAATAGAAAAAGCTAAATATAGAGGAACGTAGAGTGAAAATAGTTGCAGCTGTAGTTGCTGACTGATTTCAGTCCTATTGAACTGCACTTCACAGTACTTTTCTCAGACTGAGTCTGTTATTTAAATTGTATTTTTCTCTCCCACAATGCTAGAAATCCAGCTCAACATGAATAACTCTAACTAGAAAACTGAGTCTATGTAACTGAGCCAAAAAACACAGAGCTGTTTGACTTATTTTGCAGCTTATTTCCAGAGACATTAAGAATATAAGCTCTCATATCCAAATGTATTGCAATAGTCCACAGACACCTCTTCTCTCCCTCCTGACAACATGCATGTTAATACTCTTAAATACACAAGGTAAGATTTATACATCAGTCCACTAAAATACATATAGTTGTTCAAAAACGTTTATATTTGTTTTATTTTCCAGCTTTCCTTAGCTGTAATATCGAATGTGGCTTGCTGTAATAAAACCTGAGAGGGTGTTCTTCACTTCAGGTACGGAGGTGATGCAAGACGCTTTTTTTCCTTTCCGTAGTTTTAGTACACCTGATCTAGTTAAATCTTCAACGTCGGTAAGGTTAAGGGGTGGAAACAGATTTCCTCAAACGGTGCCGATCCGTCAACATGTGAGACATACATGGCTCAGGTGCATCCGTAAAAAACAAACAAAAAAACACCAAAAAAAAGATGAGGACTACGATTAGAAAAGAAATGAAGCAACATGTTGCTCTGTCAGCATCACTTACACTTCAGAGTCATGATGGCTTTTAACACTGTGGTTACAAAGGCTTGTATAGCAAGTTTCCTCTACCTTGTTTTCACAGATTGGAATAAAAAGGAGATGCTAAGAAAGCATGCTATCTGGTTTGTGGTTACATGTGACAGACTAAACAAACAGGCTCAAACATACGTGCAGAAGCCCATTGTACAAAATACATGAAAAACAGTAATTATGAGATTGTATACACTGATAACTTCAAAGGGGAATTTCAGACACTCTGGACTCCACATCATACTGTAAAGGATAAAAATAGGACCACAGTGCTGATAACATTAAAACAACTCTCCGTTAGATGTCTGATAAACAATAGATTATTTGACAGATATGAGTGAAGTTGAAAAGCAAACATACCACTGATGCAGTCACCCTCACTCTTGCTTCTTCTAGGCACAATGACGGTTATTAGTTTGTCTTCAACTTGCCTTACTCAAAGGGGGCTTGTGAAAATAGGTTGCTTGCATAATGGTGACACATTCTTGACCTTTTAACAGTTAATAATATAATCATCTTTTACCAGCAACGGCCACACTTACGGCGCTCAGTTGTTTTGATCATTAATCATTTTATGGGAAGAGAAAAAAGAGCAGCGGGCAGTGGGAGTACTGAACAGACTGTGTGATGTGAATGCTCTTTAACTGCAACAGTAGGGGAATAACACTCAGCTGAGGGGCTGTGAACATATTAAAGGCCACGAAACCGCCACTGTACAAAAACATTAAACTCCAATTGGAAAGTTTTGCTCTAAAATCAAACATCCACAGTTTGAACAACGCCTACTCTTCCAAAATGACTGCTCCACGCAAGCAAAGCACCATCTCCTTTCTATGTTGCTATCAAAGTTATCAGTTGAATTTAATACCCTTTTTTTTTTCTTTTCTTTTTGTAGAAATCAGCAACATCTCCTCAAACTGGAGTTCTGAAATAAGGGTTTCAACTGTGGGGGTTTTCATGCCTGACAGCAGCTGAAACACATTAAAAAACGTATTTCTTCTTGTTGCATTGTAGCACGTAACTTTAAAATAACTCTATCCTGAAGTCCCTGAGGAGCTGGCACACTGAGCCAGAGCTTTCAGATGAAGACATTCTCCCTAGCCACCTGGACGTAATTCATTAAGGTGCCAGTTTCTACTTGTCTGTCCACTCAAAGCGAATTTCAGCACAGTATTTCAGCTCTCACCTGGTGCGTGGTGTACTTTGAACTCTGAGAAAGGTGGATGGATTTGAGTCATAGGGGGTGACATAAAATGAACCTTTGAAATACTGGCCTTTTGATTTGGCTCACTACGCTATACAAACAATGTCATCTATAACAATATGAAAGAAACCCACAGGAATTCCATATTCTGGCACTTCATTTTCATGTAAACATGAGATAATTGTCTTAAATAAGGCAAAGGGCATGCAGCCATGCCTATAGACTGATCTCTTGTTTAAGAGAATATGATTACACTGAGAGTCCTATACAGTGGGGTCCAAAAGTCCCCACTTTCCTCAGACCACTTTCCTCTTCACTTGAATGGGAAGGTGGTCTCAGAAAACAGACAAACAGAAAACCTTTCTTATGATGAAGTACCACTGACATTGTGGTGATTTTGGAAATCTACGATACTTTGAATGTGCTCTTATTTCTCTCTTTAATACTATCAAGCATTTACTATGTGGAATATTTTACAAATTTTGGATCTCTCATCTTGGGGCAAACAATTTCATATTTTCCGCCCGATGTTCCTTCACTGTCTAGAACAGGTTATCAGAACTTTCAGAATCAGTGGCAAGCATCCTCAAAATAATAGGCGGCCGTCTGACGGCTCGGAAAAACACGTCACTACAATATCCTGTTTATTTTAACAAGGTATGGTGTTTTGGCCAAAACCAGACATCCGCTGTATATAACAATTAATCAGCAGGAGCATCTTTCCTATAAGTTGATCAGAACATGTAGGTAAGACAACGCTGTGCTGTATCTTCATCAGACGATGACTTGGTTCAGTAACTCAAAACATGAAGTGAGAGTGACTTTTACTGAGTTACTCATCTCAGATTCACGCTTGTCATTTTCTATTTACAGTAGATTAATTCTGGTTAGTCGACATCGACTTAGTCATATAACTTTCACTGTCTGCTCAACATCTGTCCATTATTGGCATGTTGTGCTTTGCAGGATGCACTGCAGCACACAGTACTGGAAATAACTTTAGAGATTTTCAAAAGCGTAGCCTTTGTTTCTTCAGATCAGCCACCCTGGGTTTGAACAGAGACAAAGTAAGAAACTGTTGATCTAAAGGGAGCATTTCTTACATGCACCGCAGACCCAAAGAAACATTAAACCCTTGCAGATTTACACTGCATGTTTATATGTAATTTAAATGCAATACTGACGGAGCGACTGTAAGGTTAATGGAAAAAAAAAAGAACAGACAGATCAACTATGATGAAATATATTTATTTGTCTTGGATTGTAGAAAGTTTTGTGCAAAGATACAACATGTTAAAATATTTATTTACACACCAAGTCTCAAAAAAGCCACTGTAGAAACTATTCTGATAAAATCAGTTATGAGTCTTAAAAAGGTCGTAGGAACAAGACTGTAATGCTCAGGTTCAGTAAAGATTGGTCTTCTTCATTATCCTCAGGAACTCCTGCTCATTGACCTCACCATCTCCGTCTCGGTCTGCTTCGTCAATCATTTCCTAAAAAGATTAGAAACACGGTGTGATGCAGTATGCTCAAATTGAAACAGCTATACGAGAATCCAGCAATGAAACGCTACATGTGACAGAGACCAGAAAAACTCTCACTTGAACTGACAACATGTGTCATACAGGTTATCTCAGAGCACAAGTTTCTCAGAAATAACCAACGATGTAATTCCAATTTCAACATCAAATGTATGATCATAACAGTGTTATGGGGAACTAAGAAATAAGTAAAGACAGATCAGTCTTATTTGTAGTACTAACTTTGCTATTGAACTAACCATTTACTAGTAACAATGGTAAGAAATCAAACTTGTCATCCGTGCCTACTATTTTCTGATTAGTAGTAAGTAAAATTATTTCTAACCTCCTGAGGTATTCTGCTACAGTTAAACAATTTCTAAATGGTTGCACAGTTTCACAGAGAGGCAGCAGCCACCTTACCAGGTGATCAGCTTCTCCCATTAAAATAAATTTTGGAAACCATCCAACACAGCTAGTGGACAGTTTGTGTGACCATATTCCCACACGAAGGGAGATTTATTATATACTTAGTGCACTTTATCCACAGATTGAGAATTTATTTTAAGTGGTCAACCCCAAGGCTGGCCGGGGGCAGGAGGGGTACAGAGCTACTATCAGATATATTAACAGAACATGAAGAGCCAGAATCATGGGATTTACAAGGTAATGATTACACTTGAACGCACCTATCGATCTAAAGTATGAAATAATAAACATAAAAATCTCTTTGCGCAGAGGCAAAAAAATGTAGGTGGAACACCGAAGATAAATCATACACAGTAGAGGTGACACACTGCATGTCTTTACCTGTAACTCTTCATCTGTGAGGTTTTCACCCAGCTCCTTGGCAACTCTCTTGAGATTTTTGAATGAAATTTTTCCTGTGCAGTCATCATCGAACAGCCGAAAAGCCTTCATTATTTCCTCTTTGGAGTCCTTTTCGCTCTGATGATATTGAAACAAGACATTTCAAGGCACTGATTTGAACAAACAAACTGCATTATTATGCAAAAAACTGCATTATCAACTGACAGCAAGAACCATTACCAAATATCATTATGAATTTAATTTATGGAACAGTACTGAGGAACTATTAGTCTGGTAGGAATATGGTCAAATTTTGTCCGATGTTACTTTCTGGTCTGTGGAAAATCTTTCATGTTCATGTTTGCTAGTAATTGGTGGCGTTATTCTTTCCACACCAAAGTAAATACATTTATTTCACATATTATGCAACTGATACTCAAATGCATTTCCTTTGACTTTTCAATAAGTGAATATCATGTGTATGAAGAGTGTTAGTCCATGGTCAAACACTATGTCAAACATCCGATTTCACTGCAACTGATTGAGGAAATTAGTTAGGTAGAGACTGTTCTTTCAAGAGCAACATGCAGCCAAACGTGAATGCTTTAAAAACGCAAATGTACAACTAACATCGTCTTTCTGGGTGCTGGAAATCATAATTATCAACTTCTGAGAAATTTCCAAGTTATCTTGTTCTATACGGCATCATTTTACACTCACCATTTTCAGTGTCATCATACTGAGAAAGTCACTGAAGTCAATTGTTCCTGAGCCCTCTTTATCAATGTCTGCAATCATCTTCTTGATTTCTTCTTTCTTGGGCTCAAACCCAAGAGCTCTCATGGCAACCTGTGGCACAAATGCACATCAAATCTGAAGCTGCTGTGACACCGTTTTCACGTTATTTGTTCACCTGCACATACACTTCACAACAATTGATGCATGGTAGATGAACACAGCAACTAACCTTTAGCTCCTTCACGTCTATTGTTCCAGTGCCATCTGTGTCAAACAGATCAAAAGCCTCTTTAATTTCTTGCTTTTGCTCCTCAGTCAGTTCGACTTTGGGACCTGTCTTTTTCCTCTGGATAGCCGAGGGAGCTGGTTTTCGGTAACTTGAAGCCTGAAAAAGCAAATGGGTTCAACAGAGACTCTCAGTATAAGTTTTTATTCAACTGTTACTATGATGCTAGCTAACGTTAGCTTCCATGCTGCTTCAACAGACCAAACAAAAACACGTTTTAAGGCTAAAACAAACGGCTTATCAAGGCAAATTCCACAAGCTAATTCAGCGTACATTTCATACTAACATACATATATTAATAAAGGTATACCATTTAAATGGATGATTGAAGAAAGCTTCAATGTTGTATTTAGTGGTCGGATGTCAACAAAACAAGCAGCAACGGCTATATATTTTTTTCCATCAAATGACACGAGAAGTATCCAATTAAAACCATCAAAACACTATGACGCGTGCGTATTAGCCAATCGTAAATCGGAATGGGCGAGCGTCAACAGTGTCTGCCAATGGTTGAGTAAGTTTCCTTGTTTCCCAGCAACCGGGAAACTCAACGCATGCGCAGTGCACAATCGTTGGAGCCGGGGCAGCTGGGCACTGGGAACAAATACAACTGTAATACATTAATAAAAGAAGGTAACATCATATTTCTTTATGGATGTATAAAGTATTCAAATGCAGGGACATCTTTTGAGAACACATGCGTTTTACTTCACTTTAGCCTTGTTATTGACAGGCTGAATTTATGAGTAAAGTGAATGTATCTTCTGAAGACATTAGCTTGTTAGCTTGCTAAAGTCTGTTGAGCTGTATCTATGTGGCTTTGTACGGATTGTCCACTCGCCCACTAATTCTTGGATCATACAGTAGACGAATGGATGTTCCGGAGCAGAGCCTTTCTTTAGCTTTGATTGATATGATGGTGTTTTTGTGCTGTATAGTGTTAATTTTATTATCATTGTACAGTTGTTTGCAAGAATGTTTGTTGATTCAGAAATTGTGTGAAATAAAGTAAATACAAGCCCTGCGGCAAACATGCATTAGAAATTAGCCTTTCTTCACTCTTTAATCTTTTTCTGTTTTTTAAAGTTCATGAATTAGAAAGTAACAGTTAACATTTGAAGAAAGGCTCATTTTGATGTCTGTTTGCAGCAGGGATTGTATTTCCTTCTTTTCACTTCAAAAATCAACAATATATTGCAGAGGGGAGCCCAAACCTTTACATATAACTAGCTGCAGTTGCACCTGTGTTGATGATCAAACTTGTTACCAGTGGTGGAAGAAGTACTCAGATCCTTTAGTTAAGTAAAATTGCATGTACACTTTATTTAAGTGAAAGTCATATAAATTTTACTCAAGTAAAAGTACATAATCATTACCACCTAAGTGTACTTAAGGTACCAACTGTAAAAGTACTCATGATGCAGAGTGGATTCTGTCAGTGTTTGATAAATTGTTGCATTATTAATGCCTTAATGTGTAAGCAGCTGTAAAATGTTGCAACGTCAGCATGGAGCAGCTTTTAACTTGAACATTAGCTTTAATTATTGTTGTAATTTAGCAATTTTACTAACTAAAAAGTTTGTGGGTTTGTCGTGAACAAATTAAAACTTTTTTCATCCTCTTACAATTCAGGCACCTCCAGTAATGCTGGGAAGTACAGTTGTAAACCATGGACAACATTTTGGACTGCAGAAGCTCTCAGCGTTGGCAGGAATTGCACATTCTTATTTGGGCCCCAGTAAAAAGTATAAGTTTATCCAGGATGACACGAGTGGGGAGTCAGCTCTTGTGTGCTCGTGTTTTCGCATCCTTGAGAGCCTGGAGCTGACCTGCGCCGTGGGTCAGCTGGTTTATGAGACTATTCAAGCTCACCACAATGTCTATAATACAGGGTCAGGATGCCTGCTGTTTCTCGCAGGAGCGTGGAGCCGTGTTGCTCTGGAGTGCCTTCACAGAGGACTTTCAGTATCACACATCATCTCAGCAATGTCTGAAGGCATCGATATATGCATAGATGTTTGCAGGAAATGCAGCATCTCAACTGAATGTCTTGGTGTGGCACAGTCAGAGAGCTGCACTGAGACATTCCATGGCTTAGGACTTCAACTATCAAAGAAACCCATCATGGAGGCTCCACAGGCATCGAGCCACCTGCAAGGGACAACAAATATCAGTCACAAGACTCTAAACAACAGTGGACAAAGGAAAATAAAGCTCAGCAGACATTTTTGTGAGGTCAAGTCTAAAAATATCTCCACAGTACCACAACCTCAACAACCTAAGCTCCCTAACATTGCACACATTGCTGAGGGATTGAGTCACGGTTGTGTCAGTGCCATGAATTTAGTCGTGGAAGCCAGCCAGATGCAATCAAAAAATACTCAACAAAATATCAGCTGTTCCACATTTGACATAACTAAAGTGGTGACTTGTGTTCTACCTGGTCTCCCAGAGGAGAATGCGTGCATTGTACCAGGCTGCATTGTTCTCTTATCTGCTGAACAGGCTTCAGTTGCACATCACTTAAAAGAACGGCACTTGAAGGTTGCTCTTATTCATGGAGATTTGTCCGATACCTTCCGCCATCTTGGCTTTAGTCGTCCAGCAGGGATACAGCATGTGAGTGGCCAGTCGGCTTTGTCAAGTTCAAGCAAAGAGGAAGAGTGGATGGTAAAGGTTTTGTCACTGTTGCTGAATCTGGAAGTGAACCTGATACTAGTCAGTGGCCTTGCTAGTGAGAAAGTGATTCAACGCTGTTGCCAACATGATATACTTGTGGTGGAAAAAGTGAAGGCTTCCGTTTTGAAGGCATTCGCTAACGCAACAGGTGGTGTTCCAGTGACTTACGCTGCACAGTTGAAAAAGCAATGTGTTTGCACTGGGGTGAAGATTGTGATATGGAGGGATCTCAGCAGCCCTGAGAGGAAGTTTACAACAGCTGTGAATATTTCCACCGGTGCTAACAGCAGGTTGGTCACAGCAATCCTCACAAGCTGTGTACATGGCAAGCTGCAGGCCCTGGAGGATCAGTTTTGGGCCTGTGCTTATCGTTTACACCACATGCTGAAAGACAAAGCCCTCCTGCCCGGTGCTGGAGTGACAGAAATGCTTTGTATTCATCACCTTCAAAAACAAGCAGGGCACCATGAGAAGCACTGCACAGAGGGGGCAGGTGCCTCTAAGCCACAGTCTAAAGCAACACCAGAAAACCCTTACAGTGGTCTAGTGTTACGCCTCATGGCAGATGCTTTAATCGATTACATATCCACTGTGATGGTTAACAGTGGAAAGTTCACAAAAGTCAAAGCCAGGACTGTGGTGAGCCAACAACTGCAGGACTGTAACGGACATCTGGGCATCGCTGCAAAGTTCTCACAACTTTTCTTGGAGGGTGAAACAGAGGACAGTGCATTTTTCTCAGCGGTGAAATCTGACGAGCTCCAGCAACGAAAGTCTATGATAATCTGAGTGTGAAGCAGGAAGCATGGAGGAAAGCCTTAGACCTGGTTTTCCTGGTCTTACAGACTGATGCAGAGGTCATCACAGGCGTAGACCAAAGAACTGATGGTGCTAAAGAAAATCTGATGCTTTTATGATCTTCATGCAGCATCTTGGGAAATTATTTGACAGTACACAACTTTCTTAATGTTTTATTTGTTACCAAAAGTTTACTTAGCCTGAAATATGTTTTTTAAATAGCTGACACAAAGTGAAAGTAAGAAAAAGTGTTTTAATTTTATGACTTTTTTGTCTTCAATGAATAGCTGAAGGACAATATTCAGAAACATAATTTTAGTGAGGCAGTTTGTTTCCTACCACATGGGGGTGCCAAAGTATTACATGACATTGTTGTCTTATCTGACGCTCTCATACAAGTTGGTGTGTGTAAATGAATTGGCCTAAATTCTGATATTGCCAATAAAAGGTGTGTATTGATTAGACTCACATATTATTTCAAACATGTCAAACTGAATGAAACTAGGATGAAACCTAAAGAACCAAGAAAGCGAGTAAAATGTTTATTTTTTTATTTTCAAATTTTGAAGTGAGATTTGAAACTTTTTCTATTCCAACCTGCTAGATATTGAAAACCCATAACACATTAGCATAGTATCATAAAAAAACGTACATGATGGTCAGTAATAATCATATATTTCCTTAATTTCATTTAATTTCATTTGTCGTCTTTGTTATCTTACTTTTTGTCTTGGAGGTGCTGCGTACTATTCTCAATGGAAAAACCCTAAAATTCTGTTTATTTCTATTAGTAACCAAGCCTGACTCACCTGACACTAGTTGCACATGGTCTTGTAAACACCTTGTCTTCATGCTCACTTCAGCCAGGGAAAACAAATACGACATGTCCAAAACCACAATTAAATTTCCCTCTCATGGAGCATGGGAGGAATTTTGTGCCGTTATTAGTCTTAGTCTTGGTCAACTTCCTTAACGATATTTGCCTACGCTCATTATGTGTCTGCTAGAACTGAATACTGACTCTGCTTCCATGCCAACCGCGGTGGTTTTATGACCTGCTCTGTCATAATGGGAATAATTGATGGGGAAGGAACGCCTCCAGACAGAGTAAATGTTTTTGGTTAAGTCTTATTACGTTCGGTTATTTTAGTTGTTTGAACTCTGGAAACCTTTGTTAAGTTAATATTTCCCCTCCTACATGATCATTCAAAGGTCACAGGAATATTAAAAAAAGCACTAATGGAAAAGAGGGTACATATATTTGTCATGTTCCTTCTGTCTTAATTGTTTGACCCTAAAAAATGCCTGCGTGCCTCAGTACTAGATACATAAAGTAGGTTCATTATGGAAATAAGGCTTGGCAGTTATTTGGCAGGTGTAAAAATATTATATCAGTTGACGAACGTTACTCCAATGAGAAATGTCTACTACTTGGAAAAATCAAAAACAACCTGAAAACAATTAAGGTTCCCATGCAAGTAAAGTGCGCTCAAAGTTATCTTCTGACTTTTTCCTACTGTGTGTATTGTATTTCAGAGGTGTCAGTTGCAACGACATGTGAGATCTTCCATTTCCTCTCAGATCAGAGAGAGAGAGCGCTTCTCGTCGGGTTCTAAAAATAGTTTAACGAAATAAAAACGTTACAAAAGCTTAACTGTGGAGCAATATCATCCTTGACTCGAGCGTCTCTCAAAGGTGTTGTGGCCATGGAAGGGTGGGGTAGAGCAAAACATGAGAAGGAAATGAGAGTGGCAAAGTTGCTGACACAGTTGCTGAGGGTTCATGTTTTACCTTAGACTGATGTATGCACAAATGTATAGATTGCTCTAAAAGTGTGAAACCTAAGCAACAGTTTTATTTCTTTATTTCTAGCTGTCAGCACGGACTGTTGAATTCATTTCGGGCAGTGTCACCATATTCAAAAATAAGATCTCAAAAAGCGACTGAACCCTAAAGTTCTGCTTCAGGTTTAGATTCATTACGTTAAATTACATTTGATCCTAAAACCAGTTTACATATTGGGGTCATTTATACCGTCACTTGCGAAACTAAGAAAGTTTGTACTGGACCAGAATGTGTGCAGAACCCCCAGGTAGCTGTCACCTTCTGTCAGGTGTATAAATAAAGTCCTCAGCGTCGAAACAGGTGCCAGACTTGAGCAGAATTTGTTACGGAAGTTTATTTATAGAAAGACACAACCAATGGCAAACCATAAATCTTGTTGTATGTGTGTAAGTATGCTACAACTGCTGGTCTGATTATGGCCCCCACGTAGAGCCATATACAGTTTACTGTCGCAGTTGGTCTCATCACTCCATTTTCCCACTTTGAGTATGAAATACAGTAAATCTTGCTGATGGAGCTACATGTTCATCAGCTGTACATCCGTGTCCTTTACAGCCCACATACAAACCTTTTTTTTCAAACCTATCTTTTGGCCGTGGAGAGGGTGTATTGATAATGTTTTATTGTTCCAATGCCCTGTCTTGTTGTACTGCACTGTTTGGGTGTAAATGACCCTCAGTAATGGTTTGTTTGGAACACTCCCCCCAGGACTTTACCCTAAATTAACATGTGCAGCAAACCCTGTCTGTGTAAATGATGGATAAAACTGTCCTGTGTTTTTAGAGGGCTGTGGATTGAGGCAGTCCTGAGGAAATGCATCCCAAAGATGTCCAAAACCATCAGAATCCTCCCTCCAGCTGACTCCCTATTTTGACTACAAGTCTTACAACCGTTCAAGTCTCTGGCTTTAGTCAGTCATAATGCAGCGGTTGGATGTCAGATGTTTCGCTGACCAATTTCGGAGGGGACACCAACATGACGTCAACCGAGAGCACAGCTGACTTTCTACTGATCCAGCACGAGTTTCTGATGTGGTAACAGTTACCCAGAAGCCTCGACCAGCGAGTGCTTATTCTGACAAATGCATGATCCTGTTGGTCCAAGAAACCAAAAGGGAAACAAATCCTGCATGAATAACTCCCCTCACTGATCCTCCATTCTGAGAGAGTTGAGAATAGCAATTAAAATCACTCATTCATGATGTAGGCTTTTTCATCTAAGCCTGCTGGCAAGTCTACTGCACATTGTTGTTTTTTTTACCTATGAATAGCACTGAGTGAATCACTGAGAAGCCGGCTGTGCTGGCTCTCTTTTTACGTCTCTCTTTTCTTGCTCTTCAACAGACTGAGACTGGATGAATGAAAACGCTGGTTCTGTTCACATGGTTGCTGCTGCTCTGCTCCTGGCTCTCCAAAGGGTCTCAGTGACATCAAGTTGCCCCCCCCCCCTCGTCCGTACCCTCCTCTCCTTTCTCAACTTCTGCTGGGTTGGTTGGTTAAATCAGTGAGCATTGGTGGGCGTGAGCATGTGAGTGTGTGTTGGTGCTCCTAGGGCGCATGCGAACTGAGGCCCAAAGGGGAAAGACTTCCACACAGATCTAAGCCAGCTGCCCTGTTTTAAACACTTCACTGCAAGAGGAGTGGAAGAGAGGGGGAACCCGCATGCATCCCCCCTACCAGTGTGCTCAGAGTACACTGGCAACGCAGCTGCCAGCTCTACAAACAGCAGACGAGCAGCTACAAATGGTAAATTTAAAGCTTTGCTGTTAGGTAAAAGGCCGGTCTTGGAGTCCTGCTTCAGATTCTCAGGACCCAAAGGGCACTTGCTGCCCTGAGAGGGGGTCGTTCAAGCAAACTGACCCTTGGGGTTAAGTAGAATCAGTTTGTGTGAAGCTCTGTGGAGGAGGGGAGGAGGGAACAGGCAGCAGTTAGTGGGAGGTGGGAGGCCACGGTGGGGCTCCTGCACTGCTCAAGAAGGAGACGAAGCAGTCGCCGGGAAGCGGGGGAAAGAGGAGGAGAATGGCCACGGGAGAAATCACAACACTTCCCTCCACACCTGAAGACGGCGGCAGCGGCGGCTTTCCTCCTGGAAACTTCAAGGATCCCAAAAGGCTGTACTGTAAAAACGGGGGCTTCTTCTTGAGGATAAAGTCTGACGGGGGAGTGGATGGAATCCGGGAGAAGAACGACCCCCACAGTAAGTACTTCCAGTCCCCTTCTTCTTGCTTTGCACAGCACACAAAGCTTCTTTTTGTTTTTAATATGCAACAGGGAAGTAAGGGTGAAGCCAAAAAAAAAAAAAAAAAAAAAAAAAAAAAAAAAAAAACTCATGGAGGAAAGATGTGAATTTTCCAGCTTACTGAGGTTTACTCTCCATTTCACCTCTGGAAAGTATAATAACCCTCAAATGTTCTCAATCAATGGGAACTTTGATGGAATATGCCAGTTATGTTTTTAGTAAACGTAGTTCACCGTGCTGAGTCACAGCCATTCACACTGCTCTCTGTGTGGTTTACGTCACACGAGAAGGCACAACATGGAGTTAAAACCCAGGATGAGTGGATGCCTGATTTAGAGGTCCCTGACAGTGTCTGAGGTCAATGAACTTAAGCCACTAATGATGAGAAATAATACTGTTATTATAAATTATCAAATTATCTGTACCATCAGACCATCAAGATTTATTTAGCAGCAGTTAGCAACTAATAAAGGGGAAATATTAATGCGTTTGTTCGGCCGGACAACTGCGGTACCCCTCGGGGCCTCTGTATCACTGATTACTTTTTAGTATGTGCCCTAAGTTGCATCATTAAGTGGGAGGGGAGAAGGGGGAACACGAAAGTTGGGTTTCTTCCTTGGAAAACACATGTTTGGAAGTGTATTGCCCCGAGATCCAGTGTGACATTTCAAGCAGGTGCGCCTGATATGGAACCACTTCAAGGACGGAGGAGCTATTTTTAGAATAATTCACTTACCTTTTTAATGTGATTACATTCACTCACTGTTTGTGAGACACAAACCTGAAGTTGTAGTTTAAGTTTGTTTGTATAAAGTATAAAATCCTCCTTTAAGTCGTGGCCTATCATGGGCATAGGAAGAAATACATTCGTAATGAGTCATAAAACAGGAATCAGTATTAATCATTTAGCTGTTTTCTTACGGTTAATGTGACCCGAGCTGTGCTGCATCAATGGTCCTTTTGTTAAAGCTGTGACAGACCTGCCAATTTTTTAGACAACACAATATACCTGCCAGAAAGAGTTGGAAATGTCACCGAATATATCCAGGGATCCTCAAGTGGGATTTTACGGGGGCCTCTACTCCATCGCATTTGTGTTCTTTGTAACGTCTCGTGACAAAGTTTTCCAAGGACAAGATTGCCCATCAAGACACGAGCCACATACCGCTGGACTTACATCGGCGGCCGAAGGACAGATACAGATAGAACTGAACTGAACAGAGACAAGACCAGTCAAGGGAAAGTTTGCCTTTACTCACAATAGCTGTGGGGTATAACATGCCTCATCTCAGCACACTGAGACTAATTATACGTTTTTTTTTTCTCAAGAACACCTCTTTGATCTGTGATATGAATCACAGAGGCAGCGAGCTTAACTGTAGACAGATGTGTGTCTATCCAAAGTCTTAATGTTGGATTAATTCTGGACAGATCCCCTGACTTACCTTACAGGGCCTCTGCTTCCTCTTCGGTGGTTTTGCTTCATGTAAACCATGTTGTGTTGGCAAACAGAGCTGTTTTCTACTAAAGAGGGAAAAATTATGAATACGATGACAGATGAGAGGAGGCCGTCACACAGCCAACAGGTATTGTGTTCACTGTAATGCTACTGTTTGGTGGATGATGTCGGTTCAGCTTCATGTTGGCATCAGCTGTGTTTCATTTATTACTGCAGATAATGTGTCGACCAAAACGTGGAGGAAACCACAAAGAGAAATAAGGAGCTAAATATTGATGCTGATGTTCGTCTGTTTACACAAAAAGAATGAATTTAAATTTTGCTCAGTACAGCGTATCAAAGCTCATCTTTTTTCTTTTTTTTTTCTTTTAGTGATTTTCAGATTCACAGTTTTTCAGAGCTGAATGTTATAAACCGATTTCACCTGGATTTTATTTCCACATGCAACTAAAGATCTGTGTGTTTTCTGTTAGTAGAAGACATTGACAGCTGTGGCTTACAGTTAATTAGATCCTCTTGCAGTAGGTTATTTAAAGACAAAATGCAAATGAGCTGATGGAACACACTCCCTCTAAGTAAGAACACAAAACAAGAAATGGTTAAACAACAGCATATTTGTGATACAATAATTTTTTTTGTATTATTCTTCTCATTTTGACCTGATTTGGAATATCAGCTGTGGGCATGTATAAAGCTGCATTAATCACTATATTTCATATTAACACTCAAATGACGAATAAAAAAACCCAAAAAATAACAGGTAACTGTCACCAACTCTGTAGCTTCCTGGAGCTTAGTTAGCTTCGTTTAGCTCATTTGTTTTATAAATTTACTGGAATATTTTCAATATTTCTTTGAATATTTTTGCTTATTGCTCTTTTTTTTTTTATAAAAAATAATAAAATAAGTGTATCAAACACACCACTTCCCACAATCAAGCTTCAAATGGTTTGTGTGTTTTTGCTCATTTTAACTTTTATGTTTTTCCTCAGTAAAACTTCAACTCCAGGCGACCTCCGTGGGTGAGGTGGTGATCAAAGGAGTTTTTGCTAACCGCTATCTGGCGATGAACAGAGACGGACGACTGTTTGGAGCGGTGAGTGAACTGGATTATCATGATTCAATTTAAAAAAACCTACACAGTTTCTGTTTTGCAAAAGGGTGTTGACATTTCTCTAAATGCATTCCTGTAAAATCGTACAATATAATTTCCTGCAAGTGCACAAAGATTTTTTTATTTCTTTTTTTTTTTATTTTACCATAAGTGCTTTTTGCAAAGAAGTGTTGCACACCTAAAAGTCTTCCAGTTGGCAGAAGCCTCAGTCTTCTGTCATGTGCAACGTTCAAGCTGCTCTGTTTTGGAAACTAAATATTTACCAGCCACCTGACAAGAAATCCTCCCTCGCAAGGAAAGAATTAGGTTGACGCTCATTCGTCATAGTCAGTATTTAAAATAAAGAAAAGCATTTCCACAACATTAAATAGGCCTTATTTTGTATCTACATCTTCTCTACACTCCTCCTCTTTGTTTTGACCAGACTTTGAGTCCAACTGAAGCATCTCTCTCAAACCTTATCAGTTCAACCGTTTCGTCTTTCTTTCCATCCAGCCAAACTGACGCAACAACATTGTGATACTCGTCATGGCAATGCTGACAGGTTTGGCTTTGAGTGTTGAAAATCACATTGTGTCACATGACTTAACCCTAAACCTTGATTTTGTACCATATGCACCTATGGTCCAGACTGACTAAAACAAATATGTGTAAGAACATGCAATTTATTTGACTCTGAGAAAAATAAACTGAGATGCAGTACCTGGCTCCGCTAACATGTTTAGTAACTCTGTAAAATTCAGGCCCATAAAATACTGGCGGTCAGGATGAGTCTAGATGCCCGTGGAAGAGAAATGTGAGTGGCTGAACGATGGGACTTGTAGCATTTGCAGGCTTTTATTGTGAATTTTTTTGAATCTCCCGGAACGACCTGACAGTCATGGTGGTGATGGTGAAAGCAGAGATAGGGGTAGTTCTTGGTCTGGGAGACAAGAACAGATTCTAACCCTTCAGATATTTAAGGAGTGGTAGACGGGTTCGTGAAACAGGGCAAGACATAGAGCATTCGTCCAGCCGTGATTAAATTTGTAAATGAGAGGAAACGGAAATGATGGAGAGGCTTGACATTTCTGAGAGAAGATTTCAGCAGGAAGAGACAGAAACTAATCAGCAAGAGAAACAAAGTCGGAGAAAAGATATTCCTTACTGAACTTTTGCAGCAACGTCATTATTACGCCCGTGACGTCTGATGTTCTACAAAGTGCACCGGGGTTTGTGTTGGAAGGTCTTACTGGTAACTCCTAGTGTCTTTCTGTTTGGCAGCAGGACGTCTGCAGAGCGTTTTAAGAGCTTTGGAAGTTTTCAGGAAATGACAGATTGTCTGACAGACCAGCAGACAAAGTCACTTTATATTAGTTGCGTTAATTCAGAACAACAGAAACTCTGCACATGCTCTCACCACTTTGATGGACATACTGTACATGAACTTGGGTCTTGAAGAAAACAAGTAGTTTTCACAGTGCGTACTGTCCACAGCCGTGACAGCTGTCGGAGGCATCTGTGGCTTAGAGAAGCACCTTGGGGCAAAAAAAAAAAAAAAAAGTCGTCGGTTTGATTCACTTTGCTTCTCTGCTCACGGATGGAAAGAATGCAGAGGTCAAGTGTCTGTGTGTGTAAAAACATACTTGGCCAATAAAGGAAAATAAATAATAATGAAAAAGTTATCTGAAAGGATTTCCTGAATGTTCACGAGATAGCCAACGCCAGCTGGGCACCACCGCTGGCCTGTTGCCATGGTGTTGTTGCTTACAGTGGCAGTCTGAAATGTTGGCGACGGATGTGGTTTTGGTGGTTGTGAAGATTTGTCTGCAGTCCATGTAATTTGTAAGAAGCACTTCCTCCTAATGAGAAGCTACAGCAACGAGGTGCCTCCCAAGGCGTTGCTCTGCTCTACTCATGTGGAAAATCATTAAAAAAGATCCACAAGACAAAACCCACTCTCTTCTTATTACCATGTGCAGAATCAAAATAAAGAAAAGATAGGATATGAAGAATAACATTTGTTGATGCCAAAGAAATTAAAAATTAATTTACCCTAATTTAGCATTTTGAATCGATGTGTCTATAGTCTGGATTATCCTGAGTATTAGATCCTGACTGATGTGTTATATTAATATAACTGTTGTAATCATTATCATCGAGTTGGTTTAGACTTTTGTTCTGCAGATGAGATCTGTGCAAGTTTGAACTTATTTTCAATATTTATTCCGACCTAAACTTTTAACAAAAAACTGAATAATACTGAAAAACTTTTTCATGGCTGAATAATATATTTTATGAATGTAAAATGAACTTTACAACACCTTAGATTACATTCTTAAATTAAAGGTTCCATATAGTATAAAGGTAGATGTCCATGTCTTCTTTGATTATAAGGCAGGTCTAGATTCTATATTAATACTGAGAAAGTATCAAAGAGAGAAATGCACACAGCCTGTATTCAGACACTGAGCCTTAAAATGAGCCGTCAGAACTTCTGTAACTTTGTGATGTCACAACAAAGCAGTCACTGCTCTCAGCCATGCCCTCTGCCCCGCCCACCTGGACCCACCATCCAACCTTGTAGGATTTGGTTTTTCTGAGTGTTTACCTGAAATCTGCTATATTTTTGTTGGATCGCTCAGGGAACGGAGATGTAAAACTACATTGAGATAATTTTTGGCTCTTAAAACCAAAAATGTATCTTCTTACGGATCAACACTTCAAATAAAAGAAAATAGAATAAATTAAATAAATTGAAAGAAAATAATCAAAGACCGGATACAGTGCTCTATGCTTGCTATGTTTAGGCTTGCACTAGCTCAGGTGAGATATCTTCACTGTTGCATATTTTCAGCATTGAGGTAGTCCTGGGTGTTTATTGCAAGCTCAAAGAAAACCTCCTCTGACTAATGGCTTCATCGCAAGGTTCGACTAAAAACAGAAACTAAAACAAAAGCCTCTTGTGGGAGAGGGTGTAGGGCCGTTAACGCCTAGCGAGACAGTGAGATTTTGGCCAGACGTCGTGTAATTAATGTTTTCTTCATGTTTTCTACAAAAGAATAATGTTAAGAGTGGAGCTTGTGTAAGAACTAAAAAAGATTTAGTAACACTTTAACTGATCTTCATGTTCTTATTTCCATCAAACCCAAGTTTATCTTTGACATGTTGTCTGGTTGTTTCAAGTCTTCAGATTTATCGGTTCATTCATCTCTGGGTTTAATGTTTGATCATGATTCAAGAGAGCTTTAATAGTGTCAGTCAGACATGGTTTCTTTAAGACCAAAAAAAAAGTCTTTACTGTATTAGTCTGAAACTGAGCAGAAATTCTTCTAAACCAACAGTCTCCTTCAAAATAAAGGCATTTAGTTCTGGGGTGCTTTATGTGGTAATTTCATAAAATGTCAGCATTACAACGACATATATTAAACAAATTCAATCAAATATCATCTGAACAAAGTAGTTTATTTGAAGAAATGCCACTTCAAGTAACCAGATTTCCCTTCAGGTTGAAAACACAAGCAAATAATTATTAGCTTTTTGAAACAAAACAAAAAACAGACGTTTATATTAAATGTACAGACTTGAGGTCTAAAGCTCAGTTTCCATTAGTTGGAGTACTGTAAATAAGGAGCAGCGCTGCCAGAGCCCATATTACAGACTAGTTTCACAGTTTTCTTACATTTCTTCAGTTCGCAGGCTAATTTATAATATACTGGGATAGCAGCAGGTTTGATCCTCTCAGCACCGAACATCAAATTAAACTTTACGTATGTGTTATTCCTCTGTCTTTCTCTGCAGAGACGAGCTACGGATGAATGCCATTTCCTGGAGCGGCTCGAGAGCAACAACTACAACACCTATCGCTCCAGGAAGTACCCGAACATGTATGTGGCTCTGAAGCGGACAGGCCAGTACAAGTCCGGAAACAAAACGGGACCGGGTCAGAAGGCCATTCTCTTTCTTCCAATGTCCGCCAAGTGCTAATCTGGGATCCTTTCAAGAAATATTAAAAGTCTTAGTGGCAACGACGAAGAAGAAGACGAAGAATAAGAAGAAGAAGATGTGACGGCAATGAAGACAGAGTGTTGCCCAAAATAGCTGTGATCCTTTCCAACTGTTAACATCCTAACAGTTCAGTTTTTGTTTTTTCATCTTGAGCATGTCTGCTCTTATTCAGCTTTACTTCCAAACCGTGGCACACATTCACACCTGGCTGCTTCCCAGTAAAAAAAACCAACAGGCCGCTACTCGAGTGCCACTGGAGCCAGGATGCCTTGCTCAAGCGCACCTCAACAGAATGGCAGCACAGCATTATTTTGTTCATTTGATGTACACAGATCTTCCCTCTCTGTCTGAGGGCAACCTTCTGATCACAGGCCTGCTTCCCACCCTTCACTTAATGACTGTGTAAGTCTGAGTATTTTGTCAAAAGATGTGTCGCGCAGATGAAGAGGATTCAGAAGATGCAATCAAATCCTGAGCTCTTGTGACTTGAAGACGAGAGAAGAGAAAGGTCTGAACAAAATAACTAGATTTTTAGAATTTTTGATCTTGTAACTCAAATTTTTGTTTTAACAGACCTGAACACAGTGAACACACTAAAATCAAAACCAAGGCTAAACTGTTTTTTCTACTTTCTACTTTTTCTACACACTCGTCAGCATATTGACGCACTTAAAGGGTTTGTAGCTGGTTTCCTGCACTTGTCTTCATTTTTTGATAAAATTCTGTTCCTCTGTTGTTCTTGTATGATTTGAGATTTGTGCAAAATGCTCTGACGGTGCGTTGCACAGAAGCATGATTATAACTATTGAAAGGCAGGTTCCTTGGGAAAAAAAAGATGCTTTGTACTTTTTTTTTTTTTTTAACTAGCCAGTTGGAAACTTTAGCAAGGCAGCATGAATTAATCTCGTTAACAAGCTAAAATTAGCAAAACTCGGCATCGATTGTGAAATGATTTGTTCCCAGTCAAAAACACAGCAGATTTCAGAACTGTGCCTTCAAGAATAAAACCAGCTGCTCACAGCCACTGTTGCCTAGCAGCAGTTTACTTCCAACATGGCCGCCAGCAACTGTTAAATAAACCGTATAAGACTGTTCAGTCCTGCAGGTACCACAGTTCCTTTAAAAAACACAAAGTGAATGTGCTTCAGTTCAGACTATTGCACCATATTTCTTCAATAGTAACAGTTAGTGTGTGAAACACATGGCAAACATTAACTCCAGTCATAAATACACTTTAAATATGAGTAACGCTGACAACCATGTGTCAACATAAGTAGCCATGATTCGCTAGAACCCCATCAGTTTGATGATGGCGCACTAGGACTTTGGTGTTGGGGGAAGCTGTCTGTGGTACAGCTGGTAGAACATCCCCGAGTAGACAGCAGGAAGCTCCTCCATGCTGAGGTCGATCTCGCCGAAGCCTCGCTCTAGGCCGTGAAGCAGAAGCCTGGCTACGCGAGAGGTTATGGGCGTGGTGTCGTTTGTCTTGGCCAGCTCGGCGAGGTCCAGCCACTCGCAGCGCAGGCATTCCTGGGTGCAGAAATTGATGTCGTAGGTGAGCGGGCTGAGTCGGCAGATGATGTACATGTCCGACATGCCGAAGGCGCCGGGGTGGTTGTGCTGCTGCCGGATGCTGAGCAGAGATCTGAACTCGGAGCGAACGCCGGTTTCCTCGAAAACTTCACGTACGGCGGTGACACCTGAGAAAGATTGATTCAAATGTGTGTATATCTATATACATGTACACAGTATATATGGAGGCATTCAAAAGATCCTGACAGGAAGGAATATATTCATGTTCCCTGTCAGAATCACGTTGCAGACTGATGTTTAGATGTCGGGGAAGAGAAAATACATATATTTTTTGTAAAGATGAACATTTGACGCTGCTTTTTGGGTGGGGTCACGTATATAACATTAAAGCTGCTTTTAAAATGTTAAAGAAGGTGAATAGGGAGAAACTCTTTGCATATATATCATGTGCCTTATTTTGTAAAGTTCAAATGAATGTAAATGTATCAATCTTTAATCATAATATCAAAACTGAAAGGATTTAGCTATAGACGTACTGTATTAGTTTGTTGCTCTGTTGAGCGTGACACTCACCGATATTTTCTCCTGGATCAGACAGACCACCGGGGAACTTCCAGGCATTCTTTGTCTGAGATTCAAGAGCAAAGTTCAACATTAACATCAGTGTAGTGATAGATGGCACTGCTGTAAATGTTTCTTCGAGTAATATCAACATGAACAGGTCACTCGTTTCTTTAAAGCAGTGGTGATATCTTTAAGTATTGGCGTAGTGTTTCGGTAGTCAGTAGATCATGTGTACAAAGGGACTGTCTTACGTATCTGAACTAATAATTATACACACAGAGATGTTCAATGCTCTGATCTGAGCATCCTTTCATTTTATGTTTTATATTTAGTGCCTCACTCTGGAGACTTTTGATGCGGTGAAGTGTGTGTCTTCCAAAAACTGTTTCACCACTTATCCTTGATATTTAATAACAGTATGCTGCTGGTTAAATTATGAAGTCAGTGTTGTGTATATATATTTTTGTAGTTACTAAACGAATTTTGTACGCTATACGCTCCGTTTTCAGAAATGCTATTTCATCTAAGATTTTCCTAATTTTAGCAAATCCTCTCTTTGTGGGGGAAACACAAATGCACTACAGCATTTATTTTCATGTATTGTCGACAGAATGCTATATTTTTCGAAGCTGTATCTAAAATGTGCTGGTAGAAAGGAAGAAATAAAGAGATTTTGTGTAACTCTAATCAGTCTGATCGGTGTGGTTTTTCAGAGTAAAAGTTCTCATTCCCACAGGAACTTTAAGAGCTGAATGTGAAAATAATAATCCTCGAGACTTGGTGGAAGCATGCCTGCCATACGCAAACTGTTCACACCAAATCTACCGGGAAATGGTGCGTAAATGTCATCAGACAATGATTAAATTAAACACTCGCCCATGACATCATTCATCTCTTCGATGGATGAAATTACCTTCGGGCCACCAGGGATCTGTTTAGCTGTCTTTTGTACTGATGTGAGAGCGATAATGTCCTGGTTTCCTTTCAGGAAGTTCGTAACCCTTCGTGAGCTCTGAACTGGCTTGGTCTGCCAGAGACGCTCGACTGCCAAGGGCCAGGCTGTTATAAAGCCCATTTCCAGTAAACAGCTCGATGGGGAGGAGGAGGAGGAGGAGGAGGAGGAGGAGGAGGAGGAAGAGGAGGAGGAGGATAGGATAGGAAGAGATAAAAGACTCTCCACACTCCCAGACCTCTAACTGCTTCCCTCTTCTTCTGGACAAAAGCCATCGACATACATTATACGCTCTCCAGATTCCTAAGTGGGACACGTGTTACATGTTGTATAAAATGAAAGTCCAGCAAAGAGGTCCACTTAAATTCTGTCAGTTATACTGTGAACTACATTTGCCTTATGATCCACATTGCACAGTAACCATGTGTCACTACTCAGGCTATTTCCACTGGACCTGCTAAGAGAAAAAATGAGAGTGAAGACTATGAAACCAACTAATTTAAAGCCACACAAGGATTTAAATTGTATAATATTTCAATCATTTAACTCTGTTATAAATATGTTTTTTCCGGGGTAAATACTTTTTAACAGAACATTTAACAGTATCTGCAGATAGTTTTAGTTTTTGTTTGGGAAAGTTTTGAAATGTCCAAACAGGACTGTAATAGTTTCTGTTGTTATTGAGGCAGAGATGATTTCTTCTCTTTTCAGCAGATATTTGAACTGTGAAATATTTTTCTCCTCTGGAAGTTTCAGCCTTTCACTTCTTAATGGTTCTTTGACAATGAATGATGGCACGTGTTAAAAAAATTAAAAAACAGGATCTTTGGTACTTGATTGTTTTCATTATCTATTAAGTTTAAGCATGTTTTGGTGATTGTTTAATTTATAAAAATCTGTAAAGTAACCGTTTTGTTCAATTAACAGATATTCAGTTTATTATGGGGCAGATTAAATGTTAAAATTTTCATACAGTCTTTCACAATGTTGTTGTTTAGAGCCGATAATCCAGTTCGGCCAGTTCGACTATTTTGTTGGCAACCTCTGCAGTGCTGTGGTGGTGGGGTTGTGTAAATGGGAAAATTGTCTAAAATAATACTGAAGCATCGGATGTGAAAGGGCTTTTACTCACTGCCTCATTTATATCAAGTTGAGTTAGGTGGTATTTCTAAAAACATAATTACTTCCCAAATTGCTGCCCCATTGTGCAATCACTTTTTGCAAATTGGTCGCAATCTCATTTTGGCCAACTGAGGATACAAACAAATCCGAGTGGAAAGGTTTCTAAAAGAGGCCTGTTGTAAGTGAACCTAATAACAACTCGAGCACCACAGCGAGGCTCTGTGAGGGTCCACAGAAACAGACACTCACAAAGTTGTTTGAGCGCATTCAGCCCGTGTAAACACCGTGTTTGCTTGAGGTCAGCTAATGTTGTGTGGGGCTAGGCTAAATGTGAGAGGGAGCTGAAGGGCTGAGAGGATTTCTACCCACGTTTGGATCAACAGAGGCAACATACAACTCACTAAACAAACAAAACTAATCTGACATTTTTAGCAGCAGCGGCAGCATCATGACTGACGGTTCATTTTGAGGATGGAGGGAGCAGCTCTATGGTTCACCCAACAGGAGATGGTGGATACCTGCCAGAAATGTCATTTTACCTGCCAAAATATGTCAGTATTTACATTTTATAGAAACATGTTGCTCTCCTTTATTAACTCTACCTAGTATGTATATATATATGTATATATATATATATATATATATGTATAAATATATAAAACCACTGGTCTGTGCTTACAGCTTAATTTTTCTAATGCTGAATTCCTGATTGAATTTTCATTCATGAAATTTCGTACGGTTCTCTGAGGTCAAGCATTGTTACAGCCAACACAATGCATGGATGAAGTAAAACATAAGGAAAAGATGAATGTCTTGTAATTGCAATGATAAATATTGAAATAATATGTTATATATGGTATAAATAGTCCATTAACTTTAATGAATGTGACGGTATGACAGTGTGTGACACATATACCTTGTTTCGGTCTTGGACAACAAGAACTTTTCCATTGGACTCGTCAACGACTGCACCTAGAGCAGGGGAAAAAAGAAAAGAAAAGTCAGTCACTTTAAATATTATGCAAGCACTCTCCCCCAGTATACACAGTAATCTGATCCACATTCTGCACTGAAGGAGTTACTGTGAGAACAATTTCAATGGAGACCTATTGGCAGCGTAGCTCAGAGTTAATCATTACGTTGGACACGACATAAAACTTGCACAGTGTCGAGGAAAAAGCCTGGACTTGAGTCTCTGCCGGGCCTCAGACAACACAACACAACACAACAGCTGCCTGCTCTGTTTTATATTTTGTCACTGATGTTGAAGATGACTCCAGTCTGCAGACAAACCTGACAACTAAGAAGATGGGAATTTTACTTGATTCCACCTCTTGAACTGTTAAAAGTGGCTTTACACGAGAGTGACGGCCAAAAATACCAAAAATAAAACTGCAATAAAGTGCCACTTCAGATTTATCCGAAGTGCCTGGAGTTCATTACAGCTTTAGTGGCCTCTGAGGGCTTCAGACCTCAGTGTGTTTCTTCCAAACTTGTTTCTGCTCTCAAAGAAAGGAGCGAGTCAAGGATGGGGGATGATGTGCGAATGGGATCGGTGCCCACTGTCGGACAGTCTCTCCCTGAAGCTGTTAATAGTTCAGGCAATAGAAGAAAAAACAGAGGTCGAGCACACCTTGGTGTTGGATTGTCTGTTTCAGAAGGTTTCCAGTTCTGCTGTTGTAAATTCAGACGCTGTATGACGATCTGACAGGCACTTTGTTTGAGGCATTCTGAGGACTTCACCTTAAACCGGTGACACCTGATTTTTCTGGCCACTTGGGGGCAGCAAAAACAAGCTGGAAACACAACAACTGGCATCACTTTAAAAAGCTGATATGGCAAATCTGCCTATTGACACGTGCTCAACCACCCAATGGATGCAAGTCCAATATTCACTCTCCTTCAGCTTCTGTTTTGTTCACCATCAACTCAGGAGGAAAGATTTTTTGGCTCTTTAGCTGCTAAAGGTTCCACATATGTTCACTTGCTAAACGCTAACTTTGACCGCCTGCTGGTTGGTGCTGAAAAAGATGGCTTCCGGTCGCCTCATCAGAACTTTTTCCACTGAAAGTGAAAGTGAAACGACGCTGGTGAAGATGGACGAGGGAGAACCAGAACAGTAAAGTTGTTGGCCGGACTACTAAAACTCCTTAGATCTGACAGAGGCTGCAAGTTTGTGTGATAATTCTCTGTGGGTTTGAGAAACACCTTTCATCCACAAGTAGCCATGTGATCCATGGATAGTATAAAAATGTTGATTATAGGCGCTTTAACGTCAGCACTAAATATAGAGTAAATATAGACAAACTCGTGTGGACTGGTTCCTGAAATGGACCATTGTGATGCATCAACTGAGTTACCAAAGCAAAGTGCGTCAACATCTGAAAATAGGGGGTTAAAATAAAAAAGGATATGGGTAAAGACAAAATTCTTTACTTTCCTGAGTCTAAACAGAGTCCGAGTGACTCAGCTGTGCTTGTGAATGATGTCGACATCCCACTCCACCATTTAACATTTTTCTCTCCTGTTTGAGCGGTTTTTCTTTTCAGCAGGTAGTGACTAAGAGAGGCAGCTATGTGCTGCTGTTGACAGCTCAGCAGGAGGATGAAGAGGAGGGAAAACGGGCCACTTTCTTTTCCGGTGGCTCCGTCTGACCGAGCGAGACGGGCCTCCTTAAATGAATGTCACAGATGTGTAAAGAGGGATGGGTCGTCTTAAAGGCCTGACTTGGACTTCCAAGTGGAAATTGATGTCATCCCCGATCCCCGTGCCATATGGCGCTTCACCGGAGGAGGCCTGGTTGCTGCTAAGGGAGGCTATCATTATGTAGCTTTAAGTCCAGGAAACAAAATGCTCAACAGGAGCAGGGGGTGTGGGGGTGTGTGTGTGTGTGTGGGGGGGGGTTAGGAATTATAAGACAAAAAGCTCAGGAACAATCATAAGAGAGGAATAATAAAATAAAACCTTTTAATCGCTTGAGGTTACAGTCGACTTCTTGGCCACAAGAAAAGCTATTAAGGTATTAAATTGACCAGTATTGTTTTGTCCATGACACTGATTTTACTTCTTAGTTTGTCAGGAAAAATCATCGATCGCTGTTAATGCACAAGATTAAGCCACTGAATTCGTTTTTACACACACATGTACTGTAAGGTGGGGAGCCGGAACTGAGAAGACTGAACACCGTCCAAAGCACAATTATTAGAGGATTCATGAGTCACTATGTGATGCATTGAGCTAATACACACTCCTGTGATTCATAATAATGATGCTGATGGGTGTGTGTATCAGCCAAAATGTATTTCCTTTACTCTATTTCTTGTCATGGCTCTGTGAAGTGCAGCTTATTCAGCCTGTGGTTGGGTGGACACGGGACATTTAATTTGATATTACTCAGCCAGTCTGACCTGCTGCAAAACACCCCGCTTAAAAAGAAAACATGTACAAATTAATGGGATTAACGATAAAAAATAATGGATGATAGAACAGTCTTTGTGACCACCACATTACCTTGTTACTTATATTACTGCCACCCCCCCTCATGCTGTATTCTCAGATACTTCTTACCTACTGTGAATGAAAAGAAAACTCTGGCATTTGACCAATTAGTGGTGATGCACCGACACAAGATCTTTTTGACCTCCACATAAGTGCTTCTGATGTTTGGGTTCAGATCAGACACTTTAAAAGCCTCATCAGCTCATAATGCTCTACAATGATGTTATTAAATATCATAGTAAGTTCAGTTATTGGTGTTTTGAAATCTATAACAATAAGTGATTAAACTCAGGCCGTTTAACTGCTGTTTTAAAACTGTTTTTCCCATAAATTACTGTCTGTGTATTAATGTCTTATTTGTTTTCCTCTTATTGCACACGCATCACATACTCACATTTTCTGCTATTATTTTGATATCATTATAAATATATATTATTGCTGCATTTTATCGTCTATATTTTGAATGTTAATTTCTCATTATTTTTATGTAGCCACATTATTTTGCGATATTTCTACATACTTCTGTGGAGGCTTTAAATAGCCCATTGGGCTTTTTGCCATCGCCCTGCACTGTACGCTATTTGTTTTCCTTTGTCATTTTCTTTGTATTTTAAATTGAGCAAAATAAATTAAACTACTAACTGTGCTATAATGAAAGTTGAAACTATATCTAGGATCTCGAATATTTCACAGCTAATTTACAGGACGAATGTTTTACAATCAATGCAAAGTTGCACCTTTTAGGCCTGAATGTGGGTGATGTTCCCATCTTTGAACCACAGACAGCAAGCACACAAAGAAAAACAAGTATCTAAACAGCTGCGTATTTCAGATTCTTCATCTTGGTTTCATCATTGTTTCCCCCGATGAGGGGGGACATAACTCTGGCAACAAAGAGGGAAATTCTGGTCCCCATTCCTCCCTGAAGGATGCTCTGGACATGTTCTGACATGCTTCAAGTGCATCCACTCTTTGGTAAAGGTATAAACGGCATTCTGCCCTCTGCTGGACAGTCGGGAACGTAGCACAGGAGGGAAGCAGCAGCAGCAGCAGCAGAAGCAGCAGCAGCAGCAGAAGCAGCTCCTCCTTTTGTTGCCTCTCACCCCAGATTCACAATCCTGATGAGTGAATTTCCATTTACGCAAGTGAAATGGGCCAGAACGTTACAGCCCAACAGACAAACAACCTCTTACAGAAAAACAAACCTGTGGTGGTTTTTTTGTACTGACTTAATGCAGGTCAAAGTTTAATATGGTTTTACTTTTATGTTTATCAAAAAGAGGTAACAGAATGGATTTTGTCTTTAAAAAAAAAAAAAATGTACATCAGTCTCAGTAGTGATGCAGCTCCAAACATTAAAAAAAAAAAACATGTGTAACTGCAGTCAGTCCCTCTCTGGTGCAGTCTGATGCCAGCTTTCATTTCCCTGCTGGGATGAAGTTAACTTTGCTTCCATATCAGTAGCGAGTTTCTGTTTGTGGGTCTCGGGAGTTTGCGGTCAGCTCGATCAATCGGAGGGTAAAGTCAGACCAGATGGGACTCTGCCGGTCTCAGCCTGAAGGCTCCATAGTGAAGGGTGGGCTGGATAAATGCCTCCAGTCAGCAGCCAGAATCAGTGAGCATACACATTAGACTCATGACTTCAGGTAATATGATCTGACACTCAACATTATTAAATAAGACAGCAAAGTACAGTATATGCTGTAGATACTCATGGATGTTACTGTATATTCATGTGACAGTGACCTGAGAGGTTTTTCAGGTCTGCAGCGAACCGTTATTTTAATTATTGATTCATGTGATGATTATTTTCTAAATTCCTAGAGCCTACGATGATGTCATCAGTCCAAACCCCAGTTTACAATAATATAAAGCAGAATAAAACAGCAAATCCTCACGTTGGAGACACTATTGAACAACGGATTCATCTACTAATTGTTTCAGCTCTATTGTTTTTAATGACTGACTGTTAAATGTTCCGTTTAATTCTATTGTACATCATATTTTTGATTTTGATGAAATTGTACTGTGTTTGCTCAGACAGTGATATTTCCTTCATAGGCACAGATTCTTCCCTCTGCCATGGAGGTTATATTTTCACCTGTGTTTGTTTGTTTGTTGGTTAGCTTGTTTGTTTGTCAGGGGGCATGGGACAGGGAAGAACCCATTATATTTCCTTATCACTTCCCTTGCGAGACACTTTTGGGAATTTCTCAGGAAATAATGTTTGTATCTTGTTGTAAATAATCAGACACATTTATGATGTTGAGATCTATGACTTTGTCCAATTTGTTGCAGATCCAGATAATAATCTGGGCCTGACAGACATTTGTAGGATTGTTTCACCTTGGTGGAGATATTTCTTCTACTGAGTGCCACTGAAGTTTAAAATATTATGGAAGATTCGTGGTTTAAACTGTATCTTTTTTTTTAATATGGAGGACACAGATAATAAGCAGTAATCAGCAGTTATAACATGAGTGCTGACAAAGCCAGTAAACGACAAAATGGTTTTTGTGTAATATGACAAAATTTGAATTGAAATAATATCAGTAATATATAATAACATCAGTTAAGTTTATGTGAAGCACATATAACACCATCCTCACTTGTTCGTTTCACAAAATAATCTTAACTGAAGGTTCATTTATTAGCCTTTCTCTGGAGCTTTTAACTGTATTTCACAGTCTTCATTAGCTCTGTGACAACTGTACAAACTCTATCTGCTGATAAAGACGATGTGTGAGATGTGGTTGAAAGGTATTAAGCTACGATTATTTGGTCAAACTATTTCCAAAGTCAAAACTGAACTTTGAGGCTGTAATATCTGTACCTGCCACTCCAACTTGGTGAGTTGCAAACCCCGGCAGTCTGCTTTCCCCTTCCCCCAGCCAGAGCGACAGGACGGCGTGGTCATGTGTGGCGTGGTGGAAGGTGAAGCCGTGAGTAGAAGCTGCGGCAGCACATCGACTCAGTGAGATGGGTACTCGAAGCCACACGGCCACCTTCCCCTCAGATTTCCACTGCACCAAAGACTCTGTGGAGTGCACAAGTCAGATGTTTAAAAATTGTGTTTTTCATGATGCAGTTTTATTTTGTTTTAACAGCAAACTGCAGAAACAGACAAGAAATATGTGGAGGATATG
Source organism: Seriola lalandi dorsalis (assembly GCF_002814215.2). Classification (NCBI taxonomy): domain Eukaryota; kingdom Metazoa; phylum Chordata; class Actinopteri; order Carangiformes; family Carangidae; genus Seriola; species Seriola lalandi. The sequence goes on from NW_019525491.1 coordinate 687,618, forward strand.
ACATTATGAAAAGCGACAGATACTTTTAAAAGCACATTTCCGCTTATCTGGATTGTACAAGAGATAGGAGATTTAAAATAATAAGAGAGAATGACAAACAGCAGGCACAGTTTGGAGGAAGTGGCCTCGATGTGAGAGAAGCAGATTTTCCAAACAGAAGGTTGATACTGTGAATCCTGGAGAAATTGTAAGAATTAAGGTAGAAAAAAAAATAAAAATCACAAGCGCTTTAATTGTTCATTAAATGTTGTCATTTTGATTTTGGGTAAGATACTGAGTGCTGAATTTCTCCTAGAGAGTTGATGTGTGGACTAAATGGAGAAGACGGTTTCTGAAAACAACCACCATAAGTCAAATAATTAGGTTTGTTTTTAAAAACAAGTAGTCAATTGATGATGACAAATGTTTCAAATGTCATTTTAACTGACAGCTTCTTCGTGCATCCATATGCTACTTAGTTGCTGCAAATATTAAGACCATTAGCAACTATTTAAGGCAAGTAAACATTAACTTACAAACATAACAAGACCCTGAAATCTGCTTTAGATATTGAAAGCAGTTTTAGATATTTAACCTACCACTCATTTAATTACCACAGACCCCAAATTAAATGGGATCTAAAACAATGCATGCCATACTCCCATATTTATTCTATGAGTCTTATGCACACACACACACACACACACACACCATGAATCACTGTCCTGCTTTGTGGTCAGTGACTGAGGCAGGACACACACACACATCCACACACATACACACATACACACATACACACACACACACACACTCACACACAGCAGACTTTAATACAACAAACCTTGCAGTAATGTGCTAAATAAACATTCGCTGATGTCAGCCGGTAAACCGATGTCAGCCAGGTTCACCGTGACTCCACCGAATCGGTCCACCTTCCCCGCCAGAGGACCGCCGGTCCCCTCCACGCTGTGTAACTGGGAACGACTTGCTGTGCACGAAAACGCACGGACAGGTATACGTGCGGGACAAGACGTCCTGCCGCGGAGCCCTCCTCTCACCAGCGGTATAAGTTTGTAAACAAAGCCACGGGCAGCCATGTTTAAAAAAAAA
>NW_019525491.1:688726-715475 GCF_002814215.2 Seriola lalandi dorsalis
TCCTCCTCCTCCTCCTCCTCCTCCTCCTCCTCCTCCTCCTCACCCGACACAGGACGCAGCAATGGTCAGTGTTTGTTTGGTTAAAACAGCACAACAACAAGGTCGAATTTCACAGCGAGGAAGAGAAGAGAGAAGGGGAGAAGGCAAAGATGACACCTCCTCTCAGCATCCCTCAGAAACTCCAATACAACACACACACACATACACACAAACACACACACACACACACTCACACACAGCAGACTTTAATACAACAAACCTTGCAGTAATGTGCTAAATAAACATTCGCTGATGTCAGCCGGTAAACCGATGTCAGCCAGGTTCACCGTGACTCCACCGAATCGGTCCACCTTCCCCGCCAGAGGACCGCCGGTCCCCTCCACGCTGTGTAACTGGGAACGACTTGCTGTGCACGAAAACGCACGGACAGGTATACGTGCGGGACAAGACGTCCTGCCGCGGAGCCCTCCTCTCACCAGCGGTATAAGTTTGTAAACAAAGCCACGGGCAGCCATGTTTAAAAAAAAAGAAAAGAAGATAATTTAAAAAACCGTTTCAAAGGTAGAGTTTGTTCAGTTTCCAACCGGCATATGCGCACAGCGTAGTACGGTTACGTAAAAGTCCGCCCTGGAAGTTGCATAAATACCGTAATGACCTGCTAACATAGCTCATGGAGGATTAGCTAGCTACAAGCAGCAGGGACAGACAAGCGGATGTGACGAACTCCATTCACACATCCGACAATTTTATCTAATCATTACTACCTCGGTAACATACCAAGGCTAACGTTAGTCCTAGAAGACTCACTGAGGTCTGATGTTAAATTCGGCCGACAAATCTACAAATTAACCCTTTTACCCAGGTGCCAATAACGTGTATAATAGTTTTAACACTGTTGGCTGTGGCTTTGGCGGGTTTTCTTCAATATGTCATCTGGCGCGAAGAAAAGCTAACAAGTAATCCAAATAAGCCGTTGAAAACCATGAAAAATGCGATGCGTGGCATATTAGCTATATGCCGAATTTAAGTCTGTGTATTAATGATGTTTTCCGTACTTTTAATCTTATTAAATTGAGTCTTTCTGCGAGCCTGTAACAAAGAAAAACTAAAATTATATGATTTTTTCAATGGGGTTTTGCTTTTTTTTCTCGAGGCTATTTTAGTTTAGTTTTCGATGCAAAAACATTTTATTAATTGTTAGAAATCGAATCTCGTAGAAAAACGACGATAGGAAAATGGAATCGATACAAAATAGTCACCTGAAGTAATTTTCTGACAAAGATTCCGGGGTTTACGGTAAAGGGGGCGGGGCCAAACAACCAACCAGGAAGTTGCTCCGTGTTTACACATGTTTGCAGTTTCACGTGGAGAATATTTTCACATTTAAAATGTCTTCAAAGAAAAATAAAAGCAAATCGAAAAAAGCGAGTGAAGGAGATGGCTCGGTAGTACTGAAGGAGGGCTCAAATGACTCCCCCAACCTGCAAACATCTGGACACGACGGAGGGAACAGCAAAAGTTCAAACAGCAACTCATTCACTGTCACTGATTTCATAGAGAAAGGTAAGACTGACGCACCAGTCAGCTGTATCACATAGATGTGCTTGAATACGGAAGCTCTGTCCTTGTGATTCTGTTGGATGCTCTGCTGCTGTTTTATCTCTTGGACTCCAGCAGATTGGACTGAACATGAAACACTGAGGCTAAAAGTGGCTTTCAGCTTTTGAGGATGTTCACCCACACAGTGTGACAGACAAATAAAAATGATATCTTCCAGAGTGACAGTCCTTTTAGTGATAAATTACCCCTTTGAAACACAAAGAGGAAATGTTACATCAAACAGACTGTAACCCGTAATGTAGGAAGTATCTTTATTTAGTAAAAGAACCAATACCACCATGAAGAAATACTCCAGCTCTGCTTCGAGCAGCTGCAACAGTAAAATGCTGCTTACACAACACACTGATGCATCACTGTGAAAATAATAATGATGTCAGCTTTTCCTGCAGTACAGATACTTTTGATATGTCTGCTAATCTGATACAGTGGTTCCCAACCTAGGTTTCGAAAAAGGGTCAACAGATTAAAAAAGACTGTGAGTTGATTTAATAGGAGAACCAGGAGGAAAACACAAAGTCCAGGTGCACAAATCTCTTTTCAGTTGTTGGACTTTTTTCTCTAATGATTGAATTATTGGTTAATTTTACCTCTCAGGGCGTCAAACACTTATTTAAATGAAACTATCTGATACGTTTGGAGGGGAAATGTCTCTTTGGTGTACCTGCTGACTACTCATAGATAAATAAAATGTGACAAGGGGCCTTTACTGGACACAGATTTGTATATAAGCTGTAAAAACTCAGAAGGTTTGGTCACCACAGGTTTAATATTCAACAATTTGTTGTATTTTAAATACAACTTGTATCTCTAACTCAAATACAGTAAATAAATACATAAATAAAATAAATAAAGTACCTCAAAATAGTACTTACGTACGATACTTAATTGGAAGATATCTGCTTGATTTGGCTAACTAACTGCTGAAGTATTGAATTAGCTTCATCTGAACATTAAAATGTGGATGAACTGGATTTTGCCCCCATCACTTACATTGAAAGCACATTAGGAAACGATCTCCTGACGGCCAGTATGAAAACAAAAAATCCTCTTTCAGTGTTCCTATGACAGATTGGCTGCTTAGCCTGAATGTGGGACTTACTTTACTTCTGTGAAGGAATTAAATTATTTTGTTGATTTTATTCACAGCTGATGACAAAACACCCAAAACCTGCAGATCAACTTTAGCCCAAATGAGCCTCAATTCAATGAAGTCAGCCAGTGTGTGCATCGGGAGACCGGTCCTACTGACGAGTCCCACAGGACAACAAGAGGTGCCCCCCGCCCCCCCTTCATCTCCCCTCTCTGGATGTCCGACATTTTATTAACAGTTTTATTGTTATTTTAAAGCTGCACTGACTAACATTAGATGAGTAATGTTTTGTTTTGTGTTATAAATCTTTAGTTTATTGGTGGTTTCTCTTCTCAGGATGTCACCTTCCTGACCTTTAGCCGCCTGTAAATAAGTTTCAGCTCTGAAGCTTTTTGATGTATCACCTGTCTTACAGGTGTGTTTGGGATGGCCCGTCGCCCCCTTTCCAGGTGGAAAAGTTGGTCTTCAGAAACATGGCCAGACCAACCTGAGAGTGAAGTCGGGGGACGAGGTGACGCTGCAACCGATAACCGGTCCTGTGCTTCAGGCTGACGAGGTGGTTTTATGCAACAGGTAAGGATCATCAGGTTCTCGCGCTCCATATTATAAATAATAGATAACATTACGTTTTTTTTTTTTTTACAGTTTGAATCATGTTTTACTTATTTTCTTGTTATTCCTAGATACCAGATTATTCAATCTTTACAAGAAACTTTTCTAGTTGCAACAACATATCACTTTATCTTATTATATCAGAAAACCTTTTTGTAACTTCACAAAACCAGCGTATTTTGTTAAAGGTAATTTTTCTTCTAATAATATGGTATAAGTCAAGTTGATATGTCGTTATAGCAAGAAACTAGTGGGCATTAAAAAATCATTTTATATCTTTTATGAAAAACCTTACGACACAGACTCAGAGGTCTTTGGCTTACATTTTATTTTGTATTTCAAGGTAATGCTGCCACCTGCTGGCTGTATGTGGCAGCTACAGTTCAAATGTCAGTAGTCAGTTAGTATTCTTTATATTCTATTCATGCATTTAATACATCTCTTAATCGACAGTGCATCTGTCTTATATCACATTTTGGGGTACATTTATTAGACACACATATTACATAAGTCATCATAAGTCAATATTATGTTTCTGTAACCTACGTTTTATGTTCTGTGTGGCGCTGCTATTTGAACCAGGACACTCCTGTAAAAGAGATTATGCAAAATGTGTGTAGTTTATTCTCACATATAACCTTTGTTCAGGTCCAAAGACGACACTCTAGAGACAGATGAGTTCAAGAACTTCCTCTTGAGATCATCAGGTAAGTCAGTTTTGCACGTGTTAGGCCTGAACACTTACTCTACTGCGGAAAAAAGAGAAGAATACTGTGAATTTTTTTTTTTATTGTGTTGCCTTTACTGCTGGAATAATGCTCGTGGTTTGTTCCTCTCGTGCCAGTTGGGAACATCGTTCTGCCAGGAAATGTCCTGTTCCTGACCTACTTTGGCCGCTCATGCAGTCTCCGGGTCGAAACCATAAGAGGGGAGGATGGTGTCACCCTCCAGAGACCAGCTCCTCCCCCAGGACTAGGTCCTGACACTGAGGAGTCCTCTGTGATGAACTCTGTGCTGGACTCCACGTCAGCCGACCTCTCCCTGCAGCTCAGCATGCTCACAGTGGATGACAGCAGTGTTGATGGGACACCAGGCACGCCTGGAGAGCCTGGTCCTGCAGCCAGCACCCCACGGCGACCGATCCAGCTCCTTTCCCTCTCCTCACTCCCCTCTCCCTGCAGTCCCTCCTACAACTCCCAGAATCCTCCTGCAGGGTCAGAGCAGGATGCTGTCAGTCTGGAGAGCTCACTCAAATCAGAGCAGACAGAGAAAATCCCCACAGCTCCACCTGGTGGTGCTTTGAGTACTGACACCTTCTACTGCCTCTCCTGCTCCACTAAAGTCAGTTTCAGAGAGAGAGCAGGGCCGCAGGATCCAGATGCGGAGGCTAAAAGGTCAAAGGTCACATACAGCATGATTGGTGGGCTCTGCAGCCAGCTGGATGTCATCAGAGAGACCATTGAGCTTCCTCTGAAACACCCAGAGCTGTTCCGCAACTATGGTAGGTCAGGTAGCTCAATGTCATTTCACATCAGACATTAAAACAGAACCATAATGTAAGGAGATAATCTAACACTGCATTTAACAAAGATCTAATCGTGAGGTGTTATCAATGCAGGGATCCCACCTCCCCGAGGAGTTCTCCTGTATGGTCCCCCGGGCACAGGGAAGACTATGATTGGACGTGCCATAGCCAACGAGGTCGGAGCTCACATGACGGTGATCAACGGCCCAGAGATCATGAGCAAGTACGATCACACCGTGTGGCTCAAAAACTTTTTCTGCCCCAGTATGTCAGTGCTTAGTAAAATGCACAGAATTAACAGAGTCAGTTCATTCACTTAAAGATATATGTATATATGTGTGTGTATTATTATATTGATTTGTTTTTTGCAGATTCTACGGTGAAACGGAAGCGAGGCTGAGACAGATATTTACTGAAGCTTCTCAGAGGTAAAGTTTGTCATTCATCCAGCTGACCATGCCCATATATAAATCCAAACATCAAGCACAAGCTAATGAAATTGGATCTGTCATCTAAAGTCTTAAAATGTGGAGTTGAGAATTTGTCAGCATCACCTCTATGATTTTGGTTGTTCCCGTCTTGTTGGTCTTTTTGGCCGCTTTATAAAGACTGTTCAGAGTGTTGGTATTTAACATGTCTTACATCCTTTCTTGGTTTGATAGGCGACCTGCGATAATCTTTATTGATGAGCTGGATGCTTTGTGCCCAAAGAGAGAGGGAGCGCAGAATGAGGTGGAGAAACGAGTCGTCACTTCTCTCCTGACTCTGATGGACGGGATCGGTTCAGTAAGTCCCGCACCCCTTACCTAATACATTCTGACAGAGTGCTGACTCTTAGGTTAAAATAATGGCAGCTCTTTTTTTAATTCTATAACCTTTTCTTTGCACATGCACTACATCAATGTATTTCTCTGTGGACTGAGCGCTTTGATGCTTTCACAGTATTAATATAGAAGCTAAACCTGCTTTATAATCAACAAAGACTTTAACCAGTACGAGACCTTTAAGTGTAATTGTTCTTTTTGTACACTTTTGTATAGTTATGGTCACAGACTCTCTCCACCTCCCTACACTTGTATTTGAGTCAAATTCATTTCCCCAAAAAGAGACAAAAGAAAGTTAAAGATGAATTTAACTGATAATATTATTATTACTATCGTAATTATTATTTTATTATTATTATTATTATTATCTATTCTATAATTGGATCTCTCTTCCATGTTTATATAAGTGTTCCTGTTACTCCGTCTAAACCCGCGTCTTCTCTGGTGAAAATGATTTTTCAAATGATGCTCGGGGAAAATGTCTCCGCCTCAGCTTACATCTTGAAAACTGCGTTTATACGTATTCCTCCCCAACAGTGTTTTTTGCATCAGAATGATTATCGCTGTGTTACACTGACCGACAGCTGCTTGTTCAACGCACAGACTTCAGAACGAGGCTCTGTCAGGAAATGTCCTCATTGGAAACGCAGACTGTCATGCAGAAACCATCTCTGCGTGCTGGACGCCCTTCACACACACCGTGGGTTGTATCTCCGGGGTGTCGTTCATCCGCCGAACGCTCTTTGAGTGCCTGATGAGAAAAAAGAAGATCACCCCCCCCCCCACACACACACACACACACACACACACACACACACACATACACACACATACACACGCCCAATAGGAGCCTGGGAAAGAAATCATCCAAGTTCGCCATGACCTGCCAATTTGCCATAACTTTATCAGCAAAGTCCCCGTGCAGCGAGCCCTCGTTTACGGTTGGTGATATTACACAGATACATCAACTCCCAGCGTGCCCCCCCCCCGCTCCTGTATGTTTTCCAGACTAGAGGATTCAAGGTCATCGGCACTGATTGGTTCGTGGAATGCAGAGAAAGCACTTCCTGCTCCACAGCATTCTTACTTGCGCTGTAATTTATTTGTGTTTCTGTTCTGCCTGAAAGGTGGAAAAAAAATATTTCTCATCTTGCAGGCAGACCACCACAGGAAACCAGTGGCGTTTAGCATCAGACCCAGGTCGAAAATCCACAGAGGATTTAAAAAATAACCAAACTTCTTAAGCACACGAAACGCTGAACAGGGGGTTGGAGTCACAAATGCGTCGTCACGAAGTTACAGTAAATACAAGGCTGTTTTAATATGTATAATTCCTGGTGTACGTCTCAGCCAGAACAGCAGATTTGGCTGAGACGTAGTTGTACCCGTCTGTATCGCTCATCTGTTATTTTTACACTTGTGAGCTGCAGCAGCTGTGTCATTGGGCAAACAACTGAACTCCAATAGTTACCATTAAAAGTGGAAAGTTCATTGTGTCGCCTGGAGCAGCTTTAAAGTCACATATCAAAGCCTCTCAAAGTAAATCAGTAGATACAGATTCTGTTTCATGAGCTGCAAGAATAAGAAAAGACAAAAAACATTAATATAGATTACTCTATATGCTGTGCGTTAATCCCTCCATCCATTTTCTACCTCTTATCTGGGTCTGGTCTGGTCGCTCTAAGGCTGAGCTTAACCTCATATCAGCCGCCTGTATCCGCAGTCTCATTCTTTTGGTCACCACCCAAAGCTCATGACCATAGGTTAAGGTTGGAATGACAATCGAGAGCTCAACTCCCTCTTCACCACAACAGTCCGGTACGACGTCCTTTTTTACTGCTGGTGCCGCACCGATCCGTCTCTGCCAGGAAACGGTGGAAGTGTCTCGGGCTCTTGTTCACCAGCGAGGGTAGGATGGAGCGGGAGATGGACAGTTAATTCGGTATCTGTGTTTTAAAGCGATCTCTGCTCTCTTTCCTTTTCAGGAGGGTCACTCAGGTCAGCTGCTGGTCCTGGGGGCCACAAACCGGCCCCATGCCCTCGACCCCGCCCTGCGTCGACCAGGGCGCTTTGACAAGGAGCTGGAGGTGCGTACTGTAAGCGGAAGTGGGTGGTGAATGGTCTAATACTGAGAAACACAGTCCTGAATTTGAGAAGTTAAGGTTCATTCAAGATATTGTCTGTTTACGATCGTTGAGAACAACGATCACGATGCTGAAAAAGATCTTTGTCGTGAGTCGTGATCTACTCAAGTTCCTCGAAGAGGCTCCGCCGCAGTCACTCAACGTGTAAATAAAACATTCTGTTCTGCTGTTTTCCATTTTTGGCAGGTGGGAGTTCCTGGTGCAGCGGAGCGTGCAGACATTTTGCAGAAGCAGCTGAGTTCGGTGCCGTGCAGCGCCACCGGCGAGGAGCTGACGCAGCTGGCGGATGCCGCTCATGGATACGTAGGAGCAGACCTCGCAGCTGTTTGCAAAGAAGCAGGCGAGTCAACACTGTCCTACTGTCAAAAGGCTTTTGGGATTTTTTAAAAAGAAAAACATGTCTCCGAGTTGTAGGAAGCTGATGATACCCAAAATGTTTTGGATTGGTGAGGCTGGGTGCCATGTGGTCTGGGTTTTAATATGGTTTGTGGTGTTTTTCGACAATCTTCTCCTTCATTTTCCTTCTCCTCTGGGCTCCATCACATACAATGAGACAAGAAAAGTGACATGGATTATCATAGATATTCAGTTAGTTACAAGGATCTTCCTTCTGAGTGCCCGCTGAAGGAACGGTAACAAGTTCCCTGAATACATCATGTCTTTAGTAATGGATTTAATCACTGTGACAAATACTGTCACTAGACGCTCAGCTATAGGCTGTGAACCGAAACTAAGAAAAAACTTCCACAGCTCCGCAGAGCAGTTGTGAAACATCACTGCTGCTCTTTACATCCACTGCCTCTCTGCTCTTCCCGAAACCAGCATCATTTGGGAAAATAAAGTTGCACATGGCAACTCGCCGAAAAATGTTGACTCACCATTTCTTTTTAGTATTTCGGTTTGCCTCACGGGCTCAGGCATTCAACCAACAAACAAATGGCATACGAATAGCAGTTTGTTATTGAGCATTAGGATTTTAGCCCTCATATTATTTTCCCTCTCTGTCTCTCGACCCCCACCTCTGCCTTTAGGACGTCGCCCAAACCACAATTCCTAGTACTTTATTTCTTCCTAAATTAGTTTCTAAAAATTATTTATCGATGTTTTCTTGGAGTCCGACGAGTCTGCAGCCCCTCTGAACACAGAGGGTCAAACAGCCTTTGATATGTGCCAAAGAGGAAGTTGGGAGTTTCTGTGGTATTCAGATCCCAGTGAGAGAAACCAGTGAAACCACCACTTGTTGTGAAATTCCTCTGCCCCCTCACCCCTGCCGCCACAAACCAATCCACCTCACATCCCGAGGACTAACATATTGGCTTATACATGTGCTTGATTGTGGGTGTGGGTGTGTGTGTGTGATCGTACGAGCACATGCACAGTTGTTTTTCTGTGTGCGTGTGTGTGTGTGTGTGTGCGTGTGTGTGTGTGACCCCATGTGCCTCCTGGGTGGTCCCGGCGCCTGGGGTACGTGGCGTATTGCATTTCCAGCTGAGGAGGGAGCTGGGGCTGCTGTGCGGAAGCAATCCGGCGAAGAGCGTGATTTACTGTCCGCAGAGGGCCAGACGTGACTGGCAGTGTTTTCTGAGAAACCTCCTCACGCCCCGCAGGGAGACAACAACCTCCCCAACCCCGTTGGACTCGTTTGCTCGCTTCCCCCAAAAATCTCCAAACCCAAATCACTAGACAAACACAGGCTCTCGCAAGAACACCACAGGAGAACCAACAGATTCAGAATTCATTCAAGGCTTTGTTCTGTCTTTACTTCTGTCTGTAGGCTCTTTCAATCGTGAAATAAAGTGCAAATAAAATGCAAACTGAAGTGAAATAGAACACAAATAGAGCTATAAAGGCTCAGGAAGTGAGTGTCAAATCTACTGGCATCCACATGTCATGTCGGTCTCACGTATCTATCTCACATTTCAGCTAGCAGACTAACATTAACCTCTTTATTTTAGCCTAGCCATTAAACCAGCTATATCATATATAACAAATGACAAATATCTCTCACCGAACAAGATGACGAGACGTCTGAACAACAGGTCAGGAGCGATGTAAAAGAAAGTGAATATTCTGATATGTAATGAAACGTCTCTTTCCCACAGAAACACAACTGTAGCTGTGGCTTGAGAGGAGTTGGCTAAACAAAGATTTAGGCAACAAACCTCATAATGTTTATCTAAATATGCAACTGTTAGCAACTATGGACTTTAACTTCCAATACATATACAACAGAGCAGTAATTGTTACCAGCAATACTGTGATTATCTAGCTAAAAATCCAATATTAGTTTAAAAAAGAAAAAAGAAAAACTCTTTACAACAATTAATTAAAGTAGACTGCAACATCCAGATCACAGGAGCAGCACTTTGTTTTTGATGATGGTTAAATGTGTCACTACAGACCATAAATAAAAACACTGTGGTGCTACAGAGATGCCTCCGGCCTGCAAATCATATTCTCCAGACACAAAGACACGTGATTGTTTGTTACAAGCCCCCGCACAAATCACATCATCATTTTTAGATATTTTTTTCTATGAAAATAAAATGCAAACGCAAATAAATTATCATTCCAACTGATTTTTTTCTTTTATTTTTTTCTGCCTTTTCTTTTTTTCCAAATGCTAATTCAACACACACCACAGCACTGTGAACTCGGCTCGTATGATGGGAAACTGTAGCTGTAGTGTAGTTTGGTTTACTCTAATGTAATACAATAATTGGCAAGAAATTGGAGTAGTATGATTAATAAACAAATGCCTGTAATCGTCAGTTTGATTAAGATTTTAAACATGTTGCACTTTCACAGCTGGAATTGAGACAGTCGGCGTCGTGCGCTCGTGTCTTCTCACCAGCGAGTCGCTAACCGTGTCGGCTGTTTGGTGCTGAGCAGGTGGTGCACAGCAGGGGTTTTTTTTTTTTTTTTTTTTTTTTAGCACTGTGAGAGCAGTGAGAGTGAAACACAACATAAAAAACAAAACAGTGAGCGGAAAGACTTGGAAATGCTCTGTAGATCTGCAGAGTCGGGTGATAATTATAACATTACGAGCACCGTTTCACGTGCACAGAATCATTTGATCCTTTTGTTGATAGAAGGTGTAAAACAAAGATGAATAGATGTAAATAGAAGTTTGAGACAACGTGTTACTGACTGCCTGTGTGTGTGTGTGTGTGTGTGTGTGTGTGTGTGTGTGAGAGAGTTTGATCATGGGTAAAGGATCCACCCTCACCAGGCCCCCTCTCCCCCACCACCACCACACAAACAGACACATGCAGCCACACAACAAACACATGTGCCCACAAGTTGATGTGTTTTTTCCTCCTTTGCTTTCATTGAAAGGAACAAAAGCCGAAAAAGGCACAAAAACACACCGAGTAGGAACTGCAGTTGTTTCCTTCTGCTGCTCAGGTAACAATGAGCTGCTGCGGGAGCGTACGCTCCGACGCACCGCTTCCTGAAAAAAAAAACAAAAAGAAAACGGGGGGGAACTGTATTGCGACGGCTGCGACGCACTAAGGTCACGCACTAGATCCCCACCTTGCACAGCTGCAGAGAAGCATGCACGCATACGCACGAAGCAGCACATACACGAAAGCACATTGCGGTGGGAGTTTCACATCCTGCCTTTAGTACAATACCAACCTGCTTATAGATCAGAGACTATTTAAATCAATTCTTCATCTCTGGAGAAGGGCAGAGGGAAGGATGACAAGGCCAAGTGGCTGTTTTCTGTGTGTGCGTTTCTTCTCTTCTTGAGCCTGTTTGTGTGCACGCAAAAGAATGGATGGAAATCTTGATGTCATTAGGGAAGTTTTTGTTTGTCCAGTCCGGGTTGTACCGAGCCCCGAAACAACTTCTTGACGACAGATGTGTTATATAATCAGCACTTTAATTACAGTTGATCACGGATCGGCCAGTTTTCGAAATGTAATGTAATGCAAGAGCGCACTCATACCCGATCTATTAAAGTCTGTTTCATCGAGGTCACCTCAAATCCCTTTTAAGCCTCCGCTGAGCACCCAAATTATTAAGAAAATCTGTGCTTTACATCATATGCACTGACCGAGGGAATCCAGGTTGAACACCGTGATCCCTTAATGAAAGGAAGGATTTTTAAACCTGGAGAGAAAAAACAGGAATGCGTCTCATTATTAAGAATGCACCATCATGTTTGCCCGACTCTTTTAGATAGAAACACACCCACTCTGTACTCATGCAGCTTTTCTTGCAATATATCTTTAAAAAATATGGTAGAAACTGACAGAAAACCCTGACGCCAGTTTAAAACAATAAAAAATTTTCAGTTCTTCTTGGGCCAGATTCTCCGATCCTCTGAAGATATGCCTTCAACATGCAAGCCAGAGAAATGCGGAACTGGTTAGGTCTATTAACTGGAGTCCCAGCACCCTCTGCGCGTTCAGTTTATTTGCTTCCATCAGTGCAGAGGTTTTACCTCCCTGCAGGTGGCACTAACAGGTATTTGAGGCCTTTTATTCCTTCAGCTATGGGCTTTTTAAACGCCTTTTAGCAGCCGTGAATGGGACGTGGGTGAACCCTCCTTTTCAGCATCTTCTCCTGTTATAACTTCAGTACTGTTTTTTATATGTATTTATTATTCACCGACTTCCTCCTGTAAAGCTCCACTCTAAAACTAAAACAAATCTGGTGGCTGAGGATGTGGCAGCTTGTGATTCACGCTCTTCATTCAGATTCGTCTCATTGTCTTGCATTCAAAATAAAGACTCATAACTTTATGATTAATTATTTATTTGAAGTATCTCAAAAGTTAAAGTACATAATTACCTTCCCTTGTTGCTTCTTCACTGTTCTCTGCTGCAGGAGGAAAGGTCTGAACTGCAGTAACCCTAAATGGTGACCTCTAGTGGGCAAATGTTATATTGCTGAGGGGGTAAACAGCCAAGCTGGGGTGATAGCAGTGAATGTATTGTCAGCAGGGAGTGTGGATAGACTCACTGCAGTTTAGATACTGATCTGAATTTTAACAGCAACGTAACAACAGATCAAAGCTGGTTACTGAACTGATGCAACTTCAATGGTTTCTTTAAAATTTTTCTTTTAAATTTAACGACATAGGGATTTTTTTTTTTCTATTTGAATCTTTCTAAGTTTTGCGTCAGGATTTGACAAGTTTAGGAGACAAACAACCCTCAACAGTTTGCAGTTGTGGATACTGACTTTCAATCAAACTCACTCCTCCGCATCGACTCACCGTCTTCTGTCTCAGTCAGTGTGTCTGAACATGGCTTTCGTCATTGTTTCCTGCAGGTTGACAGATTTATGTACACACTAAGACGATCTACTGGACTGTGTTAGTCGCAGCCTGCACGCCAGCAGCAGCGTTCCTGTTGTACCTGATGTAGCTCCCCGTCACGTCATTCTGCCTGGGCTTCATGTCAGACGTGTTTCAGCACGAACACTGTTACTACATAGGCTGACATGGATAGAGCCATTGTAGAAGGCCCATGTTTTATTGATTATTACGTGCAGAACTGCAGCATCGTGGCTCCATGTGTGAGTTAGAATTCTGTATAAAGAAAGGAAAATATAAAACTAAATATTTAATATTTGATGTTGAATAGAGGCTGTAAAAGACTCGGCATAATCGGCATAAGAAAGGAAAGACCCAACATTTTGGCTTTTTGTTTTTAAAAACACCACATAGACTTCGTGCCCTTCATATCTTTATAAGACTTTTTCCAATAAACTTATCTGTACAATAAACCAAACCGTCTACAAACAAGGAAGTCCCAGTACAAAATACAGTAATTTAATCAGAAAGAAACATAAATAAAATGAACTAAATAAAAAGTAGTAGCTTGAGACAAGAGATCTGTGTTGGATCAGTGGTTCCAGTGGTTCCCTGCCTGGGGGCCGGGACCCATCAGGAGGTCCCAACATAAATCTGATCGGCCATGGGATGATTAAAAGGATAAGACAGAAGGAAAAATGTTGCTGCTACACAAATGATTTTTTTCTGATTTTCCACTAATGAAGCATTTTTCTTATGAAACACTAGATAATTTTACCTCACCAAGGCCTCTAAAGTAGTGGACAACGTTAAGTTGAAAATGTTTCCTTTTTGTGGTCAAAAACCAAATTATGTTGGAATTTGCAGAGTAGGATCAGTTTAAAACATTGTAGAAAGACAAAGCCACAGCTGGCTGTTGCAGAACCTGTGAATCTATTTTGTGTACTGTATTTGGAAGTGTAGAAGAAGAAATGAAATGGGCAAACAGGGTGATGTGCTGATTCAAAGGTTGTATTTATATATTTGCACAAGATCCCTGAAAAGATTTCCTCCGATACAACCACACAGGCGCTGATTTCGCCAAACGTTGCGTTGACCCTGCTCCCAGCTCAGCACAGATTGTACAAAACAGCTTGACATATTGAATCCCTCTAGGTGTTTTTGTGTGGCTATTGGAGGCTGTCATGTGGAGCCTCACGGACTCCGGGGCGTCTCTCTGTCGTCCTGTTGGCGTTCAACTGATCCTGGTGCTAGCAGATGACTCATTTCCACAGTCTAAACAGTGTAAATTGTGTGTGTGAGTGCACATGTTTGTTCGAGTTTGTACGCGGGTGCGTGCGTGTTTGGTTTGTGCCACATCCGGACACACTGTTTACAAGCCTCTCTAAACAGGGGAAGCCCACTGGAACAAAAAGAGCCAGTAAAATTGATTATGTAGAATAATAAACACACAACTCTGCACTGCGTCCGCTGAAAGCTTTTTGGTTAGCCTGTTATTCAGAAAGATCAGGCTCGATATTTAGCATCCACTTCTCCAACTTAGACTAAACGGCCTAAATGATTTACTTGGTAAAATGTGCAAAGTGATTTGGCTAACACGCTTAGCGAAAATCCCCCAAACCTAAATAGTCGGTGCTTGAGTGTTTTTTAACCCAAACCCATTGATCTTCCTGGCCGACAGACGCAGGAAACAAGTACTAGAGGTTCCTCCGTTGTGTAGAAACGAGGGGGAAAAACGGCGGCAAAAATGAGCTGTGTTTTGTGTGTTTGACATAAATTGTGCTGTGCAAGACTAAATGGGCCAAACACTGCTAAATGCTCGCTGATGTTTACAGCCTTGCCTTTCCTTATAAAGTGCTTTACCCAACTCATCTGTCCTTTTAAAGACACTTCAGGAATTTCAGGACGGGTCACATAAATATCAGTCGGATCAGCATGTGAAGTTTATTTGAGGCCTCTGTTTATAAAATCCGGAAATGTGCTGCTTGTACTCCTTAACCCCGGCACTTACCTTTACCCAGTGACAGCTGTGTGTGACTTTGTGTGTGTGTGTGTGTGTGTTCTTTAGCATTTACCATATGTGTGTGTATGTATGCCTGCACACATTTTCTGCATGTTTTTGAGTGTGTGTGAGCACGTGTATTTGTCTGTCATCTCTGTGTGTTTGTGTGCGCGCACTTTAAGAGCACATATTATTGCGGTGTTTCAGCTCCGGGAACAGATGTTGGGTATTGTAAATACAGGTGCAAAGAGTCTTCCGGAAGCCCCGGCGAGTAATGAAAACGTTCCTGTGGTTTTGTAATGGTGTAATGCCCAAAGTATTTCGCAATTCATCTGAGGACAGCGCCGCTGGAGAGCTGCAGCTCGAGCTCACGGGAGTTTGATGCAGCGCAACGCGACATAGCGCAAAACACAGCCCTGATTCTTCCCTGTTGAAATGTGAAAGGTGCTGATGGACTTCTTTTGACACAACTTCCTGGTCCCTGTGTGTGATGAGCTGCTGTGTCTTGACAGTGGAGCTCTGTGAGTTTTACCTTTTTAAGTCTTCTACTGGAATTTAACCCCCCAACTTCCTACCTCATTTTCTTCACCTCATCACTCGAAGTTAAAGACCCCACCTTGTATAAAGTGAGATGTCCATGTCTTTTTTGATTATAAAGCAGGTCTAGCTTCTATATTAATACTGTGAAAGCATTGAAGCGCTCAGTCCACAGAGAAACACACACAGAACGTATTCAGAAATTGTCCGCAGAAATATCAAAACTTTGTGATGCGACAACGAAGAAGTCATAATCGACAAATAATGATCCTTCAAATTTGTCGTGTTCAAAGATAAACATATAAAGATAAACATATCTTAGGCGTTTCTGTACTGTCTTCGTTTTTACTTATCTGCTGACATACATACTGATACCAGAAAATCTGTGATAATAACTTTGGCTGATACTGTACATGTCAGGCTGATTTATCATCCAGGCCTTACTGTAGATCTGTTGCGGTTGGAGGGTTTGGTTGGTCCCAATTGGGTGTTTATGAGTTTATGAGCTGCCGCACCCTTTGCCAATACAAATCCATCAAACAATACGGGGATCGGCCCTTGTCCTGATCCTAGAGATGGGTGCAGGGCCTCCGTAGTCTTTGTGGCAGGGCTGGTGAATCGTACTGCCACACTGTACTGATGTTCCTACTAGTGTGTTGAGTTGAGAGTTTATCAGAAGGATTGACTATGTTACCAAGGAATATCAGTGGCCCATTGCTTCCGTGGGAATTACGGGTGTTCAGATTTCTGGTGTAGAACCATTGATCATACTCTAATGTGGGACATAAGTCATTTTCCAGTGATCGCAGACAACCCTGGTCACCGATAGAAGCTGATTCATGGATCTCTTGACGCTCGTTGAAACTCAATGTTGGCTGCGTCAAAGCCAATATGAGGATTCATGTCTTAAAGTTACTTGTGCTGTCATCGTAAGTTGAAGTATCTTTGAGTTATAATGTTTTGTATTTCGAGGGTTTGATTCTTTAGTAGAAGGAGGCAGTTTGGTGTGAGGGTCAGCGGATGTGACCCCTGAAGAGAAGGCCTTGATTTGGGGGGAGTTCGGCTGTGGACCCACATAATTAAGACCATCCCTGTTGGAGAAACCACAAATAACCGATCTCCTCCCTTCTGCCCGGTCAGCTTCAGCTCTGTGAAATGAGTTCTTCCTCTTGTTCCATACCTAGTTTGGATACTAGTGTGATGTTTTGCAAATGTGCATTCTTGTACATTTAGGGGGCCCTCAACTCCCTGTAGATCTCTGGTGAATTCGAAGCATTCTGGAAAGACGGATTGCAAAAAAAGAGAGAAAGAAAGAGGAAAATGAGTCCACATAAGGTTCAGATTAAATTGTGTTGTGTTGCCTTTTTTTTTTTTTTTTCCTCCTCCCTTCCCATCGGATGTTTTCATAACTAAACCAAATGTGTGCTCGGAGTCGGCCAAGAGCAGTCAGGAGAGAGAGAATCCCTAAGGCAAAATGTTAAAGTCACATCGTTGAATCAAGTTTCCGCTGCCCTCCGGGTGTCCAGGCTGGACTCAAGAGTTCTGCGGCTTATGAACCCCCCGTTTCCCCTCTGGTCAGGCTGTTGCTCTGCAAGGCTTTTCATTACTGCTGGCAAAGTGCTAGATCCACTCCAGACAGATTCAGATGATTCTTGGTGAAACATTTATTAAACATTTGTCAGCTGCGTTTTTCAGCCTTCCTATTGACCGACCCTTTTAAACTAGCTGTCTGTGTATGCTTACTGGGATAAGGTATCATCTTACGGTCCCAGATCATAATGGAAAAAGCAAAAAATGCAAAGGCTTTACTTGAATTAGCAGTATAAGTATCAGATCTCAACCTTGCAAAGGAGCCTACAGTACATATGCATGCAGAACCTCTTTCTTACTGGGTTGCATGTATTTTTGAGCAAGTGGTTTTAGGTTTTTTACCCTTTTTTAATCAAACAATCTACTCTTGGAGAGCTTCCTCAGCTGTACAAAGCGTCTTTTATCTTTTAAAACAAGATCTAAACACAGCAGTTTCTCCGGTTCTCCTCCCTCTTCCATCGTATTCTCAGCAGTGAAGGAGGTTGCGGCCTCCACCTTCGCAGGGCAGGCAGCTGATGGTTTGGGGTTAGTGCAGATGGCGTTGTGGCTGGTGCTCCTCATCTCCCTCCTCGCCCCAGCTTCCTTCCACATCCTGTCCTGTCTTGCCTTGTCCCTTCCACTCGGACCAGATGTTTTTGTGCAGCCTAAGCAGCTCCGGTCTGAAGCATTAACGCAGATGAAGAGCTGAAGCGGCAGCCAGGTGGAACGATGGGATGTTTTGACCTCTGGGGGATCGAGAGTGAGAAGGAGGGTGGGTGGACGGGGGATAGAGAGTGAAAGAGCGAAAGAAAGACATCATACACCGGAGAGCCGGGCCTGGGGAACACATTGACCTCAGCTTTGGCGTGCTCACAGAAAGCGAACCTGCTAGCATTAATTGTGTTTCTCCTTCTCCTCCTCTCCTTTTCCTCTCTGTCTGTCTGTCTGTCTGTCCCTTGCCTAGTCGGACGGGTCCTGGAAAATATAAACAGGATGCAGTCTTGTCTGATCGTAAATCCCCTCTCGTCTGCTCCCTGGCCCCCAGCCCTGGACCACGTCCGTTCCCCTCCAGCCCTCGCCACCCCAACTCCCGCCCGACATCCCCGCCCCCTTAAGCTCAGAAGAGGAAGCCAATAGTTTATGTGTGTGCGTCTGTGCGGTGTGTGCACATGTGCGTCGGGAACGGTTGTGTGTCTAATGTACTGTTACCCAACTCCGGGCTTGGAAACGTGGTTGTGGGCTGGTTTTGCAACTACTAATCATTGCCCACATTTAGCATGTAATTCACTCAGAGAGGACCTGTCTCCCCACCTGCAGGGGTTAAATCTGCACAGCTGGATGCAAGCTGATGTACACATGGCGTTTTCTGCGTTGTCGTAGCTCTACTTTTCTTTTTTTTCTCCCTTTCTCACTCTTTCTTCCCAGCCTATTTAGTGATGATTGCAGGCAATATTGCAACCAGACCTACCTGCGGACCTTATTCAGTAATGTAAAGTGGAGGAAATTACAAACAGAAAAACACAGAAAAACATTCCCTGTGCACTTGACTGATGCTCTGAGAAACATTTACAGATTTACATTATGATCAGCGTGTCCAGATTTCACTGATTTGGCTTCATAAAAATACAAATCTCAATGAACTTCCTCCCTGGCCGCCAATTCTAAGTATTTTACTGCTGTTTCTCAGAAACAAGCAGTGGTCAGCAATTAGGTTCAACCGTGGGCCATTTCTTTTTTAAAGGGGAGCCAACAAAGTTTTCCAATTGCTGTGGTGATGCAGGCATTTACTGAATGGTGTGTATATTTTGTATATTTTATGTGCTGGGTGGTTTTTATTTTTTTTAACTATTCATTTTAATTTAAGTTTGTTTTAAGATTGAATCTGAATGTGGATGTAATCA
Organism: Seriola lalandi dorsalis; assembly: GCF_002814215.2. Classification (NCBI taxonomy): domain Eukaryota; kingdom Metazoa; phylum Chordata; class Actinopteri; order Carangiformes; family Carangidae; genus Seriola; species Seriola lalandi. The sequence goes on from NW_019525491.1 coordinate 707,820, forward strand.
TTCTCTCTCTTAGAAATGGCCTGCTTCCTTTATGGTTGAATGGAAGTGCTGCTGTTAATGTTAGAAAATATTATTATTAGCAGGCTGTTTGTCTTTGACTGCCACCTATATGAGATGCAAATTATTGACTATTATTGGATGTTACAAGGTCATGCAATGGGGTCATAAAGTCTGAGACCACTTTCCCAATGGGATTTTCACAAACCTTCTTCCACACAAAGTGTAATCCTCAGCTCCAATCTTTAAATGATGCACATAATAAGAATTTAAGTTCAGTAGATTATTCTTTTCCATATGTTTTAACACACACAGCCTCGTACGTTTGACTTTCTAATGCAGTTGCTCATCTTTTGTACTGATGATTCAGAGATTATTATCCATCCAAGGCTTAGAGATGCTCCAGCTGTCAGTCCTCACACTTTGTAACTCTTATGAGCGTGACGCAGGAAGAGCATGCGTGTTTGACAACCTTTCCTGTGAATAAATAAAAATATTTTTCTGTGCCTTCTGCTCGAGAAGTGTGTGTTGCACCATATGTCTGCACTCAGTCATCACCTCAGCATATTGCAGCGCCTTCTGTGCCCAGACTGTCTCCTTCAGATCAATCTGCAGTGCAGGCTTTTTTTTTTTTTGCAAGGCTCAACAAAGGCTCATTCTTGATATTGACACGTCAATGTTTGTTTTGCTGTCTTTTGGTTCAAATGCAGGAGTCTCTGGAGCTGAAGGTATTCAAACCCTAAGCGCTTCAATTACACTTCCCTTCCCTTCGGCCTACTCTCCTTTCTCCAAAATAATGCAGGCCCAATTATTTTCACCGTCAAAAGGGGAATTAGCGTTCATTTTGAGATTTGCATTCGCTAGGCGTGTATCATCGCAGCGTGTACAAGCCTGAATGTTTTGAGTACAAAGTTGGACTGAGTGCATGTGGGTTTGGAATGAAAACCCTCAAGCCACAATGACACTAGCACTGCTTCTTTAGGCAAACAAACACCACTTTTATATCCCTTTTTATGGCTCAACTCACAGTCTTTTGTTTTCTATATGATTCACCTTTTCTGTTGTAGCGTCTGAGCCTGATTCTCTTTTGTGGGACAACTGAAAGCTGTTTTTTTTTTTTTTTTTTTTTTTTTAAATCTTGGTTAAGACTGATGACTTCTTTCCATCTCTTTAAACCGTGGCATTGTTATCTTTTTCCTTTTTTTTGTTGGAGTGTAACTCATTTTTTAAACTTTTGTTCCATCCTGTGTCACGATGGTTCATTGATATATATTTATTTCTTTGTACGCCATAACTTTGTTAATTTTTTCTTCTTCTGATCCACTGAGAGACTTAACTTATGTAAACCCTCTCTCTACAGGTTTGCATGCACTAAGGCGAGCACTGGGAGGTTCCCACCCACCGTCAGACCAGCAGCTGATGGGGACAGTGACCGTCACTCTGCAGGACCTCCAGTGGGCCACGTCTGTTGTGAAGCCCAGCGCCATGAGGGAGGTTGCTATCGATGTTCCCAAGGTACTGCAAACTCTTCAGTTCTTAGACGAGCCAGAAAGCCAGAAACATGACTTTGTTTTAAACTCAGTAAACATTACAAAATGCCTTTTCCTTGTTTTAACATTGTTGGAACTTTGGTGCTTCCTTATTACACGAATGGAGCTGTACACAAGTAGTAGCATGCAAGTTTTTTGTTTGAACAATCAGCGGCGTTACGCACTGCAAACTCTGCCCCAGTAGCTCCAGGGCCATCATGCAGTACTACCCCCAGGGCAGGGACTTTTTTTGGCACCACAGACTATGTAAGAATAACTACATTTAGTCCTGGTTCCTCTGGTTGAAATGCTGGTAAGGTTCCCTGCGTTCCTGAAATGGTTCCTGCAGTGGAAACAGGCCGTAAATGTGAATGAAGGGCTGTCTGCAGTTAGTGTTCAAGGAGCAAAAGAAAAGACATAAAATTGGAAAATTGATGCTTTCCAGGCCCAGAAAATGACAGATAGAGTTCCTCAATCTTGCCAAAGTTTGTCTGTGTTTTTTATTAAGTCAGCCAAGAGGAGTTAAAGAAATGCAGCTGGTCAAAAGAAGTAAGTAAACAAGTAAGAAAAATTTATTAGCACCTCTCTAGAGGAGACATCATTAAGAGGATCACAATAAAAGATTATGATTTAGGATTCATTATGATTTCATTAGGGATCCCCATTAGCTGATGCAGAACATTAGCTACTCCTCCTGGGGTCCAGACTAAACATTAGAGCGTGACAACAGATTAGATCAATTACAGGCAAAAAAAAACAAACAAAAAACACAAGAAATGAAAATAAGAAAAGTATAGAATAAAAGATGCAGATCTGAAGTCTGAAGAGAGTTGATTTCCAAGGTTTAAGAGCCAAAAAACACAGGCTGACTTTTTAAGTTGTGAGGCTGGAGCCGAGGTTCAAGCCCTGATCCGAAGAACCTCAGAGACCGACTGCTGATATAAAGCTGCAATAGCTAATAAACGTCCGAACTTAATGGGGAGACCATGTAAAGAAATCAAGATTTATTTGTGTTACGTAAGAGTTTTTTTTTTTGAGGACTCACGCAACAGCATTCGGGTCCACAAGTGACCGATTCAAGGAAGTACTGGGAAGGTAAGTGGGCTTCAGTTTAGACGTTGTCCCCAGCTGTAGAAAAACAGGGAAAAAGATATCAAAAGAGAAAAAAAAACCAAAACAGAAAGAACATTTGGTTCCGTTTCAACTGGAGCTCAGAGTTACATGTCATAGACTACTCAGGAATGAAATTATGCCAGGGGAAAAAAAAAAAAGAAAATCATTAAGAGACACATGGACTGTAGAGACCTTCCCCTCACATGCCTGCCGAGTTCATAGCATCATCTTTAATGACACGATCCGTATTGGATCCTGTGTTTGTAATCAGCATTAGTTGTGTCTCAGCTGCATTCAACCTTGCAACGCGCCCCGGGAGGAAGGAGACTGGTTTACATCACGCAGTCTTTGCATCATTTAAAGCACAAAACAAATTTATAACCCCAAAACACTTATCACCACTAGAAAAACTAAAAGCTCATCAACAGCAGCCGTGGTTCCTCTTTTTCCCCCCTTCTAATGCACGTTCAGAAAATCCCTTAACCACTCTTTGGAGCAGTGACCACTGAATCGCCAGCGCTTAAACGATGGGGTCAGGCTGAGGAAGAGTGGAAATGACCCTGTGGCCATTTTACCCTCCGCTGCAATGAAGATGAATCACTCTGCTCTCGGCGAACGGAGGGAGACAGAGGGAGCGAGGGAGGTGGGGGGAGGAGGAGGAGGAGGGAGGGATGAGGGGACAGTGGTGAGACTCCAGGATGTTTTGGAGTTTGCATGTGCAAGACATAACGGACAGGAAGAGGGCTAACATCATCCTCCACCGGTAATTGAAAGCAGATTGGGTCGCTGACGGTTCCTGCCAGCAACCAAAAAAAAAAAAGAGAAAAAGGAGAAGAAGAAGAAGAAGAAGAAGAAACGTCCTTCCTATCCCTTCACCCCCACCCACCTCGCCTGCCCCACCTCCCCTCTCCTCTCTCCTCTCTGCAACACTCTGCACTGAGCTCACCCAGAGACGTTCAGTCCTTGTGGCCGGTTCCTGGAAACAAGAGAGAGGAGTGAGTTTGAGTTTGGAATTTTTTTTTTTTTTTTATCCCCCTAGCACAGCTCAGCTGAAAGGCCAGCCGCAGAGCCCCGGACTTGATTATATCCACATGAGTGCAAACATTTGTTTCTAATCCATTTTATATAAGAAACTTCCAGTGGTGCCGGATGAATACACGCCTCGAGTTCCTCGGAAACGTTCTCAGATCACGTATCTAGAGATTTGAGTTTTACAGATTACGCCTCTCGATTTACGTTTTATTTACATGTAAATAAATTCAGAGTTCATTCTTAATCCTTTGTTTGTTTTGTGACAAGACATTCTTCCTCTTTTTGACATCTTTCTTGTTTAACCAGCATTACTTCTTTTAAATGATCATCTTCCGCCATGCAGTCTGGCTTTAATATTATCATTTGGCAGCTGTATAACAAGCCCATTTATTCCTCCTTTTAAACCTACTCCTCGTCTCCCTTGAGTTTCTTTTTTTTTTTTGTCTGAGAAGTCCCCCACACCCTCCTCTCAACCCCATCAAAGGGCCAGAGCCTGAGAGGCCCCTTGTAAAGTTCAGAAAACAACAGTAAAAGATAATAACTGGGTCTCGTACAAAAAAGGAAGGGAGGGAAGAAGAAGGGGGGGGGGGGCACGGCACGGTGAAGTGTGAGTCAAAACATTGCCTTCTAATTCCACCGGCGCTTCATTCGCGACAAAAAAGCACCTTTCAATTAATGATGCTTTGTTTTGTTGTGTCTTACAATGACTCCCATTAAGTCTGCGGAGACTTGAACAAAAAAAATGCAAGAAAAGGGGGGGTGGGGGGGCGTTGGATGAGACCTCACAGAGTTGTATTGCACATCTGGTTCCTTGGTGGAAAGAAGTGATTGATTTGTATTCGGATGACTGGCAGGTCGGAGGATGTTGTCGGTAAACTCGGAGGCTGGAGGCCTTTAAATCCCCGACACTGCTAAATCTGGTTCAGTTAGCAGGGTGAGATTGCACGTCATTCTGCGCATTGTACACCTGGGGGGGGGTTAGGGTCCGTTTACTCGTCTATATGATACTATATACCATGAAACGATGGGAATTTGTCTGCTAACAAGCCTTCATGTTGCATATGATAGAAATGTTGAGCCTGACCTGGTGCACAGCGTGTGACGGCCTGTTTCACCCACCAGGAAGTACATTATCAGTTGTCGTGTTGTTTTAAGCCTGTTGATTACAGACAGCGTAGAGTTTTCATAATGATGAACATTTTCCAAAGCCTATAGGTTCTTCAACAGATGTCCTTCTTTCACTGCGAAAATCAAACCGTGGAGCCTTGCTAAAGTATATAATAGTAGACATTTAGTACATCTTATTATTTGTTATATTAAACTGAACTGTTTATTTACTTTATAGTATTGCAGCTGCAGGTAGAGACGTTTTTGGCTGTTTATGATGGTGCATTCAAGGAAACGTCAGCTTCTGAGACTGAAATGTTCAAGGCTGAACAGCAACTGTTCTAAACAAAGAAATTACACTGATGTCATCCTGTTGTCTGTGTTTACTTAGGATCCGTCCTCTGCCATGTTTACAACATAAAGTCCAACAGTAGCCAACTAGTCGAGTGTCCTTGAGTGCACCAGCCGCATGGAAGTGAACGGAAATCCAAGTACGAGTTCAGTCTGAATATTACTAATAATAAAGCGTATATATTGCCACTGACGCAGCTCAAGGTCCACTAAGTTACTTGTTCTGGAGCTTTCAACTGTTATCACACTGTCTTCATCAGCAGACTATAGGAACTCAAACTTTCTATTATTTTAAGCACGACTATTTACTACTTCTGGCCCATGTTGGCTGGCTTGACTCTCTTGGTGAAGACCGTGTGGTATGGTTGAAAGTTCCGGAACAAGCGAGTAAGCAGGCCTTGAGGTCAAGAGTCAAAGAATCAAGAAGAAACTGTCGAGCTCTGTACATTTTTGTCTGTGTAAGAACAAAGCGCGGAGACTTGAACTTCCTGGAAAACTCTAATTTCTTGGAAAACATAACATCCTCCCCGGTGACTCAGTGCTGCACTCGTAGATGTAAATAATAAGTTCGACCAATAAAGCCATCACACCATAATTGATATCTCATACACTCGGTGTGTAACGTCCCGGCTGATGTTGCTGTAGGAGATGCATCACATTCAGGAAGTGATGATGCCATTTCATGGAACATTTATGCATTTTGATGTCGGTACAGCGGCCGGTCAGCCCTGAGAAACGTCTGTTAGCGCCAGACTGGACATTTGTAGCGGTACATTTGCATCTTGCAGCCGAACTGGGGCACCAGTATTATTCCAAAAACCAGTTTAACTTCAGACGCAAAACCTCTTTTTGTACAGTGTCTCTTCTGTCTTTGTTCTACTTGCTTTTCCATGTGTCTTGATTTATCTTTTTACCCATCTTCTCTTGCTCACCTGCTTCCTCCATTTCTCCGTCTACAAGCCTGTTTTACAGTTGCTTTTATCTCACTCTCTTTATTTCATTTCGTTCCTCTCTGGGCCTTCAAATGAGCGTTCTGGTTCGCTTCCCTGCTTCCGGCCTATCTCCTCATCTCTGCAACACTCCTCTTTCTTTCTCTCCCTTCCTCTCCTCCCCTCCCCTCCATCTGTCCTTTCCCCTCTCTCGCTCGGCGCTGTCCATAAATTGTTCGGTATTTACAGTATGTGGCCAGACGCCAGGTTTCCATTAGGTGCTTCGTACCCCGGAGACGGCGCCGGTGGCCTGGGATGTGTTACCTCTGGATGGAGAGCGGGGGGAGGGTAAGGGAGGGGGGGTGAGCATGTGAAAGAGAGAGAGAGGAAGAAGTGAAAAAGAGGGGAAGAGAGAGAGGTGAGCAGCAGTTTTGAAGGGAGAGAGAGAGAGGAAAGGAAGAAGACGAGATAAGACGGATAAGAAACAGAGAAGTGGGTTGGAAGGTAGATGAACATTTACATGCACTCACTGTAAGTGACCTGGGCTGCGACTGAGGTTTAATCTGCTTGGTGACATCTTCAGATAGCTTTGTTTCTGTCCATTCAACAGTCCAAAACCACAACGACATTCAGTTTATAATATATCATAAAGCAAACCAGCAAATCCTCACATTTCAGAATCTGGAACCGGGACATTTTTATTCACTAAACAAACATCAAGTTTGATGGCGATCTATATCCCATGGATCAACTACTCAAACCTGGTTTGTGGTTTCAGTGATCTGGGCATCAGTTTCCCAAGCTACATTTCTCCCTGAGAATCTTTTCTGTTCGTATGCACATGACTAGATCGCAGGCTACAGAGGTAAACATCTGTCAAACTCCAGCCAACAGAGTTTTTGTCTTCAGCTCAGGACCGGCAAACAGACAAAATGGTGCAGTTGCTTTATGAAGTAATTAAGTAATAAGGTTCTAAAAAAATAAAGTAAGGTTGAAGGGAAGAGGACAAATCTGATTATTGAGCTGCTACATGTGTATACACACTTTACAGTAACCAGACTACTATATGGTACAACTTCCTGCATAACCTCATTTCTCACAGTAACCTGGTTTCTTGGGTGCATGTAAATGTAATCAGAGAGATAGAGCCCAGTGTGGGAAAAAAGAAGTGCAGATAAAAAAACGAATACAGGGAGGAAGAGGAAGGTATTGAGGTAGATAAACAAAGAGATAACGATGACTTGCAAAGAGAGAGAAAAAGATGGAGAGGTTATAGAGGATGAGGAAAAGAGGTATGGAGGGATTGCAGCTAAAAGTGAAGATGGGAGGGAGGAGAGGCTGGGTGATGAAGAAAGAGACAGGAAGGATGAGAGAGGGGTTTGGACGAGAGTTTGTCCTTATCTGCTTTATCTCCTCCGGTTGTTCACTGCCGGACTCTCCCCCCCTTCTTCCCTTCCTCCCTCCTTCCATCTGTCAGACAGACAGCTATTGGCCGACTCCCTCTGTTGTTGCTCACTCTGTCCAGAGTCTCCCTGATCCAACCCGAGCCCCCACTTCCTCCATCTCCTTCCAAATATGCTTTTATATTTCACCCCCCC
>NW_019525491.1:715495-723646 GCF_002814215.2 Seriola lalandi dorsalis
CCCCCCCCCCCCCCCGGACCCCTCGTCGTCGTAATCCTCGTCTGGAAGAACTTGCAGTTCTCTGTTTGACCCGGGCGGTCAGAAAGTTGAAAAGCTCGTCTGCGTGGGTTACATGAGAACATCAGTGACATCAGCGCGCAATCAGAGTTTGTTTGGTCTGTTGCAATTATTGTTGGCGATATGTTTGTGTTGAAGCTGCCACAGATTACAACTGTAAGATACGTCAGAGGGAACCGGACTGAGTTGGATCAGTATATTAGACTGATGGCGATCATTTATTAGAGCTCGCATACTCATTATGTCCAACTTGTATCATATATACTATCCATTTTGTTTCATCGCGTGTTATTGTGTAATTGATTAATAACACCGAACCTGATGCAACTGTATTCAAGAGTTTGCATGTTCACATCCGGGTATTTCAGCTTCCTCCTACAATCCAGAGACATGCAGGTGAGGTTAACTGGTGACTTTAAACTGCGACACTATAAGGATAAGCGGTACGGGTAATGAATGGATTCCATACAGGATTGCTTCTTCTTCTACTACTAACACTATGCCCTGTTTCTTCTTCATCCACTTCTTCCGCTGCTAGTTTCTAAGACTACCTCTACTTGTTGTTTTCCCATTACTTCTGTTCTGTTACTACTTTCTTTCGCTCTTCCTGTTAATACTTGTCGTTCATACTTGTGTTCAGCAGCTTCAGTCAAACATGTGGATGTGAAATTGGCCTTAAAAAGCCCTTTAGGTTAAATCATACAATGCTAGATACCAAAGTGCTATGATGTATTTATTTAACTCTGCCAAGGTTTATGAGATGTTGGAAAAAAATTAAGATCAGATCGTCTTTATTGGGAATTTCATATCGTGTATCTTCACGTGCATCATGTATCTTACCACAGCACTGCAATAAGTCTGCAAAAGTTCCCTGATTCTACCTCATCTCCTCCTTCCAGGTGCGCTGGTCAGATGTAGGTGGGATGGAGGAGGTGAAGCTGAAACTGAAGCAGGCCGTGGAGTGGCCTCTGAGGCACCCCGAGGCCTTCACCCGCATGGGCATCCAACCACCTAAAGGAGTCCTGCTCTATGGGCCCCCAGGCTGCTCCAAGACCATGATAGCCAAGGCCCTGGCTAATGAAAGCGGGCTCAACTTTCTGGCCATTAAAGTGAGTTTTCATCAATGAGTCATAATAATCAGACTGGTATCGTTTGTTTTCTTTGTCTCGACAAGATTTTGAATAATTATTTGGATCTTTGGATCAGTGGAGGATGAGTTCGAATCAAAGAGGGTAAAAGGGAATAGGGTGTTGTTTTCCCCGTCCTTTATCCATAAATATGAACAAATAATGTATTACAGGTGTAGCTCTTCATATCATATTCTGGGTTGAATGATCTTGCAAAAAAAAACCAAAAAAACACTGTGTATGACTCAGTGAACAAAAACCAGAATAAGAGAATGGAGCTTATCCAAGAACTCACTCAAATGTTATTGCAGGTTTGGTGATGGCCAACATGTTTTGAGTAAGTTTTTAGAAGTGATGCCATTAGCCTGATGATTGATGATGTGTTGATTCAGTTTCATCCTTGAGTCAAGTACTGTAGTTGTGCAATTTGTACTGCAATTTTTTTGGAACTTATAAACCATGCAGCCAAAAAGTTGCTTTGAAATTCAAGTGAAACTGGTTCTGGACATACCTCTTCATATAAGCACAGTAGACGACAAAATGTACAGATTGCTTTCCATTTCAGAATGGTAAAGAGATCCGGTCTCTCACTTATATGATACTTAACCAATCTGAGCATGTTAACCACCTTCACATGACATCAAGTGTGATTCCTTGTGGCTAAAGCAAGAATGTAAGTACCGTGCAAAAACTCTGGATTACGTTCAACACCGATGTTTTCACATTCTCGCTCCAGCTACAGGTTGGTTAGAGTTATGGACAGATTGCGGCTACCACCACCCTGACCTTCACACCCTCACTTTCCGCCTTGCTGCATATATTGCTCGCTACTTCCTGCGTGGCCTCGTGAACGTTGGCATTGGATTAGATTCATCCATTAGGAACGTGGTTCCTAGGAAACCGGGCTGGGTTGAAAGATGTTTCCTTGATGACCTGAAGGCGGTCTGACTTCCTCTGCAGAGAGCTTCTTTGTCTGACCTTCGACCCTGTGTTTGTCCCCTCTCATTCATCACCCCAATCCTCTCCGGCACCCCCCGCTGTCGCCCCTCGCCTCCACCCATCAGGGCCCGGTTGACGGAGATTGATTGATCAGCTTGTTGAATTGTTGATCAGTGGATATTTAGAAGAAAAACAGTTGCCATGTGAGACAGAAAGCTTCGACAGAAGCTCTCAACCAACGACATTAACCCTTCAGCAAATACTTGTTTTTGAATTTAGCTCTGTTTGTTGTTTTTAGCAGTAAGATGCTGCAGTTCGCACCGGGACAAAGTCGCTAAGGTTTTGTTGAAATGCTAACACACTTATTTTCTTCAACTCTGACTATGTAAATCTTTGAAGTCTAGACTTTTACTGTCACAACAGCTTCGGTCTGTGCAACTGTAATATCCCACATCAATTTTACAGTTGATGCAAATTTACTCAGCAGCCGTTTTAATCTGATGAAAAAAGAACAAGAAAAACTCCTCACATGTTGGAAGGAGCATATTCTTGAATAAATACACTGACGTTAGAGTGTTTGTGCTATTAAATTTCAGAGGAGAATCAGAGGTCAACAATAAAATGAACTAGCTTTAAACAAATCACAGTTTACTAGATAAACGCCTGTAGAAGCGGCTTCTTACTTTTTATTTCACAAATGTACAGTAGCTGAAATTCTTACTGTTTTCACTTTCATGTTAGTGTTGGAGATGTTATCATTGTTTTTGAATGATGTATTGTGTTTTGATACAAAGGTGATAAAAAAGAGTTGTTACTCCGATCTGGTGCAGCAGGTTTGCAGTCGTCAGGAAGAGTATCTGCTGTATGAAAAGGGTAAAAAACATCCTGTCCCTCCGGCTGAAAGCCACTCTCCAGCATCTGCAATAACAGTATCAGGTTTTTCCAGTGCGGCGGTTGCTTTGACATAGATATGTTATCCAGATTTAAATGTGGATACTTTAAAGCTCAGTCTGTTTCCTCTGTGTGAAAAAGCCCTATTATCATCTTGTCAATTTCAGTTTCCTCCCACTGCAGCCACTGAAACACACTCACATCCGCACATGGATACGCACGCACGCACACACACACACACACACACACACACACACACACACACACACACACACAGCTCGTATCTCTACAGTGTCAATGGTTTTCAAACTCACCATGTCCAACCTTTGACTCTGCTACAGAGAGAAGGAACCTGGGATTAATGAGTCAACCTCCACACTTACTGCAGGAGACAAAAGGGCTGGGAGTTAAGTGTCGTCTCCTCCGTCAGCCCGGAGGTGTTGAAAGGGTGGATTGCTGGGGAGGAAGTTCTTCTGAGGGCTTGAGTGGATGTTTATCTGCTTCTGAGCGAGGGAGAGAAGAAGGAGGGAAAGATTAAGAAGTTAAAAGAAGGAAAGGATATAGCAGCTTCAGTCAGTCGAAGTAGTAAGCGTTGGGGTCAGCCGGCTAAATCTGAAAAATGCAGTTAACCTATGACGACGACGTGCAGCGCAAGCGTCTTCACGAGGCCTTCAAAATGTTTCCCGTCCACACTGAAATGACATGAACAACTGGAAAATGGCTTGATCTCTCCCTCCTCCTCCCCTTTCATCAGCGGGATCATAACTCATTTTACAGCTGAACTCACAGTTTATGTCATTGACACATTTCTTTTTCATTTCTACTGTCAGACAACTGACATAAAATAATGATTTGTAGTAACCAATAGAACAGTAAATCCTCTTTTATGCTCACACACAGTATGACAGAATAGACATAAATTGATGACTGCACCTGTGGGACATTTAAAATCAGTGATCTACAGAAACTTAACTTTACTGCTACACGGCTCCCGATCATGTCTGTGCAGTAAGATGTCATCATTTTTGAAAAGCTCAGTTTTTTTATTGTCCACACTGTGTGAAAAATGTGGGTGTGTGGGCGTTGTGTTTGTAGCAGTAAGGCCGGTGGTATTCTCCCAGTAAGATAAGGTGTGACCTGTTTGCAAACACTGAATGAATTGCAGTCCCAATAGAGTAAAGCTGTATTTAGGCTGCAGGAGCCTGTGGGTGACAGTGGGAGGGGACGAGGAGTTGAAACGAAACTTTGAGAAGTTTCAGTCCATCCTGCAAACGCTGTTAATCAAAGATTAATCTGGGTGAATGAGCTCTGAGAACAGACCAGAGATTAGGTTTAGTTATTAGTTAGTATTAGTATTAGTAGTGTTAGTTAATTAAGTGTAGAAATAACAGCAGTAATTACACTGTAACAGCAGTGGTACTAGCAGTGGTGGAGACAGCGGTGGCAGCAATCATGGGGATGTTTTGATCATACAATCACACGGCGGGAAATGTCTTCATGTGCCAGGTGAACCACAGATGTTTACACTCAAACACGAGCCAGTACACACTGAAGCAGTACTGTGCAATTACACCACACACACACACACACACACACACAAACACCCACACCCTCCTCCACATCCTCCTTGACATTATCACTCTGCGTTATCACTGTGTCCCTCTTTTTTAAAATCCTCAGAAGACGCCACGGAGCAGCGGTTTGTTTCTCCGTGGTCTTGTCAGTTTAAAGCGTTTTCAAACGCGGCGCCTCCCGGTGATACTTCACAAATCACGACCTCGATTAGTCGCCTGAGCCCCGATGATGATGGTGGTCGATACTGATGCTCAAAATCAGATGCTTTAAACTCAACTTCCGGCATCGCCTCTAGGGATCGGATAGCTCAGTTTTTCTTTCTTTACATCGCTAATCAATTCTGCAACCTGTGTTTATCTATTAATATCTTTCATAAACATTTTGTCAATATGTGAAATTATAGACCAAACCTGAACACTTAAATACCGTTCCAACTTTTCTTTCAGGGGCCAGAGTTACTCAGCAAGTACGTCGGAGAGTCTGAAAGAGCCGTGAGAGAGGTAGGTACATTAGACTTCCTCTACTTGATTATCGCAATCACATGGTTTACAATGGTCTATTAAAACTGTCCTCATGTTAACGGACAGTTATGCAAGCTGACATTCTTTCCTGGTGACTTTATCCTCACCAAACTGCAGAGTTAAAACTGTTGTGCCCTGAATATTTATAGTTGTTGACATAATGAACGGATGACCTGAGATGCAGTGTATGACATTAATGAGTGCTGTATTTCCTGTGTATGTTTGTGCGCACTTCTGGCTGAGAGTGATTCACTGGTCCTGTTTAAAGATTTGTCCTGTTTTCCTCTCCTCCATTGTTGCTGGCGCTGCCTGCAGGTGTTTCGGAAGGCGAGGGCCGTCGCTCCCTCCATCGTCTTCTTTGATGAGATCGATGCTCTTGCCAGCGAAAGAGGAAGGTACACCATGTTCTTTTTTTTTTCTTCTTAATGCCATAGAAAGAGGCCTGTAATTAGAAAATAAATAGTGTCGAAGCAAAGTTCCTTCCCACGTGATAAACATGCATTTCCTCCCTCATAGTTCCCTGGGTAATTGTTCGCCGCTCACCCCTGCTACTGTCCAGTGTTTACTATTTTCAGCGCTGTGCTCATTCATTGTCCAGCGATGACAAATGCACAGTCATCGCTGCGATCTGCTTTAATTTACCGGCCGCAGCCTCTGTCCCCACACGTCCCAACAAAGATTCATTTATGAATGGACGGAGCAAACATCCCAGAAAGTCTGCATGACTGCACTATCAAAGCCAGCCACTCGGTTCCCATGGTGTCCTCTTGGACGTTTGCGGCTTTTCACTGCTGGCGAACACAGAACGCAGTCTTGTCTGCAGGCGCTTTAGTGGGATGGCACAGGGAACATCTGTGGCTTAAAGGAAAGAGGACGGGGGGGCGGACAGAGGACACAGATCGGAGGCACACAAACACTTCATTGTGCCCTTCCACGGCAGATGGGGAAGGCCAAATATGCAGCTTGCTTCCTGGTAAACCAGTCGATGAAACTAAATGTTGTAGGAAGGAGCACAGACAGGCCAACGGGCCGTCCTCATAGCTTTTCTGTGTGGACCCTCAGTCAGAATCTTCAATAGCTACACAGTGTCTGAGACATAACATATTTAGACAAAAGCACCACAAAGCTTCATTTACAGTCTGTTACGACACATTTTTACAGAATCCAACACCAGCTCAGACAATTATTCAAAAGACGTGGTCTCAAAATGTTTTAAAGCAGAAACTATCTGGGACACAACATTAGTGATCAACTGAAGCTGGAGAGGAAGAGCTGATTTTATATCTTATCTCTTCTCTTTTATTACAGAAACATTCTAGAAAATCATGTGCTGTAAAAGGGGCGAGGAGCGAAGTGTTTTACTTGACTGTATCAAAAGAAAAGAATTGCAGCTCCTGCGATCTGGATATTGCACTTGGCCATAATGCGTTATCGAGAATCTTCATCAGTTGTTCAGCACTAATAAATATAATTTTTCACTTTGTAGGAGTTTTTCACTTTGTACCAGTTTCTGTAATGAGTACTCTGGCACTGGCTAAAAGTTCTGAACTCGTGTTTCCAGAATCAAATCATATTTAGGAAGAAGAATAACAATTGCTTTAAATGAGTTGCATATTTTAAGGATTAAATTGAACTGCTGGTAAGTCGGTAATTTATGCATCAGTTCCAACTTTCCAATTCTTTGTCTCAGTTCCTGAGTCTTGTTTTGGTTTTAGATGGGATGTTTTGTAATAAGAGCACTGTTCCTCTTTGCCAACATCTTTATTTTGATGGTCACTGGTTTTTTTTTTCTACCTTTATGTCTCATTCACTTAATTCCTCTAAACTACCAAGCTGGATAAACCGAGCCATTCAGCCGACAGCACTTTATAGAGCATGCATTTTCCCAGAGAAAGCGGGAACCCTGGACTTTGATGTGTAGAGCAGTCTAGACTCATTTCCAATGAGTAGTGGATACAACTGTATTTCAGCTTGTCTTCATCAATCAGTTTTTTTTTTTTGCCAGTGGGACTGTCAAGTTCCCTCTGCTTTTACAGTATGATTGAGCCCCCCCCCCCTTCGCCCTTCTCCCTATCTTTATGTTCAATTTTGTGAATGCACTCTTCCTGAGCCGACTCTGACTCCCCACCCAGCATGAGAGTTAGTCAGCTGAACGTGATGAACGCGGGGCTGGACCTGTGCCTCGGGGCCACTCGCCATTTCAAAAAAAAAAAATGCACTTAGCGCTGATCTATAAAGGATATTTATTGGTCTTCTCTTCCTGCCATGTTTAATCAATGAAGTGGCTCACTCACGCCGGCAAGAATTCAAAACTGTTGACACGACCGGGCGGCCTCGGCTGTACAGTGCATGTGTGTTTTTTCCCCTCTGGAGGCAGGAGATGAAAAGCACCTGTAAATCTGTCAGCCTACCTGCCATGAGTCCAGACTGGTGGAATGAAATGAAGAAGGCAGAAAGAAGTCGTGACGAGCGGGAGAGCGAGAGAGAGACGAAGACAAACAAGAGGAGTTGAGATAGAGGCAGAGGCTGATGGATGAGAAGAGAGAAAAAGGATCAGAGGAAGAATTTCTGCTTTGCTCAGGATTGACTGAAGTCCTGACAGAGAATCTGGAAAGGAAAAAGGTCATTATGATAAAAGGAAAAACAGAAGGATCAGTGGATTTGAAAAGAAACAATAAATGAAAGAGTAAAATGTTTCAGTCTTCTCAATATCTGTCCCTCCTTTGGTCACCCTCCTTCTTTTCTCTCACCCTCATCCCATCTTCTTTCATTTTTTGTTCTCCCTTTCTCTATGGTGCCTCTTTTTCTTTTTCCCCACATCCTCTTTCCTTTCATCTCTCCCTCTGTTACTCATCGCCCCACACACACTGTTCCTCCCCACTTTATTTATTTCTTCCGTCCATATTTTTTCACCTCATATTCTCCCTCTCATGCCCCTTCTCTCACCAGTCCTCCATGCCGTCCTCTTCTTCCCTCCTTCCATTTCTGTACACTATCTCCCCTCACCCAAACTTTCTCTCTCTACCCCCCCACCACCCCCC
>NW_019525491.1:723666-728000 GCF_002814215.2 Seriola lalandi dorsalis
CCTCTCCTCCTCCTCCTCTCCCTTCATATCTCAGTGACAGAGCTCCTTTGTGTTCCTCTGCAGCCTTGTCTCTGCTAATGACGTCTGGCACTTCCGCTGGCCCTGTCAACAGAGACTGTGTGTGTGTGTGTGTGTGTGTGTGTGTGTGTGTGTGTGTGTGTTTGAGTTGGGAAGGGTGTCTGTCTGCACTGCGCTATGGAAAATAACCACCTTGTAGTGCAGTGTCTAACACAGTGATGAGTTTCTTAAAGGACAGAGCTGGTGATATTCTGTGTTGGATTTATCTTACTATCAACAAACCCACTACGAAAAGTACATCGCTGGTGCAGCCGAGGCCCGACGTGTCTCATTCCTCCGAGCGATAGAGCTCCATTGTTTCCAAAAACTATTAAAAACTCATCTGCGAGCCACACTGTCGCTCTGTGTGACATGTGCCTTCATTACCATGAACTCCGACACTATAGTTTGAGTCAATCTCTCATACGCCATCCCTCCTGTAGCAAATACTCACTACAACGCCAAATGTGTATTAACATGCAGCTTAAAGAGGCCATCAACATTTCCTCTTGTTTGAGTTTTCTGAGAACTACGCTGCTCATCTGACGAGAACAAAAAAAAAAATTGAATAATGCCAGCAGCAGCCGTTAAGTCAAAGGACGTTATTATGGCTTTTGTTTTTTGTTTTTTACGCCTGATGTAACGCCTGATTGTTTTGTCTTGTTTGTGTCTGCTGTCATGGCAACAGAGGAACATGACTTGGCAAATGGGGACGTCTCAATTTTATTTTATTTCTCACCCCTTGCAGAGTAATTAAGGGTGTTTTAAGATTATTAAATATAGTGCTGGTTCGTTTGGCAACACAAGTAGTTTCCGTTTGTAAGGACAAACACTTAATAGAGGTTAGGGTTACGCCAGGTTAAATGTGAACGCAACGATCGCCACCACCCGCTCCCGGCGGGAAACCACATTTGGCGGCAGAGTAAAACGGTACAAATAGCCCCTTTAACAAAGACGGAACTGCTAATACAGAACTCATGATCGACCATTTCTCATAAAATGAAAGTGAAATGATGAATTTGCTGAAATCTGGGTAAAGAGGTCAAACGTGATGCCTCTGTTCTGCCAATCTGGCAAAGTTTGGAAATGTTAGTTCACGAGTCCAGACAAGGTGACATTTGTTAATCTCTAAAGAAGCGACGTCCTGTTCTCTGCTGTCTTGTGTTTGAGTTCTGTTCAGTAGCATGTCTTTGGCAGGGAAGCTCACTTTTTGCCGCCAAACTAAGAAGAGGAAGAATTGCACTAATGAAAGAACCTGTTAACAGAGCGTCACTGAAACTATGTAAAAGTTCCTCACGAATATTAAAGAACTGGACAATGTTCATTATTATGTAATACTGCAAATATCAGTGATGAGTGAGAGGTTTAAGACGTGTGTTGTATCGGTCTCCTGAGATCAGCGACTCGTACGCTGCTACGTATTTGTATCATTCATCCATCATATATTCATCTCCATTATCTGTATCCTTCCATTTGTTTTCTTCTCATATTTCTTCATTCTCCACTTTTCCTCTATAGTGCACACAATGTCCTTCCTCCCATCCGTCTGTAGTTCATCACTTCACACCATCAATAATTTTCTTTTCTACCGGTTTCTGTCTAATTCAGATATACCCCTCTCCCTCTCCGTCATCCATCCTCAGGTTCAGTCGTCCACGCGTTAATCTCACCTCTGCTTCTCTCTCTTTCCATCTTCTCCTCTCCATCTGTCTAATGTTTTCATCCACCCCCTTCAGCTCCTCGGGCTCCGGCGGTGTCGGCGACCGGGTCCTGGCCCAGCTCCTGACAGAGATGGACGGCATCGAGCAGCTCCGGGACGTCACTGTGCTGGCCGCCACCAACCGGCCCGACATGATCGACAAGGTAAACAGACGCCGGCTGTTTGTCTTTATCTCTCCTTCCTCCTCTTTGGTCTGTGATTGATAAGGTTTGGGGAGATGTTGTGTGTGTGTGTGTCTCCCTCGACTCCCCCTCTCCCTCCCTTCCTCTGTTCTACATGATTGATAAGGTTAAAGGTCGCCTGCTCCGGTCTGTCTTCTTGGACTCTCTCCTATCTGTTTGGATGCTGTCACTCTGTTGTTTTAGTGCAGCTGAATTCAATGCAACAGGAATTTTTACACCATCTTTGGCTTTTGGTTCATTTGTATAAAAGTAACCTTGGTGTGATTTAGACCCTGTTTTTTGGGGGCTAAATAGAACCACATAACTTCTTGTCATTCCTATTCAAATGTGTTTCATCATGACGACAAAAGAAATGACTTCAGAAGTTTACAGATATAAAGATATGGACAACTACTACTAAACCGAGTGCGACTCCATACATTAGTTATGTTTTTATCTGGAAAACTAGCAAAGATAGAATATGGCAATAGCGCAAACCAGTCCATCAGGAGGCGGAGCAGGTCGTCCACTAATCCAAAGTGGTCAGTGGTTCGATTCCCGGCTCATCCTCTCCGAATGTAGACGTGTCCTTTGGCAAGATGCTGAACCCCCGAATTGCCCCCGATGTAACATCAGTGTGTGAATGTGTGCGTGTATCAATCATACTTGTTCCCCAGAGGATTAATCCTGATGACTTTGTTGATCCCCATCATGAGGTCGACTGTTTTCATTTTTTAGTGAAATATGGTGTCAACTATTGGATTGGCCGACATGAAATTTAGTACAGATTATCAGTGTTGCCCAGACGATGAACCCTAATGACTTTTCACAGTTGGCGTCAGGAGTCTCCAGTATTGGGAGCAAGTAGCTTAGAAATAAGTTGTAAAAGTAAGAACACCTGTTATTCAGCGCTGCTATTCATCTCATACTTTTGACTCGGTCAATTTAAAACTCCTCTCTTCTCCCCCTCCCTGACAATTTGAGAAAAGGGAGATCTCACTATCAGTCTCTTTATTCCTCTGCACCCCTCCCTTTTCTATTTTTCTACCCCTTTTATCTCCCTCTCTTCCCCTTCCCATCCACAAAAGCTTTCTTTGGTCTCTTATCCTCCCATCTCCGTTCTAATGAAATTTCCTGAGTGCTGATCAAAGACGGAGCCTGTGCCTTGTCAGAAAGGACACAGGAAAGGAGAACGTTGTGGCGCTTCTTAAGCTCCCGCTCGGGCCGCCGTCTGTCTCTGTCTTTCTTCCACTTTTTCTTTTTTTTTTTTCTTGTTGGGTCTCTTCCTTCACTCAGTTAAAAAATACCTACTAATGATGCTGTAAGGAAGTGTTTCATTCTAAAGTAGAATATCCATCATTCACACAGTAATAACAGCACATACATTTAATGGAGTGATGTCTGACATGAGCTGAAATTGTTAAGAAGATTTCCATACATTTGCCCCCCCCCCCGACTCTTTCAGCTCTTCCATTCAAACATCATTTTCTATTTTTTCTTCTGCTAAAAAAAAAAAAAGAAAGAAAGAGCCGGCACGACTGTTTTATGTGAACTGGTAACAGCTCACCACAAATCCATCAGCACTTACAGATACTCCTTAGAGAAATCCTCCACATACAAATTTTGGGTAACCCCCCCCCCAAAAAAAAAAAACACTCCGCCCCCTCCCTATTTCGAGCCCACTTGTGGAGAATTGATCCATCACTGTGGTGGGGGAATGACAGCATCTTCCTCCACCTCTGCAACTGCTTGTCATTTCATTTCAAACTCCATTAGAGGTATGGCAGCGAAGAAACAGCCTTTGTGTGTGTGTGTGTGTGTGTGTGTGTGTGTGTGTGTGTGTGTGTGTGTGTGTGTGTGTGTGCTCTGTCTTCCATGTCGCTCACCTCTCAGGTCCTGCCCGGAGCGACCCGGCCCGCAGGTGGTGCTCTGTCTGGGCATGCGCAGCGAGGTGCGTAATGGAGTGTGTCTCTGCTCATCCAGGTATGCCAGGTCCTCCAGGTGGGCTGAACTGGTAGCTGACAGGTGTGTGTGTGTGTGTGTGTGTATGTGTGTGTGTGTGTAAATCTGAGAATGGGGGGGGGGGGGCATCAAGAGAAAAAGAGGGAGGGAAAGAAACTCTATTAACAGTAGGTAGGGGGTCAAGCCCCTGGGTGGACAGATGGGAAACCCCAGGCGTCCTTCTACAAGCTGGCCTCCCTCTCAGGAAGTGGTCTCCCGGGCAGCTGAGAAATCAGATTACCTCGTCCTGCCCACACCCCCTACTGTGTGTGTGTGTGTGTGTGTGTGTGTGTGTGTGTGTGTGTGTCTGTTCAGTGAGTTTCAAGTCATGAATGAATGAAGAACCTATGAGCTACATTGAGAACGGAAGCTGCCAAATGGACAGATAGCCCCCC
>NW_019525491.1:728020-737867 GCF_002814215.2 Seriola lalandi dorsalis
TTACTGTTTTAGCACCCAAAGCCGACTTCACCGCCCCTTCGCCACCACCGACACTGACTGTCAGTTCACACCGGAGATGGGCAGGCATTTCCATACCAATAGCAGGATATGATGGGACAAATGAAGATTAATGGGATGCTTGGGTGTCAATGAAGTCATTGTCGGCTCTTGATGGAGCAGAGGAGGCTTCTGGGGGCCTCAGCTGTTTGACGGACAGAGTGGGAGGGAATCGAGAGAGGGGAGAAAGTGGCGTTTACTTTAGTTTGAAAGGAGCAGGCCTGCTGTCCATCTTTCAGCTCCTGCTACAGGACAGTGTGGAGTTCCGTTTTTTTCTTTTATCAGGTTGTTTCTTGAAGTCAGACGCTTGATTTGAGTCAGGAAACACTTTTCCATGAGGAACCTACATCAGAATGAGCTTTTACTCAGACTTTCTGAGTGCAGTAAAATTAGTATAAATAAGTAAGTATTAATAAGTATTCACATTGAAGTCCTTGGAATATTGATATTTTTGTTTTTTATATGTATGAAGTCTTAAATGAAAAATGTGTCATGCGCAGTAGCTTGTTTGCTGATCTGATCTGATTTCCACCGTATAAAGTGAGTTGTAATAATGCTGAAGCCTGAACTCTTATAACTAAGACGTCCTGTCTTTTTACACACAAAATCCTCCAACTTCCTCTTGTCCTTTGAGTTACAACACGACCAGGTCTGCAACAACATACACACACAATGTGACTAATGCAGCTGAATCACGTCTTAACGAACGGATAACAAAAGATAACAGATACATCATTTTCACACAAGGACACGAAGTACTTCCTCTCGCCTTTGAGGCACACAAGTGATAAACGTCATGCGCATTTATTACTTTGTCACAACTACCGGACAAACCAGAAAGTGACACATACAAGTACACACACATAATGTCCAGTTCTAATGCAGCTAATGTCGACCAGTGTGAGTGGTTCAGTTCATTCCTCTGCATGAAACAACCCCTCCCAGCACACACACACACACACACGCACACACGCACGCACGCACACACACACACACACACCTCCCACTGAGCCCCTCTACCTTTTGAAAAAAAAAAAAAACTTCTTACACTTCCTCTTCCCTTTGTTTTGCGCCAATCACCCAGGCACACCTCTGACCTGCCATGACCTGGCTGTGGTGATTGATTAGCACCACCAGGAATATTTATCCAGCCTGTTCAGTAGGAAGTACCCCCTGTCACTCTGTTTGTCGAGCAGCTGTCCGTCTGTTTGATCGCACACACAAACACATACACTCGCTCAAACAAGACGTCCCTTTTTACCTTTTTGTAGTTTGTCTAAAGCCACATTTTGAACTCTTTTTTTTTTTTTTTTCCCTTTTTCCAGTTTGTTATTGCGAATCCACAGGTAGTTTATTCCTCTACAAAGGTAGTGCTGGTTTGTTGTTTCACTGAATGATCTATTCGTTTACCCTAACGCGCACCCGAGCTTCATCCATGCTATCAGCAGGCAGGGCTTCTTACAGTGGGGAAGATTGGTAGCAGATGGGTCTTTGTTTGGGATCAGAAGTTGCCAACTGGGCTCTTATTAGATCAAGGAGCCAAAACAAAACAGAGGCAGAAGAATTAGAGTTGATAGAAAGGACTGGATGTCTGTGAGAGACTTCACATAGGAGCGGTTCTCCTGGCTGCATTGTGCATACGACGGTGACAGTAAATAAGCTCGTCTCAAAGTAATTTTTCCTCCACTTTCGACACTTGTGTTGTTATTCCAAGGAAAAAAGATGAGGGGAGGGTGACTATGTTTTTTTTTTGATTAATCATTTAATTTATAAAATGTCAGAAAATAGTGAAAAAGCCAAGAAATCTTATCAACTGCCACTAATAGTCAATTAAAAATGGAATGAAACGGAACAAAGCAGTAAATCTTCACATTTGAGAAGCTGCATGGAACCAGAGAGTTCTTGCCAGTTTTGCTTCATAAACAACTTGATGAATGTTTAAAATTATAAGCAAAAGTCGGCTGAACAATGGATCATATCAGCACTGCTTATTTTTATAGTTGCTTGATGCTAACGCAAGTCACAGCAGTCGCTGTTTTTCAGCAACTAAGTCGGTAAAGCAGCACCTTGGTCGTCGAGTGTAACCCGGCAAACTGCATCTTATCCAGCAGGTCGTCCACAGTCACAGCTGCCTCGTGAGTTATGATTGATTTCACTTGTGATTCACCCAATATTCATTTGTGAACACAAGATCATATCATTCTCATCACCCAAGTGCTTCTAATATTATTATTTTATAAATAAAAATGTTGTTCAACTATAACCGGACTGACAGGCCTGAGCACGGTGGCCCACCCACTAACAAATCTTATCTGCCTGTTTTACTCACCTTGTTGTGGGTGAAACTGTGCCAGAGTGCTGTTTGAGTCAGGTAATGGCTCCGCGGGCATGTTACCATGCTGGAAGAATGACAACAAATAAATGGTTGTAGCACCGTCTCTCCTGGTGGGACTGTTCGCCAGAAACCGCTGAAGTGAGCTTCCGTCTAATCATTTGCAAAATTACGAAATTGGGCACAAAACATATCTGAAGACATTTTGTCTGTGTGTGTGTGTGTGTGTGTGTGTGTGTGTGTGTGTGTGTGTGTGTGTGTGTGTGTGTGTGTGTCATCATGGTAAAATGCGGTCCTGGGGACACCTACTGTAACGGGAACTGCCACAGAGGCGGGTTTGAGTCATTTGCCAGGTGTTTCTCTGTCTGTCTGTCTGTCTGTCTGGTCTCTAGTTTCTGGCAAATGATAAGTGACACAAAAATGAGGCAGTTTCTTTGTTGTTGTTTTTTTAAATTAGTGCCTCCACAAATAAAAGGTCAGTATTACATTTTTTTTGTTTTGTCGTCTCATCTTCCAACAGTGTGACTAGTCAACCACCAGATCAGACTGTCTCGTCTCCTCCACCGAGACACTCTGATGTCGTGCGTTAGCTTTTCTCTCCCCTTTTCTTGTCTTCAGGCTCTTCCCTCTTAAAACCAGCCTCCTGTACTGTAGTGTGGCCTCTGAACAGGAGATGGTGCCAAACTTGACATGGGTCAGTTCCTCTGACAATTATATTCAACACTGACAGACTAGAAACTTGCCAGACCTCTATGTTGCTTAGTGGACAAAAGTAAGAAACATCTGCAGCTCCAGGTTCAGTTCCTACTGAGGACAAGTTTGCGCTCATAGTGATAAAAGGAATTTAGTGAGAAGTAATGGCTAAATGTCTGATGTAGCCATTTTTTTTTTTGTGGTTGGAAACAGCAGGAAACTTGTCACACTAAATAAATCTTTACCACATAAAAACAGGCTGAAAAGCTGAGTTATGTCTCCAGGAGCTGTACATGTTGTATTATTTAATCGTCTGTACAACTGGATTATGACACTTTGTGCTGCGCGTACTGTATAGCAGCTCTACATTTTTCGTGTTGTCTTAGTTTAGCAGTAATTGGGTTTGGTCTATCCAGTGTTTTAGTCGTTCACTGAGATGTAGCTCTGCAGCGTGATGCATCACACTGACACTTGAGGATAAAGCACGAGGTCTTATGAGATGTTTTATGAGCCCTCACAGTCTTGTGGTCTCGTGTCCTAACGTCCTTCCAGGAACAACAAACTAGCGTTGTAATTGTGCAACATGTGACTACTTTACGGTCACAGTTCAAAACGTAGGCCATGCTTGCTTCTGCAGACCCACCAAACTCCCACATTTACGTCCTCTAAGAGCACGAAAACTACATCTTCCACTTCCGCGCGCTTGACCGCAGCACATCTGGCCGCATGTCCTCCTCGCTGACATGTACGTTAATGAAAGGTGAATTAATTCATGAAATCCTTCTGTAGCCTACTGGGCTTCAGCAGGAGTGATACAAAGTAAATACCTGACATCAGGCCAGTTTGAGCAGCCTGAACATCTGCCAGTGCTTTCCTAGCCAGTCTGGACGTTGCTAATTGTAATCACACTTGAATTCCTCCAGACTGTAATTAGTGGGCCACTTGGTAAATATTCGGGCATTAGCTAAGAGTGGCTTTGATTTTTTTTTTTTCCCCTCCTCTCTCTTTTGCATTTGCAGCTCACATCAGTGCCTCCGTGTGTGTGTGTGTGTGTGTGTGTGTGTGTGTGTGTGTATGTGGCTTTCCATTCATCTATGCTCGCATGCTGGTATCCCAGATCTTAATCAGTGGTGTTTTGCAAATGATTTATGCTTATGCTATCACCTGCCTGGTGAACCAGAAAGGTGGGGCTTCCCGCCTCATGGCTACTGAGAAAGTGTCACGGAAGTTATTAATCATTTCAAAGAAAATCAAGTCAGATTCGATACACTTTGATTGGAGGTGATTTGATTGGACTTTAATGTGGCAAAGATTCTTTTCTAAGTTATTTACTCTTTAATCTTACTCCTTTGGTTTATAAAATGTCAGAAATGAGTGAAAAAATGACTCAAAAGTAAAGTCTTCAAATTGCTTTTTTTGTTAGTCCAAAACCAGAATATCTTCAATTTACAAATATATAAAACAGAAAATGCTGGAAAAAACTGATGTTTTTTTTTTCCATTTTCGCCTGATAAATTATTAATATAAAAAACAAATACTGGATTTCAAGGTTTATTCTTGACTTTGGAAACAGCCGTTGACAAAACAATCCCACCTCAATGTCCATTTAGCAGCTGTGCTGTAGCTTTCGAGCGTGTCACACAGTTTTCCTCCGCAGATCAAGGTTCATCAGTGGTCATGGAGTTGTAGAAGTTTAACTCAAATGTTTAATTAAAAACTTTCCATGCATGTTGTCTTAAAAGTGGAGTTTTGAAATTCGTTCTTGCCCTTTTAAACAGCAGCTGATATAAAAATTCTTGTTGATTAATTTTCTACCGCTCGACTAATTGATTAATCATCTAATGAAACCCTGTGTGCGAATCTAACGCACATTGTGCTTCTGTTTGTGCGTGTTTGCTCATATGAACGCCTCTTAAATCCTTCTTCCTTAAAGACTGCACATTATGACTTAGGTGAAGAAAGCCTCCCTTGAACACTCAAACATTTCAGTCTTTGTCATGTGGCCTCACACGAGGGCACTGGAGGATCCTCAGAGTTTCGCTCCGTGAACACCTTTTGTTTTGCCTTTTCTTTGGCAGAAACCTCCACCTGAGCCGTGCCTCCACTCAACAGGAAACAACCCTTAGCTAAAAGAGCAGCTATAAGCCCGCCAGTCAAAACAGGCCATATTTTATTTTGTGTTGGCCTGACGTTATCATCTCGCAAGCTTTGCGCTCCTCTCGTGACGAGCCAAGCATGATGGAATCTCTATTGGTGCTGTCTTAAAGGATTAGAGCTTATTCACTGTTTTTTCCTGACTGCACAGTTCTGAATAGGGCCTCCGCTGCCGCAGTACAGGGTGTCCCGCTGAAGCCGAGCTGAACCGCCGATATTACCCGCGCCGTTATTGGTTAGTTTCTCTGCTCTAAATTTAACTTCATAACTGTTTTCATCCCGAGCACACTGTTCTAAATTAGCTCTCTACATTAGCCAATAGCTTGTTTTGGTATTATTCTCTTTGCTTGAACACTGTTCTCTCACTGTCATGTTTTGAGTATTTCCTGCCCTGGTTATGTTTCGAAGATGCAGTAATGAGAAGGCAGAGTGAGAGTTTTGGCTTGTGGCTTAGTGAAGCTACAGTGGCAAGAGAAAACAAAAAGCGTGTGTGTGTGTGTGTGTGTGTGTGTGTGTGTGTGTCTTTGCGAGCACGTAATGGGATACCACCTAGGGATGGATGAGCTCTGGAAAGCTGTGTGTATGTGTTTGTGAGCATTGGGGGGAGCAGGATCCCCAGGCAAGTATCAAACTTCAAGGGCTGTATTAGTATCAGCTTACACATGTGCGCATCCAAGAAGACACCGCAAAAAAGCCTCCAATCCCGACCAGACGCCAGCAAAAAACCTGCACCATCACACTTCCTCTGGTTATCTAGCTGTAAAGAGATTTAACTCGGTGGAAGAAAGTGAAAGAAACGCTTTCTATAACATTGAAGGAATTTCTTTTCAAATATAATTTACCATGTACAGTTGAAAAAGACGCTATAGAAAGTAGAACATTTAAATCATGGAAAGAAACTGCTTATGATTTTAATGTAGTATGTTGTTGTCAAACTACATCTATTGGTTTTTTCCCAACACTTTTTTCCCCTTATTTTGTGACAAACTTTATGTTGAAGAAGAAGAAGTATAAGACATGCCTTTTTATAAATCAACAGACACTCTGTACCTCCGTCAGCTACTCCTGTGTTTTGGTGAGCAAGAGAGAGAAAGACATGAGGATAGTGGAGGGAGGTGTGTGCGTGGGTGTGCATGTGTGTGTGTGTTGAGGAGGATGGAGGGAGGGATAGGGAGGAAATGAGGGCTCTTTGTGCTCTGCTACCTGGCAGACATCTCCAGCATGTGTCGTCTTGCCTCTTGGCAAACCGAGACCACCGGCGCCCTTGGAATGCTCTCAGTTCAGGAAATCTCGTTTATTCTCATAAATGCTGCTCCTAACCCCCTCCTGCAACAGTGCTGGAGAGCTGCTATATTTTCCTCTTTTTATGTATTTGTGTGTCCTTCTTTATTGTTTCTTAATTGTCTTTCTGTATTTTTTTGTCCTTTATTTGTCTCTCAATCAATGTCTTCTTTGTTGTATTAACGGAGGTTGTTATACTAAATGATGGTGGCCAATGTTACCAATCAGTTAGCATGGAAATAGTAGCAAATATATATATATATATATATATATATATAGTTTTAAATAATCAGATATAAATGTACAAAGTTGGTTCGTGGAGGTACATTATTCCTACCTGAAAAAGATTGGATGTCACTTCACACCAACTTTGCTTATTTAAAATAAAAATAAAAAGTTCGGACAACAGATGTGTCACAGTGACACAGTGTCGTGTCTTTAGCGCTACAACCTCTACACACAGTAATAAGACCCGAACTCAACCTGAATAATGTCAACCACTGTAGCTAGAAGTTAAATTTATCAATATAATGCTGTGTGTCAATGCTAATGCTAGCTTCCGTTAAATGCATCATATACAGTGCTAGCTTACATTGACGGTGAGCTAGTTAAGTTAATTAGCTAGCTAACCAACTAGCTAAGTCGTTGGTTAATTAGCTAGCTATCAAGCTAAAATGTACACGATTCAGAAAACTTGATCAGTGCCGCATCAAAACTTGGACAGAAGTTAACTGTCTTAGCTCAACTTTTCTAAATACATTTTAGCTGTCAAACAATGTGCTGCGTTCTGGCTAACGTTAGCTCAGTGTGAGGAAACATCACTTCATTATTTATTTGAACCATTGGGAGATGGTAAAATGAGAATAATGACAAATTAAATGTTTGCCTTGTGGGGAAAAAAATGAAATAACTGCCACCATAACAACTTTCCTGAGGGGTAAAACCACTGTGCAGTGTTTTAGCATCTGATAAACCTTGAAACTCATGGATCTATTACTCAAATATGGCGACATCAGTGTGATTTTAATCTTTCAAATCTATCTTTATCGCAGGTATTATATTTAAGCAAACAGGCTGAATAGGTAAATATACTGTATGTGCCACATCACAGGACATTAACCAGCCTGCCCGAGGTTTTTCTCGGTCGTGTAAAAACCAGGGAGTAGGAAGGAGTCATCATTCGCCACCATCAGGATACAGTCAGACCCACATACAGAATAGAAGCTGGTAGGGGGCCAACTGGGGGGGGATACAACAAATAATACTCCCTTTGTACGTTCCAAATATCCCCTGCTGAAGCCCCCTGAGGAGATCCCAACACCACATTAAGGGCTGCTTACAAGTGGATAAGGTGTAAGTTTTGGGGGGATTTGAAATGGGAGTTGGAGGCGATGGGGGTTCAGTTAATGTCGCAAAAGGAGCTACAGTGTGTCTCCTTTTTTTTTTTTCCTGTGATAAAAAGCAGGTTTGTGCTCCCTTTTCTTTTTCTTTTTTCTTTTTGTTCACCTCAACAAGGTCCAGTGCTACGTTTGGAGAATGGCTAAACAAATGGGCTATTATTTGCTGCAGTCATTTCAGAGGCGCACTGGTCAGGCCGGGGGAGTAACGGTATCCCGATGTACATCCTCTGCCGGCATCAGTCGTCCTCATCAAGATTTAAGTTACCCATTGTAGCTGAAATGAAATCAATCCCACCAGGGGCCTTCTGTGAGGAGGACCATTTGCCTGTCAGAGCAGGAGTTGAGTTTCCATGTACCGGAGCTGCATGTATACAGTATATCAGTGTTGGTTAAGCATGTGGTTAAGTAGATTCCTTTGGATAATATAAGACCTTCTTCTGCTTATTGTTGAATAATTAACCTTAGGATCAGGGTTCAACTAATGATTATTGACTAATGATCTAATCTTTTTTTCCAATTCATTATTTTGTCTGTTGATGTCGCAAAATAGTGAAATAAAAATCCAAAGTCCCCGAAGGTTACATCCTCAAATTCCTTGCGTTGTTTGGCCAACAGACCAAAACCACAGTCCTGCCTTTACAGTGATATGAAACTCTGCGTGCAGCCTAAACTTTGTGACCATGGGGAATGTATGCATAGCAAGTGCGCCAGCTACGCAGGCTCCAGATAACAAAATAGTCTTATTTTCAAAAGAGGTTGTGCGAGGATATCCAGTATTACCCACATTTATATGACAAAGACAGCCAAATAGCATTGAGCTCCAGGCCCATTTCTCTTATTCTTGTTCAGCGGTCGCATTATATTTACTCTTTCTGTCTTCCTCTCGTTCTCTTCTTCTACTTATTGAATTCTATAATAGTTGGCAAACAACATTTTTGGTGCGATGTTCCACCAACACCTGGAAACAGAGGGTGGATTGGAAAATGAGCATGCGTGGAACACCGGACCGACCCAGACCCTCAACTGCAGCATGAATTGGAGCTGCATGTGTGACCGGAGAAAAGTCTGTAGTCGTCTGCAGACCTGAAAGTATGTCTGTGCCTTTACACTAGTGAAGACGATTTTGTATTTGAATGGAAGTACCCAGCTTTGTGTGAGGCTCCGTTGGTGCACACCTCTAAACTTTTGATCTGAATGTAAAAATGATCATTAGCCACAACATATGTGCTGATAGATGATTGGACCGGCCTGTCTCCTTTTGACAACTTGAAATTAATAGCTACAGCATGAACTCTGAGATCAGGTTGAGCTACAAAAATAAAGTGAGACAGAAACATGTCTGAGGTCCTCGAGGCCCCGTGGCCCTGCTGCAAGGACTTGGCAGATGCCTTGGAAAGAGGATGACGGCGCAGTGTCACTTCATTTCCTCTTTCACAGGCTCTGCTTGATGAATGACCGTGTGAAAGGCGGCCGCTTCGAAGGGCTGGGACTGCAGCTATGTGTGTGTGTGTGTGTGTGTGTGTGTGTGTGTGAGAGAGTGTGTGTGTGTGTGTGTGTGTGTGTGTGTGTGAAGGTGTTGCAAAAATGGTCACCAGCACTTTTTTTTTTTTTTAGCTTGTCATCTCTGAAGTCAAAGTAATTTATGGCTGTCAGGAAGTCCCCAGAAGCACTCTCATGCCTGAAAAAACCTTGACTTGGGTCAGATGGGTGATGAGGGGAGGAGGGGGGAGGTGAAGAGAGTGTCACACCCTCCAAATACTCTCATGAATTTCATGGGTGTGTCAAAGGGCCATGGGGAGGTCTCATCCTAAATCCTGTTGCCTGAGAAATGAAAGAATTTCAGCGGTCGCCTGGGTCCACTGTCCACCGGGCCAGACCCCAGAACTAATCTCTTTCATCTCCTCTTCTTGCTGGCCGGAGGGGGGGGGGG
>NW_019525491.1:737887-744999 GCF_002814215.2 Seriola lalandi dorsalis
TGGGGGGGGGGGGGGGGGGGGGGGGGTTGGGATGAGGGGATGCTACGGTCTCCTCCACCTCCTCCTCCTCCTCATCTGGGATCTTTGCTTCTGCTGAACAGATCGCCTCAGGGAGATGTGGCTGAGCCCTCCTTCTCTACCGTCCTTCCCTCTTTGCTCTATAACTCCACTGATCCCTCTGCACTGCTCCCCAACCTCCCTCCCTCCCTCCTTTCCTCGCTTCTCCTCTAAGCCTTCCCCCTTGCTCCCTCCCTCCCTCCCTCCCTCCTTCCCTTCCCCTCCTCTCCCTCCGTGGGCCTCTGAGCTGGACTGCCTTCCCTTTGGCTTTCCCCTCTTCCTTCCTTCCTCAGTTCCTCCACTAATAGCTCCCTTGTTCCTGACTAGTCAGGGCTGCCAGTTGAGCGGTCATTCGTGGAAGATTCATTCGCGGCACGGTAATTGTAAACAGACAGAAAGAGAGAGAGAGAGAGAGAGAGAGAGAGAGAGAGGGACGTTTGAGCATTAAACCCACTGGTCACAGACAGAAAGCAGAATGAAGGAACTCTCAACTCTGTCCTCTCTATCTTGGACTCCTATTTCATCATCCCCCTCCTCCTTTTCCTCTATTTCTCATATCTCCATCATCTTTATTACTTATCCGGCCCCACCATATTCTTCCCTCCTTCTCCGCCTCCCTTATTTTCTGCCCCTCATAACTCAGG
The DNA here is from genome assembly GCF_002814215.2 of Seriola lalandi dorsalis. Classification (NCBI taxonomy): domain Eukaryota; kingdom Metazoa; phylum Chordata; class Actinopteri; order Carangiformes; family Carangidae; genus Seriola; species Seriola lalandi. Next base: position 738,589 of record NW_019525491.1, read on the forward strand.
CAGAGCTTACATCCATGGGCGATCTGTGTCTTGTTTCACCACTAAATGTTGCATGGAATTATGTTACGCCTTCAAAGACTTAATAGAGCCCAGCTACACGCTCGCTATGTTGTTTTGCTTTCCAGAAACGGAGTCACATGTTTGTTGTCTGTTCCAGCTCCGGGGAGATCCGCGCACACAATCACACAATGAAACAAACACAGATTTCCTAAGCCATCAGTCAAACAGGAATTTAGATCCTCCTGGTCAGCGTTACTGGACAAATGAGTACAGGAGACATTGTATTCATCTATTAAAACCTGAATTCTGTCTCAACAACAATATTGTTAACAAACCTTACTGAGGTTTTAGGCTCCAGGCTGATGCTTCTTTAAGTCAGAGCGTACATTGATTACACTGCATGCAAATGGAGGCCAGTCTGTGCAGGTGAAAAGGTTAAGAAACATTAGCATTTTCGTGGCATTTGCACAGATGTTATTTTATACAATCAGATGACCTGTATGTGTAGAGTGATTTTATAGTAAAACTGCAAAAGTTGATTATTTTGACATTTCCAACATTATTCGCATGTAATGAGAGAAAGGAATATCCAGGCCGCACAAAATAGGTGAAAATACTGATTAATGCTTCGAGTAGTTCTGTCAAGTAAAGATGTCCAAAGCCAGTCCATGACATTCCAGTTATTTCAGTAATTTGATGGAGTGTACCAGTCTAGTTTTTACCACTCCTTGCAGTTCAGGCCTGGCCTCTGCAACCGCTGTGTGGAGAATGTGATTTCTATGCAGGAGTGAATTTCTCCCGAGTTGCCCCAGTAACAAGGAAATGCGTTTGTTGGCTGGTGGAAACTGTAAACATGAGAGAGGATGACACAGGGAATGTGTGTGTGTGTGTGTGAGTGAGAATCCAGTAGTGCCAGGCAACCAGACCTGTCCCTGACCTCGAATGATTGCTCCTGAAAGCTGGTGCTGTAAGCCGTCAGCGGCCGACCAGTTGCTCCCTTTTCCCTGCTTTTATCTGCTTTTCCTCTGTCCTTGCTTTCTGATTCTGTACTTTTTTTTTTTTTCTCTTTTCCTTTCCCACACTTATCTCTCCAGCATACTCAAAGTCCAGCAGTAGTTGTTTGGGAAAAGATCTCATTGGTGTTATCAAACCGAGCATGTTTTGCAACAACTCTCTTGTCCGCTTCAACAGTTTTCTGAGCTGCTTTCCAGCTGTTTTCGCCGCCACTTTTTTCACCCGAAGACGAGCCAATGCAAACGACGCCAGTCATTGGCTTACCTGCGTCCCATACCATGCTCACACACCTTGAAGGAAAAGCTAAATGGGAGTGTTTACTCGTCAGCGCTCTGACACAAAACCACTAAGAGACCACATACCCGGCTATAAACATACCACAGTAAGCTTTAGCTTTGTGATCTCCTGTGTGTTTTCACTCACAGTTAGCTTTTGTTGCGTGCAATAAACATGACTCTGTTGTTAGGTCATGGGTAAACATTTGCGTTCAGATAATGCACTTTCCACAGGCCATTATGTGGAGTGCTTATTGCATAGGCATAAACCCAGCTTGGGCATGAATGGGGCTTTATTTATTTTCTCAGTGGTGGTAAATACATGTGCCGCATATGTACAAAGTTGTCTAGAAGTATAAGCAGGAATGCTTTTCTCCCAGCAGGCAGTATTCCTGCGTTTCTCAACATGATCGCAATAAAAAAACAAGGCATTTTTAATGTGTGTGGGACTGACCTTTGACCTCACAACTGTGGTTGCCTGTAATGTTGGAAATCAAGGAATTTGAGCGTGTGCTACTGTCACACTCTTTTGGAAAAACTATATTCTAAACACAAAGAATGTAAGTACAGAGTGCATTCCCTGAACCCAAATTACATCCTCATGCTTCCACGTTCTCGGAACAACTTATGTTTACAACACAACACAAGGCTTTTCCTCCGATTGATACCACAATCTGCACACATTTATTTCCTTTTAAAAAAAACAAAAAAAAAAAACAACAGTGGACACTAAAAAAAGAATGAGGTTGACTGTTCTGTGCACTGATTTCCTCTCGCTGCCCTTGAAAACGTTCATTTTTGTGCCTTGATTACGGTGTACGGTTTCTCTCAAGACAAACAAAGCACACTAAATGCAGCATGGCCAATTGGTCCAATCCCGAATTAAGGCGGAGGGAAACGGAGAGAAACCAATTAGGAAGACGGAAGCCACTAATTAAAAGCTGCATGCTCTACAGATTGCATCAATTTTATTTTCTTTAGCAATGGCCAGGGCCATAATTTCAGAGCTTGCTCGTACGCCAGTGCACATTCCAGGACAGCTGCCTTCTGTGTTTGGAAAGCGCTTGTGCACAGAGGCAGCACTGTCTGTCTACTCCTCTCCCTTGTTGGTAGTTTGGAATGAGGAAAACAAAAAAAAAAAAAAAAAAAGAAAGCACAAACTGGGGAAATTTGGAAAAATCCTGGAGACTCCACATCATTCAGAATAGACGAGAAACCATTCATTAGACGTTTTCAACAAGAGTCTGTTTGCAAAATGTTTCCCCTTCCTGGATTAGGTTCCGTGGATTGCTGCCAATACATTTTGTGTGTTGTGAATCGGAGATTGCATTATGCTCGAGTGGTTTGGGTGGTTAACCAATACGCTTGCTTTGGAAAGCTGCAGGGAAACGTTGAGCACCTGAGGGAAGCCACAGGGTTGCTCTGAACAGTGGGCTCACAAAAGGCCGGGGGCCAGTATTCACCAAAAACGCTTCCAGAGTAATGGTGTTCGTTTGGCAAAGTGACCCCAGAGCACTTGTCTCTGCGCACTTATTGTAAGATGAGGATACACAAGGCGTTTTCTGTTTTGTTTTTTTTTGTGGTTGAAGCCGACGGGCAGCACTCCCAGAAATAGGTAACAAAGTGAGCCAAAGAATCACAAAAGTATTCAAATATTTCCTTGGCAACGTTGCTGTGTGATTAAAGCAACTCTGTGGACATTGTTTCCCACATGAAGAACCTGAAAGGTCTCGGTATTTATTCCGGAGTGAAAAAAATAAAGTCAGTGTGCCATGAAATCTTATCAGGACAGACTTTGAACAAGAAGGAGACCCTTGCATGTTTTATATAAATCTCAACTTCCTGATTCTATTTCTTGCTCATTGTTTTACAGGTGATTACCTAACACCACTTGGCAACTTTTCACCTCAAGCTGTTGTGTAACCACTGTACACGAACACTCACGATAGTCACACACACACTTGAAAAAGATCTATTTTGGGAGTTAATTGAATTTCCTCGAGTTGCATTCATTTTGTTAGCTGTTGGGGGTTTCTACTGTTTGAAATATGTCATTTTTGCAGTGCACAAGAAGTTACAGCACGGAAAACACAAAAACACACTGAGAGACGGATACGCAACAGACAAGACACTTTATGTGTGACCCCGTGACCCCGGGGGCACCAGGTGCATGAGCAGTTGTCTTGCTCTGCGGCAATAGACATATGTGTCCTGAATCCTCTTGTCATTGCTTCCTTCCCAGCAGTGACCGCTGCGACACTCCAAGGAGGACAAAGACCCCCTCCTCCTCAACCCTTTTCTCAAATGATGGAGAGAAGAGAAAAAAGAGAGGAAATAACTTAGACCTTGTCTCTTCCCTTCCATTCCGCCTAATGGTTTTTCCAGACCTCGAACGCTGAAGGCTGACCTTCCCTCTCCAACTGGATTTTTCCTGTACCCTACACCTTGGATTTCAGGAAATGTACAAAACAGGATAGCACAGCAAAACATATTTCTTGTGTCAGTTTTCCTTTTTTTTTTGAGAGACACAAAAGCACTTGAGAGTCCGGTGACATCAGCAGCCAAGGCTGCAGTGTTTTTCCTTTTTTTGTTTTCCTCTGTAGTCTCGCCTGCATGATATTCAGATCTAATGCTAGCTCTTCATAATGTGATTGTTCAGCAATATCCAGACCTTACTCAGTGACTGCTTCAATTACTATATTTCAGTTTGGAGCAGGTCCTAACTACATGTTGAAATATAGTCATTGAAAAAAAAAAAAGAAAAAACATTAAAAATCTTTTTAACCTGTAAACACACAATCCTTGCTTACTGGTTAGTTTATCCGTTGCACTTATTTTATTGACTTGTTTTCTGAAAATTGTCGAGTGCTGACTTTTCAGAGAGTGAGCCAACAGGCCACGTATTACAGTTGCGCCCTAAGGAGCCAACTGATCCCAAGTCTGATGTGATTTGCATGTTGAAACAGTGACGAGTAACGGTCCCTGAGCCCCTCTGTAATTAGTGGGCAGAAAGCCTTATTTGCATTTTCAGGCCAGTGTGGGTTTTGCCACATTGTTCATGCAGGGGGACTGTTGAAGGCTATAGACACAGAGGTGACCGTGTCCTCTTCCCTCGCTCATAGTCACAGTAGCCCATTGACGAGTTGCCTGATTCAAGATCAATCTTTGGCAGCTCTCACCCTGCAACACGCAGCCTTATGGGAATTGAACTAATGCTACTGGCAGTTCATTCTTACCATGTTGTGGAAGTATGGATTCCTAATTGAAAGCTTCAACTTTTTTTTTTATTTTGCTATTGGTATTAACAGCCGCTACGCCCCAAATTTTTTATTAACTTGACTTTGGCTAACACATAGCAAGGCAACTCAGTCATATAATCTAGTTTTAGCATTCAGTTCCCTGGCATTATAAACAGTATGCCCACAGCTATGTTTATAGCTATATATACTCTCAGCTTTAAAAGCTGACACAAAGCTTTCCCATTCTTGTCCTCTGTGTATTTTTAGCATGAATGTGTTTATTGGCAACTGCTGGTCACTGCACCTGTCACTATTTTCGGTGACACCATAACTCTGTTCCATCCGTACTTTGGACTCGCCCACTCTCTCCGAGTTCCTCACCATGTTTGCTTTTTCCCAATGTTTTTCCTTCTCCACAATCAAGGGGGAATTATCTGTCTTCCGGAAAAAAAGAGGCAGCCCACTAATTTTAGATTGACTTGATTGAGCCTGGAGGCCAAAGGGATCAAACCCACATCCGTTGAAAACCAGGGATGCTAATTCTAACCATAACACAGCTAACATATGTTTTGCTCTCCCCAAGCGCTGATTTGAGACCTGCTTGAAGCGGAGCTCCAGGGCTGCTGCCTTCTCCGCTGCACCCGCTGCAAAGGGCCATTCTTTCTTGTGGCATGTTTTGTGGGTATTGGCCCACCATGTGTATATTTATAGAGACCGGGTCATGACACATGTACATGGACTACTTGTTCTTTCTTAAGGACATGAGGCAGCCACTTGCCAATGTTCACTGTTTATGTAAGTGAGAGTGTAGACGTTTTATTGAAGCATAATTCATTTTCAGGGTGTTGAAGCGTCATTGGTTTAAAATTGAATTTGTCAAAGGCCCTATACAAAAGTCCTGTGTAAATCTCAAAAGCAATGAGAGGAGATTCTTTGTTGCGAGATTTGGCTGCTTGATACTTTCCATCTGCAGTCCCTGGACAGGTAGACAGGAACTCTGTAGAGTTCAGTAGATACTAAAAGCAATCAAATCCCGGTATTTCCTTCCAATCATAATCCCACAGCTTTAACGCGAAATGCACAATGTTTAATGCAGTTATATCGTTGCTTAAAAACATTGAATACTGTTGAATTCCCTCTCAATTTCAGGAAAGCCTAAAAAAAAAAAAGAAAATAGGAGTTAAGCTATAATTTTGAAAGATGTCATATAACTTGAGCTCTCTGAGTTTTTCTCAGGAGCTTTAATGTTACCTTTGACCTGTTTAGTTAAGAGGGAAATTTGCATTAGCCTTCCTTGGTTGCATTTTTTTTTAGTTTATTACTAAGACCTTTATATACCATCCAGTTTCCAAGCCTGTTCTGAGATGTTTTTGAAGGGTTTTATCTTTATTTTTCTCGTGTGTCTATGATGTTGCTGTTTTTTGTGGAGCTCCTGTAATTTGTTGGGGGTTTTCTGAACGCTCACTGAAAAACATCACATTTGTTTTCTGATCACATTTTTGGTGCTTTATATACAAGATGTGTTTCAAGTGAAATGAGGTCATTGTAATCAGGCCAAACAGACACATGCTCTCCAATGCTGTTACATGTCAAAGTCCGACACCCCAGGCATCCATCAAGCAGGCCAGAGTAGTCATTATTAGGGCTTTGTCACCAGCAGCAATACTGGGCTTCTCCAGAAACAGAATAAAGAGCGTAACGAATGGTCAAACTCAATCTCTGGCATCTTCAAAGGGAGCATGGTAATGACAACGTTGCTAGTGGTTTAGCCCTCAGGGTCCACTGAGGAGATGCTTAACTGTGGCTAACTACCAGACCAATTACTTACAAAGCCGACCTTAGGAAGAGACACTCGACGCTGCTGCCACAAGAACAATCCCAGC
>NW_019525491.1:745019-748873 GCF_002814215.2 Seriola lalandi dorsalis
ACGCATCCACCCGCCTGTTTGGTCTAATGGCTCGAACCTAAACCCTGATCAACTGTTGGATGAAGCCCCCAGGCCGTTCTCAGCTCCAACTTGTAGCCTTGTGTCGCCACTTTTCCTGTCAAGACTTTGTTATTGCCATCCTTGGCTTGGGAAGCTGACATTTTACAATGTGTTTATTGGTGGGGGGGATTTGACAAATATAGTTTTCAGGGGTCTTTTTTTTCTGTTTCATGGGAAAAAAATGGAAGGAAATCATTGTATGTATCCTGTAAAGTTTGAACTCGAAAGCTCAGGGGAAGGCACTAGTTCACAGATGGGAAATGGTTCCATTAATGATACTTAAACATCCTATTTATGTTTTCCTGAAGCGATAGGGCCGTCAAGGATGTTTACCAGAGAACTCATATTAGCTGTCAGTAATGTCATGCACCAGTTGGGGTTTTATTTTTTTACACTTGTATATTTAAGGTCATGCAGACAGGAGACTTTTTAGGCGCCTGGTGTTTATTGTTTGCAAGGCACTATAAAACAATGGCTGTTTGCGGATTGGCAAAGGCAGGAAGTGTACAGTATCCTTTCTGGAAAATACACACAGCTCAGTCACTTCATTAGTCTTCCCAAGCGCAGTCGTATGGGAGGGATTTAACACAATCATAGTCAATAAGGGAAGTGAACTAGCTCACAGACTAGCGTACTATCCATCATTCTCTAAGCATGCTGCCAAAGCAACGGAGACTCCGCTGCAGTGGGTAGAGCCAGCAGTCATGTCTCATTCCTTGAGTCCTCCTCCCCCCCGTGGCTTAGTCCCCATCTGGCCAGCGGTTCCGTGCTAAAGCTGGGAGATGCGTAGGGCCTAATTCCTACACACTAAAGCATTACCGTCTGTCCAGGGCCCACGGAGACAAGATGGTCGCCAGGTGTCTTCCTGTCTTCAAAGTGTCGGCGTCGTTAATCATGCCCCCCCCCACCCCCCCCTATGCGTCGCCTCACATGTGTTTTATTTTCCTCAGCCCTCACCCCACATACATACACACCCTGAACTCCTCGCTGCTCTGCCTCTCTCTTTATTTTTGGACAGTCTGTCACCCAGCTGCATTTCCTGCGGGGTTTATGTACAGTTTGGGCCCCGATTGGAACCACATTGGCAAAACAGCGTGCCATCTTAATGAAGTCACTGTGATCCAAATTGGTGGGCGGGTGGGTGGTACGGAGGGGGGGATAATTTGAGAAGCCGTGCCTGCCTGGAAAAGGCCAGAGGATACTGCTAACCCTCCCAGCCTGCCCTTTAGCCCCCAGCAGACTGCCGCTTCGCTCTAATGTGGCCACTTTTATTCCCGAATCCCCCTCCTCCCGGCTTCATCCACTCCTTCAAAGGGCAAATTTATCTTTCATCTATCTTTGCTGATGGTATTAACACAGCTCATGCTTGTGAACACAGCCTCCACAGCTGCAAGGTCTTAAACCGCTTCAGAGAAGTGCTATCAGAACTGTAGGAACAGGGAGGGGTATTTATGTCTTTCAAACCTGTGCCAAATATTTTCAGTTTACAAGCCCGGTGATATTGCAAGGTATGGGCTATCTTTTAACAAACAGGAAGTCGTGACCACATGGCGCGATCATAAAACCCCCGTGTTGCACCGTGTCTTTTTTGCGACCCAGAACACTTTGTGATGTAGATAAATGTGAATCATCAACGGGTTTGTGTTTGGGGAGCTCTGTCTGTTCTTTTTGAGTCATAAAAGATACGCACATCCTCTTTTTGAACTTTACAGTCGTTTGTGGTTCATGTCAAGGTTGGATCTCTCTCTCTTTTGTTTTTTTTTTTTGCTATTTTGGAAAGGCACATTGGATTTAATTTGGCACGTTGGCTGCCGAGGCCCAGTTTCATTAACGGCGTGGAGGGTGCACTCTCGATGCCCTCACTGACGCAGAAGCGAGCAAGTAGAAAAAGAGCTCTTTCCTCTGGAAAAGCACCAGGGGGACTATTTCTGTAGTTTTAAATTGTTAAAGAGGGGATAGGGCCAGAGAAAGGGAGAAGGGGGGTGGTGGTGTTCAGTTGTGAGCAGCAGACTGTTTCACGTGCCAGATCTGTAATGCGTTCCTCTGGGCTGGGAGCTGGCTGAACTCTGGGCCGTGGCGCTCCGGGAGAGGAAGTCCCAAGCCTGGGGAGTTTCAGACATCCTGTTTTGGAGTGCCATTGGCCAGGACCCGGGCTGTTGCACGCCACCTGCAGACTGCAGGACCACATCTGCCAATAGACCGGGGACAGCGGCCCAACGTCACACACCTCCTGCAGTTTGGCTCATAATGGCTTCTCTTTGTCTCACTCACCTCCCACTCTGATTTTTTTTTTGTTTGTTTTTTTTTTTTTTTTTAAATAACCACATCAGGATTTCACTTTCCAAACAAACAACCGACTTGTTCAAATAAGAGTAAACTGTAGATAAACTTCATCCTCCATCTGCCCCTTTTTCTCTCCCCTCCACCTTATTTCTCTAACCTTGGACTCGCTTTCCATTTCTCTTAGAAGAACATTATATCATTTTGAAGGAATGTGTCTTTGAAATTGGTCGAGGAATCAGTCCTTAAAAAGAGAGAGTGCATGAAGGAGAGCGCTTGAGCTGAGATATCTGCCATTACGTACTTTACGCTGTGAAAAACTTCGGTGCATGTGATCCGTTCACGAGTTTGATTGGAATGTGGAAATAATATACTCTAAAGAAGAAAAATTCCATGTCATCAAAATACGCATCCCTCGATCACTGTTCACTAACTTGTCAGTGATGGCGTACAGCACAGTGTTCGCGCTCTGACCAGCGCGGCTCTCCCCGTTCTCAGACTCCACAGGAGCTGATAGGGCAGGAAGTTTGGTGGAGATAGCGCTCAGTTGGCTGTTGCTATTTAGGACAACAGGAAAGGGTTTGTGTCTGTCTCGACCAACCCCCCACCCCCCCACCCCCGCTTGGCCTGGTCTGTTTATTCAGAGTCATTCTCACCAGTCCAGCTGCATTTTAGTCTTCCCTGTCCAAATGGCCACCATGTGACCTTTTTCCGGGCTACGCGCTATCAAGGGGGCTGAGAACTGTGTGATCACAGTGTTTCCTATCAAAAGGATGACTGCAATGCCTTTTTCTTTTCTTTTTTTTTCATGTGTGCTATTCATGCAATATGATCAGATTTCATGGAAGAACTGTGACTTGCAGGTTTTTTATGAAAGACGGTGTTGAATGCTGAATGGTTATACTTGAGTTCATGTTGTATTCATCAAGTCTGTATAATTTGTTTAGATGAAACCTATACCTCAAATCTCAAGTCATCTTAAGAAAAAGTTTTCCCTCGTTATGTCTTTTTTGTTTTTCTGGAAAATGCGAGTCCACTGTGGCGGCTCTGGCACACTCTCTCTCATACAGCACACAAACAAATGCACTGCTATCATGGGACTGTGGGATACTCATCTGGCATCCCTTAACGTGGCCTGAAAAGTCCTAAATGCTGTGGGGGCTCAACTTCTAACCCCAGGAAAACACCAATAGACCCTGTAGGCCGACTTCAAAGGGGGGCAGCACATCAAACGGAACCGAGCGCATAGATGGTCAGCCGGGATAAAAACGAGCATGAACCCTCCCATTTGTCAGCCCAATGACTTATACGCATTTTCTCCCCATTAAAACCGGCAATTTGTCGAGGGAGTTGCAGGGGTGGCGGTCAAAACGCAGAAGGCTCGCGTGCATTACAGTTTATAGCGAGCGCCGCCGACACATGTCGCAGGGCCTCGCCGAGGCTGCTGCTCTGCTTTACCGGGAAGAGCTCATGTGGAATATGTAAAGTTATGTCATGAACAGGAGTCCCCCCCC
>NW_019525491.1:748893-749299 GCF_002814215.2 Seriola lalandi dorsalis
AAAAAAAAAAAAGATAAAGAAAGCATCTGTCTCTCTGTTTTATTTTCTATCTTTTGCCCCTGTCTATCTCTGCACACCCCTCCCACCTCCCCACCCCACACCCCCAACCCTGACGCTAGCTTGTCTGAGTGGCCTTTTGCCATGCATTCCTCCCTTCCCTGTTTGGCCTCTGTCTCAGGAAGTGGCCCAATTAGTGGATAAACACCATGGAGGAGATGGGGAGGAGGGGAAGGGGGTTTTTGGGGGGTAGCGCTGGTGGTGGTGGTGGTGTCGGTGGTGGGTGGGGGCACCAATTAGGACTCTGTGGGCTCCGGGATCGGGCCCTGCGACTGCACAGCAACTCTTGTCCCCTGTGTCTATGCCAGTGCACTGCCTGCAAAAGAGCCAGGGATCTGTCATGGGGGGG
>NW_019525491.1:749322-763001 GCF_002814215.2 Seriola lalandi dorsalis
TTGGGGGGTGCAAGCGGAAGACCAACAAATAAATGAATAATTAAAATTCCCAAGCACAATGAAAATGATGATGCACACAACGCTCGGCTGGCCCCCGTGAAAGTCACTCCAATTTGTTTCCACAAACAAATCGGTCGGGACCTATTAAGAGCTGATTTACGCTTGATTTGATACTTCCAGGAAAATGAGGCGGGATTTTTCACGGTCAAGGTAGTTTATTGGAGCATTTGTGGAAGTGATGCTCACTGGATGCAGGAAAAAGTTCAAGGGCATTAGTTTAAACTTTTACACCCAAGTCGAAAAATCACATCTCTTGATTGAATGTTGAATGTTTTGTTGTTTTAAAAGAAAGTTTTTTGGGTCATACATAAGGATACTTCCATTTGTGTGATCTGCTTTCTTTCTTGTGCTTCATATAAGTACATGAAACGATTGGGAGTGTGTTTTGACCCCAATCAGTCTTTCTTTTAATTCTGAAAGCAAAATTTTATGATTAAAATGGATCAAACCTGGTCACCTGGTAGAGAAGCGGCCCGGGCTGCGAATCCATCCTGGGCCCTTTGCTGCACGCCATCCCCTCTCTCTCTCTCTCTCTCTCTCTCTCTCTCTCTCTCTCTCTCTCTCTCTCTCTCTCTCCCTCTCCCTCTCCCCCAACTTTCCTGTCACTCTCACTGCAGCCGTGACATTAAAGGCAAAACTGTCTAAATAAATAACTAAAATATTTATACAGTTGCAATGTTCATTTTAAATACATCCCTTTTACTTTTTGGCGAAACAAATCCCTTGCTGAACTGTGTCTGCTCAAAAAATGACATGAAAAATAGTTGAAAATGAAAAAACCTTTGTTTTTTTCACCAGAGTGGATTTCCATGACTGAATTAGCCTTTCCGTTTTGATCAGGCCATTATTGGTTGGATTTGCGTCACATGTCGTGCGGTTTAAACTATAGATCGGCTGGTTCAGACTGTCGATGTCGTAGCCTCAGGACAGGAAATCCTGATCTGCAAATTGCACTCTTAATTAGGCATGTTTATGATCAACTCAAACCACATATGTTGTAGTTAATTTCCTGACAGGTTTGGTTGTGGTTATTTCCTTTTAACGAGATGTTCCATGAGTGTGAATAATCTCTGCGTTTCAAGCTTTTTTCAAACTACGTTTTTCCTCTGTATCGTGTATGATTACCATGGCGACGGAAAAAAAAAAAGGTTTGTTTCTTCTGTTGTCACATCTCTGTGGAACCGAATGTGTGTGATCGTGGGACTGAAGGGACTCGGCCACATGAGTGAAATGTACAGTAACACAATGTCATGAGTTGATATTCCCGTCTCCTCCCGTCAGATTGCAGTGGAATGCGTTTTGGCATTTAGTGAAGTGTGATTTACAGGTGACACTGACTTGGTGTGTGCACATGGCTAACCTCAGGAAGCACTTAGTTTGACATATGACACTCCCATGACCCCGAGGTAAAAACCGTTGCATCCGCATGTGGCATGTGAAAACTCTGGTTGCAGAACTCCACTCAGAGTCGCTCCGAGTGCCAGGAAAAGTAAATGTGCAGGAATCACCTGGTGACACTGTTACAACTAACAGACCTGTGCAGCACATTAACTTATAGTATGTTATACTCTGGCCAATAAAACCTTAGATGAAACTCAGATGAAACTTGTAAACTCAGCACACAGTCCAGATTCTACACTGCTACAAATCTCCTTATTAAACCCCTTTTTTAATCAAATAACGAAATCATAAATGCATTACTTTATTAAAATACCGGTGCAGTATTAATGAACATGTTTGAATCTGTTTGTTTTTTTTGGATGAGTATCATAAAACAAGATATTACCAAAGTAGGTTGCTGCACTATATAAAAAGGAAGATAACTTGTTTTTACAAGCGACATGAAACAAGGTGATTTGCATTAGAAAGTAATATTCTTACTGCACTCATGTTTTTGAGATTTTAAGGACTTGATTACAGACAAAAACTTTGTCCCTGGTAATGAGAGATTTTTGCAATGTCTTTTATGGTATAGATTTTATTCACTTACTTATTTACTCCACCCATGGAGGAAGTGTCAGTACTGTTACTGCACTGGCAGAAGGTTATTAGGACTCAGTTACAGACGATAACGACTTGATAAGGAGAGTTTTTTGTGAGTACACACAAAGGAAGATCGAAATCAGCATGAATGTGGATAAGATCGTTGACAGGAAACTTCTCCTGGTTTTAAAAGGTTTAAGTGGAAGCTGAAGCTCTGTACATTTGATCGTTGCTCAGTGAAATACGGTCCTCTCTGCACAAGCCGTCCAGAATCATACAGTACAATTTGCCATGCAAACCGCTGAGACGGCATGCCATCCAAATTGAATTAAAGCCGTGCTTCTCTTGTCTGTCCTTTCTCTCTGACTGCACTCAGTGCTTTGATTGACTGACTCAGCTGCCCCCTCCCCTCCCCTTTGCCATATTACAGTTATTTCAACTGGCAAATATGTACTCTGCATTCCACCGCCGTCAGTGGCGGCACATGCCGCTCCATTTCCCTGAAACAGTCACTTAACCAACAGTGCAATTACCGTCCCTATATGCCCAAACACAGTTGGAACCAATGGTTAGATAAACAAATGTTATGCGATAGTTACAAATTATAGATGTATGGTCAAATTATAGATGCATGGACCACTTTCAGTTTTTTTTTTGGGGGGGGGCATTGGAGAGGCCGTATTTCAGTCAGAGATTTAATATTGATGTGTGTTTTGTTGCCGGCATGTCTGAAAATGTTTGCATTCTTATTGAGATAGCAGGAAAGAGGCCCTGTCAGGATATGTGTTTTCTTTTTGCTCTTTTTTCCCTCGTTGGTGGCTCCGCGTTTTTAAGAGTGTTTGTGGAGCAGAGCATTTTACCATATGGCTGTCAGTGTGGATGAATTACTGCGTGCAGTCCCTCTGAGAAGCTCCAAGATCCAGGAGATAACTGGAAAAGCAGTTTGCATGCTCCTCTTTACACAGCGCACACCTTTGACAGAGATCTTTTCTGCCACAAAACGACCCAAAAAAAAAAAAGCAATAAGTTATTTTGCTCTGGGACCTGTGTGTCTGTGTGTGGACGGAGGCGATACAGGGAATATGTCAACTTCAAGTCTGCTATATAGATACAGGAGAAAATGTCTTAAACAGCAACATCGTAGTCATTTTAATGAAATCCTCTTACTCAGGATATTCTGCAGAAGAAATACAGTTTCCTCGGCGCACAGCAAGAGTTGAAATTGCAACGTCAGTGTAAATGGAGATATTAAAATCGAACAGGCACTTTGAGGTGACAGACCGTCGCAGGAAATATGTTCACCATGCTGAAACTACGGAGCAGAAATGCTTTCATGAGCGTTAGTGATTTGTTGGTTGATGATATCGGAGGCACTTACGGCACATTGTGGTCTTCAGGAAGGAGGAGGGTTAAAAAGAGAGAGAGAGAGGTGGTGTGTTTAAGGGTGTCAGTGAAACTAGGCAAACCCACAGGATATAAGACAAGTAAGTATTATATTATCTCAATTGCAAGAACGCAAGGCTTGAAACAAAATCTCCCAAATTACACATCACAGTGTTTGGTACATAAATAGTCATTTCCGCACACAAACCAAAAAAAGAAGAAGAAGAAAAAAAAAAAATCATGCCTCCCACTGAAAATGGGATTCCTAGCTGTGAACGTCAAGCTATTTATGGTATGCACCACTTTCCACCCCTGAAATATCTGCTCCGGTCCTTTTTTATTTTTTTTTCTCTTCCTCTCTTCTTGACAGACAGTAAAAGCCACCTCCAGTCGAACTGCGAGCCAAGATTAAGTCTGACAGGCAAATAGTCGCTCTTAAGGCTGTGATGGCTCGTCTGTTGTCATAGCAGGAGTTGGAACCTCATACACGCATACACATATATTGTAGTCCTCTTACTGAGAGATTTACAGGGCTTGAAGTGCTGTGGAGTTACAGTGCAGCGGGGGCCCGCTGTGGCGAGGGCCTCAGACAGAGAGAGGCAGGCCTGGGTCCTGGGTTAGGGGCTCTGAAAAGGTTGTAGGTTATAAATACTTGACAGCGCAGTAAAGCTGTCACAGTCTTCCTGAAGCAAGCATGCACTCATATATGAACATACACACACACACACACACACACACACACACAACCCATCCTCAGGTTTAGCCTCCCGCTCTTTTGTGTCCCTCTCTATTTGCCTACTTTCCAAGCAGCAGTTTACTTCCTGTGTAAACAGGAAGTTGCATTGAAGTTGTCACATTCTATAGCAGTCATTATTATATTTGCTGTGTGTGTGTGTGTGTGTGTGTGTGTGTGTGTGTGTGTGTGTGTGTGTGCTATGAATTGACATGAATTTTATAGTGGAATCAGATATTTGCGGTTAAATGCCTTTAAGTTACTCCTGACTTTTATCAGCCTCTGGTGGGAACCAAATCAGTGACACTAACAGCTCCCTGCGTGAACAGACTGAGCAGAAAACCAGACAGTCTCAACTGGGATTAAAAGAATAATTCTATTATTTTTTTTCTCATTCACATAACTGTTTCCATTCTGACTATGGGTAACGCTAACTTTCACTCACCACTTGCATTGTAAAAAAAAATTGGGAAATGCTGACTCCAGGAAACCAGGATGAGCAGCACAAGTTTTCTTTCATAAAATAATCGTGCAGGTTTTAAATTGTGAATTGATATGATGAATTCTTAAGAAAATATGAGTAAAAAACAAAAAGTACAGTAGAAACTTATGTCTTTATTGCTCCACAGGGTTGAAATCTACAGTTATAATGTAAAGACTTAAATAAACAAATGCCCTGAATAATGAAAGAGAAATTTATTTATTTAAACAACTGCCTAACACACACAAATGAATCCTTTAAATATAAACCACAATCTAACATGATCATTGGCACATATATTTGCATATAATATCCGGTCCCACCTTTGTCGCACCTGAGACAACTCCAACACCTCCTGTAGGTGTTCAGCTGAGTGGAGATGGTGACCGCCAAGGCCGCTGCATATGTTTCACATCATTTTCACACTCACCAACCCCCTTCACTGAGCCCTGTTTCCCTGTATGGACGTATGTCGACGTAGTAACAAGTACAGACGCACACACGGCCGACACACACACAGGGAAAAAATATTGTGTCTGAAGGCAGAGGAAGCTCTTACGTCTCTGCCTGGTTCATGTGTGTGCGCTTCGGTGAGAACATATATGGACACACACACACACACACACATGCACTATCCATCATAATACACAGACCACGCCCCCTGCCTGACACACAGTCGGCCTGCATGGCCCTCTCCTCGGCACATGCAGGTTGTCTGCTGCTGATGTGTCACTGTGATAGCTTTAATATCTCAGGCTAGAGAGGGGGATGGACTTACAACAACATCCTGACCCGAACAAAGACTCTCGGGGGGGGGGGTCTTTTTTTTTTATGAAACCCATAACATACCGGTACCTGTATTCCAAGTGTGAAAGGAGCTTAATCATTTCGAGCGCTGCTCACTGTGCTGATGATGTTCAGGCCCTGATTCCTTTCTCTTTGAAAGCTCTGGAACAAAGGACCTTTTCTCTCAAGTGTTTTGTCATGGTTTTTCTTTTATTATTAGGTTTTTTTTTTTTTTACACACGGCGATGGGACAGGAGAAAAGGTCTGACGAGGGTTTTTATCACCCTGTGGGTGTCTGTGTGAGGTTCCCCTGGTGGGAAACATGAGAGGAAATCCCAGCTGTAGTTCGTTTGTCATCACTTCATTGAATTTTTTTTAATCAGTTAAAAATAAGACACTGAAATGGCGGGAGGTTTGTGACTTCATGACGTAGATACAGAGCTCACAGCACATGTTAATACGATTTGGCATGCAGTGGGAGTACTGTGTTATCAGTTTGTATATATAGCGATTATTTTCATCAACAATTTATGAACTGTTCTGATAAATCAGTAGGTCTAAAAAAAAATGACAAAAAAATGTGAAAAATGTCTGTGACAAGTTCCCAGAAGCCCATGATAACATCTTCAAATTGCTCTCCAACCCCAAACTTATTCAGTTACAATAATAGAAGATGGTCTTCTGATCGATCGATCGATTAAGTCTTGCTCAGTATGCTTCAAATAAAATGTGTGTGCGATCAGTGAGGCTGTTCCAGACACTTTCGTCTTTAAACGCAGTCGGACGACACTTCGTACGGACTGGTTCATTTTGAGCCATACCTCAGTCCTGACCTCTGTGCTCCCACTTTCAGAATTAGTCACCACATCTGGTTTCTCTCGTTGAATGTTTAGTATGTTGTTTTCCAGAGAACGGATGAAAAGACAAATCTGACATCCTTTATATTTAAGACTCTCATTCCCTTTTTCATTAGGGCTGAAAAATTACAGCCTGACAACTCGGAGAAATCTTTGATTGCAGCAGTCGAGTCACAGTCTCGTCCAGCCTCAGGTAGTAAATGTTTTTGGTTTGAAAAATGTTTTTAGCTGATTAGAAGCAAAAGCATCTCGTGAATTTCTCAGATGCACAAACTAGAAAAACGTTTCCAAGTTCTGCTTTAATTTACGTCTGCATGTTTTAGTGACAGTGTCAGGCAGAAATATTTCCCATGTGAAAAACGTCAGCAGCCAGGCGAATGTCACGTTGAGTTACTGCATTGTCACTGAGTTATCAGTATTTTGCAAAAAAGTCACACATTAGTTTCACCAGCATTTATTTTAAGAGACAAAAACAGCAGGACCGAGAGCCCCCCGATCTGTGAGTGCACCCGAACGCTTGATTAGGACTTGTTTTAAAATCAAACAATGAAGACCTTGTACACGGGCCAAAGTGCCTCTCATGTTTTATCACTGTAATGACTGAAAGCCATAACAAGATGTAGGCCTGGCTAAACTGACGTCTCAACCAATTGCTGAAACCATGAAGGCTCTCTGCTGTTGAAACATCTACAGCATCAGGCCAAAAGCAGGATCGACGCGAGCTCTTCTGTTTCTCATTAGTTTATTTAATACAAATTTTCTATGACCCTGTACAGTGTGTGATGAATCCCAAGGTTATGCGGACCCCAGTCTAAACACCAGCGCTATTTAAAAAATGTAAAGGGTAAAGTTGATCCTTGGGAGCCGTGTGTGGGGTTTTCACATTTTTTTTTTAATTTTTTTATCAGATATATGACAGTCATAATAAGATATGTGGAGACTCAGCCTCCACATACAGCCAGTGGCTGTATACAGTTAATTCAAGGTGAAGGTTCCTCTGTTTGTTAAGCCATTAAACTGTCAGGCCAGAACAGAGATAGAAGTGAAAGCCTCATAATTCAATCTTTTGTGTTGTTTTTAAATTGAATTTATCTCAATGGAAAGTTTTCCTGCCTCTGCTTGTGTTGAGCAAGTTGTGACCCCAGAGGACGTGAAATGTATTCTCCTAGATTTCCAAAATAGTTTAAAGTTGAACATTAGGAAACTTCCAGACGGGACACAGGGTTCTTGATTTTTATTTTTTATTTTAATCAGGATGATTAAAACTACAACCTCCACTTATTATTTCCATACTCACTTCTCCTCTTTTTGCCTCTGCCTTTCCCATTCCTCTCTTTTTTCCTCTTATTCTTCACACACACACACACACACACACACACACACACACACACACACACTAACACACGTATACATACATGTGTGCTCTCACACACAGAGAGAGAAAGAGAAAGAAGTGAGGTGTTACTGGTTGAGAGGGACATGTACATGCAGCTCCTGGTCTGAATAGCACTTCCTGGCGTGTGAAAGGCGAGCTAGGGAGGGGAGGGGAGGGGAGGGGAGGGGATGGAGGGAGGTGGTGGGGGCACACCTCCTCCTCCTCCTCCTCCTCTTCCTCTTCCTCCTCTTCCTCCTTCCTCCTCCCGCTGAAAGGCTTGTTTGCCATTCTTGCAAGCGCCTCTCTGAAAAGGGAGTCAACAGGGGGGAGGAAGGAGGAGGAGGAGTGGGGAGGGAGGGAGGGAGGCAGGCAGGGAGGGGTGGTGTGTGACAATGAGACGAGAAGGACCACATCCATGTTTGCCAGGTGTTCCTTTTGTGATCCTCACCTTGCACTCAGGCATGGAGGGCGAAACAGAGAGACACAGAGGAAGGAGTATGCCAAGAGAAAGGTGGAAAGAGATAGGAAAGGGGGGAGAGAGAGAGAGAGAGAGAGTGTGTGGGGAGGCATGGAGACACAACACACACACAGAAAGAGAGAGAGAGAAAGAGAGGCAGGGAGGGAAAAAAGCCCCTAGATCCCGCCATTCTTTCACAGAGATAATCTTCAGGAAAGGTGCTGCGAACACGAGGTGTGTGTGTGTGTGTGTGTGTGTGTGTGTGTGTCTGTGTGTGTGTGTGCACGTGTGTGTGTGTGTGTGTGCACGTGTGTATGCGTGCGTGCGGGTGGGTGTGTGCAGCCTCATATTTATTCAGCGCAGGTTCATGGCTTTTATGCACGCTATTATGCTCCAGTGATAAAACGCTTTTCCACAGCCCATCAACAATGCCTTATCAAATCCCTAATCGCAGCCCGGACTGCAACAGCCTGCTAAACCTGAACGCACACCGACTGAGTGATAGCGCCGGCTTTTCAGTCCTTCACATCCTGAGGACCCCCCAAGTCAAGTCAGCTCAGAGTTTATGTATTACTGTAACTGCTATTACCAAACAGGTTTTTCACAAACTACTTAACTGCACTACAGAGGACATAAATATAGATAATGGACTCAAATTAGACCGGGGGACCCTCATCTGAGAAAGTTTTACCCAAAAAGATGCTTATCACAGAAGACTTTTGCTCTTAGAAAGGATTTTACTCAAAATTGCAAGCAGATGGTCAGCCGGCAAAAGAAGTTGTACTTTTTTTTTTTGTGATTGATGCACTGCTGCAGCGCTGTTCTCACCAGCCTAAAGAGGAGCTGTAGCAGTGATGCTGGGTAGTTGCAGGAATAGGGGGGAACTGTTCTCATGGGGCCTCCAAAATGGCACCTGCCAAATCTGCATCCAGTTGTTCCTTTACCCCGCCCCCAAACAAATTAAAACAGGAATGTGCGTATAGCTTCTTGAGCAACAAATAGAATTGATAACATAACTTCCTCAGGTAAAAATAGAGTCTGACTTTATTAACCTGTTATCTGAATGAACACTTTCGCTTTCTCTGTAAAACAGTTGGTCTGATCATTAAATTTGTTTTGAAAACACACTGAGGTGAATTAGTGGCTCCCAACCTGACCTTAGGTGGAGGAGCAGAGGCTTGTTGTTGGAAAGCCACCGACTTTCAGTTTGTGGTTTGTTAGTTTTGAGATTAAGCAGTTGACAGCATGCGAAAAGACCAGTTTATCTATCTTTAGAAACTGAGGGTTGTTGTTTTCTTGCCAAAGGGAATCACCTAGATCCGGAGTTGTTACACAACAGAGGTGTGGTTAGCTTCTTACCGAGCAGACATGACAGAAGTCGAGGGAGATGAGCTTTTGCTTTTATTCACTTGTTTTTGCATCAGTTTGATGCATGGATGAACAGAAAAGCATCGCTCCTCTCGTTTGGTGGGTTCAAGGTTCAAGGGGAATTGTTATTCTCCGCAAGGGGCAATTTGCTGCACAGCCAGCAGTAAATATATTCAGTAAATAAAAATAATCACATGGATAAATGTCTTTTTGAGTCTATAAGTCGTGCATCTAGACATTACATATATATGTGACCAGATGGGAACTACTTATCCTCACTGAACAGGGGGAGGCTTTGGTCCGCCAGGACTGACTGGGCCTTTTTTTTTTATGGCTCATGCTCTGTGCAATACTGAGAGGTCCTCAAGATTAGCCCTGCAAAGTCTCACCGTGCCGTCCAACCTCCCGTTTTCATAAAACTTCTGCTCTTTCCTGGACGCTAAATCCACTTGCTGTCGTTGACTTCCTCTGTGTCATTCCTGTGGTATTTCTAAAGACGCAACTCGCTTGCGTTGCTAGTAAAGGTCTATATATAGTTGATCATTTAGGATTATGAGTATAAAGAGCCAAAATTCAAAGAGCTTATTTATGAATGAGGTGCAAAAACAGCTGAGAACAAAGTTTTAATACGGATCAGCTGATTTCCAGCGTCGGACCGCCTCGGCTCAACGCGTAAAGCCTCGCAGTTCAAGTAATAAAAACAAAAGCAAAAGGAAAAAACAAACATAATTGGAGTCACGCGACCTAAACACAGTCGCCGCAAGATTTCTGCTTTGTTCTTAACCACTGTGACTGAGTCTGAATGCGTCCGCAGCACCGTTCACGTCTAGCAGTCCTGGAGAGCATGATTCAATTACCGGCAGCTTACTGTAAGACAAATACAGAAATAGACTGGTGGGCAGTGTTGTGTTTCACTCCATGTACCCAAGGTCAGGAGACTGTAAAATAATATCCCCTTGTAAAAGGAAGGATATATGTCTCTGCAAACAGGGCGTTGCTGAGTTGACTGAATAGATGGGACTGCGGATAATGCAAAAAATGACTTTCAGATCTCTGAATGCCTCCTGTGGATGATCGGCTCTGTTTGATTGACGGATTTTGATGTTGGCATCATGCGCCCGAGGTGCCCGGCCCACATAAGCCTATAAAACAACCATACATCATGTTGCAATATTCTAGTACCAGTGAAAGTACAGTCTTGTAGTTCCCAGCTTGAACAAGTGTTATCTTGTTCCATTGTATTAGACTGTAGGACATGAAATATTGGCTGTGTTCACATTTTTTTTATTGGAGTCGACATAGCATTGCTTGGTTTTTGTACCAATACAGTACTTTTTTTTTTGTTTGTGTTTATGATTACTGACTTTGTAGAATATAAACAAAAGATGCCACACTTTTTAAATGTTAAAAACACTGTACACACTTTAGAAGAGCCTCCAGTTCTCTATCTTATACAGGCGCAACCGCAGAGCCGGAAAGTGTTAAGGTTCAGTACAGTTCCTCACCTCTGTTTTCTTTCAGATGAGTCCTTGGATCAATTCGTTTTCCTCCCAGTCTGTGACAGAACCAAACTCTATATATGATATTTAAACTTCTGTGAATTGGGGGCCTTGCAGTGATTGTGTTTGTGTTTGTTCGTCTGTTGCACTGAATACCAACATTGCTGCTGAAGGTGAATAACTATGACGGGTAAGCTGTAAGTCTTCCAGCTGCTATATGGATGTAACCAATATCGTTTTTAGCTAGAATAATCTCATTAAAGATGCAAAGACCTTCCAGACAAGTGCGCAAGCCGTTTTTTTCCATAGATAATTGAGAGGAACGTTTGATTGAGTTGGGCTATCAGTTGTCTGAGCCAACTGCAAGCACTGTCGCATTGATTAACTATAACTGTCCACCGTGTTGGCTTTCAGTTTATGCAGTATATCCATGGCCGTGACGCTGTGTTGGCCCTTGACCCTCTGAATAAACCCCCCCCCCATATCGAATCTCTTTGCCCAAGTGAAGGATGCTGAAGCCGCCTCAGTGCGGTGACCTTGCGGCTGCAGTGTGTTGTGTGGCTCGTGGCGCTGACCTGTCACTCCGTATACATTCCCAGCATCCAATCCCAGGCGCAAATGGCGTAGCTCGTACCCACCCACCCCCCCACCCCTGACCGTCGCCATGGAGACAGCCAGTCTGACCTGGAATGCCGCTGTTCAGCACTTCTGAGGGTTTCGCTCCTCTTTCGGAAGAGCTGAAAGTATCAATTAAGGCAGTAGCAGCCTCCTCAAAACACACCCCCAATCTCACCTCCTCCCGCCCCTCCCTCCCCTCCCTCCCCCCGGTCACATAACTCATGCAATCGGAACTCAGGAGGACACCAATTTGACCAGATTCCACTTTCTCAAATTGCAGGAAAACACACTTAACTGATGGGCCCTCCCGACTTGAGAAGGACCATTGTTGTGCGCCTTGACCCCCACACCCCCTCCACACCCCCCACACCCCACACTCCTCCCCTCACCTTCCTCTGGTCTGTCTCCTCTCCGTGTCACATAACAAGCTAAAAGCACACCTTTTTCCAGCAGGCCAGCAGGCCCTCAACAGGCAGTCCTTTGACAAGCCCGGGGGCCTCTTTGGGCATCTGAAGGGCCATTCTCCAGGGTCAGGGACCACAGGGGAAAGTAACTGATACCTGACGGCATGTAAAAAGAACATTTGATAGGGCCCAGATAGACAGACCTGTCAGCACTACAGGACAACTGCACTCCAGTGTAGGAGTTACATTAACTGGAACAACTGTAGGAACGTCACAGCGGGCTGATGTACGTTTTATAGATGAGCTCGTCTCGACGAGACGCAGGCACAACATGAGCTAATGACGCAGGACCGACCTTTGTGGGGATGTTGTACAGTTTCCCTATTTCCCTCTGGTGGTCCGCCCCCCGCCCACTTTGTTCAGGTCATTTCATGCGTATCCCATAGCTTGTTTCTGTTGTGTTTTGTCGTACTCATCATTGTGAAATATCGTCAATCACTGCAAGTCAGATACAAAAGGGACGTTTGTGAATAAACACCCGACAGCATACGGAAACTCACACACAGTATGCGCCCAAACATCCTTTAAAAATAAATCTCCAAGAGAAAAGAGAAGAAAAAGTGCAATCATTTCAAAATAAACTGTTACCTCACAGCTCCCTTCTTAACTATAACCAGCCTTCACCATGCTGTAGTTCCCTTAAACAGATGTTGTAGAAATAAATTGTAAAAACCAATGTTTTGCAGAATCATTTGTTGATATTTTTTGCATTTTCCTCCAGTTCCTGTTCTGGAGGGAAAGACACTAGTCATACTACATTTTTAGAACATGCAGCGCATCCCATTGGAAAAACAGGCCTTAACAGGAAAAACATGCTAATGGCTGCACTCCTTCCTCATCTCTTAAGTTGCTCGTTGTTTTTTTTTTTTGTAGATTGCTGTACAATCGTTGTTTGTTGTTAATCTGCGCTGCCATGTGAACTCAGACACTAAAGTTCGGCGTTTATCTATTTCCATCAAGATGTGAAACAGCAATAGTTAATAAGTGTGTGATCCTGACGACAGCACCCCACAATTATTCCGCTGGCCTGTGTGTTTACCTGAGGTGATTCATGGGGCTTGTTCTGTGAAACTGTGCCAGTGTCTCCAGAAACCTTTTGAGGTTGCATGTGTAGTTACAGTTTGCTTTGGTTTTCAATCTCTCCATCATCACTGAGAGACATTCCTCAACGCACCGAGTATAGGAAGCGCAGTGTGTAATTTGCGCTGTCTGAAAGAATTATTCAGCTCGGGCTCAGCTGCTCCAAATCTGATGGGAAGTTCCTAAAAAAAGATCAGTGATTTAGGAAAAGAGGTTAGTGATCACCACATAAATCACCTTTCCATGGTGAAGGATTGCCCAGGAGCAGATGTGTCCTTGGCGCTTGGCACAGGATTGCTGTACCGGATCAAAAAAAAAAAAAAAGGCCCAACCCTCAGACCATAAACATGTCCTTCCTCAACCCCAAACGGAGGCTACAGCAGCACAGCGTGCCTCCCTCCCTCCAGCCCTCCCTCATTCTCTCTGTTTCAACACATCCCTCTCTCGACTTCCTTCCTGCCCCACCCATTGAATTTTAATACCTGCCTGTCATGTTTTCTTCTCCTTTTTTTTTTTTCTCTCTCTCTACCCCCCC
>NW_019525491.1:763034-779820 GCF_002814215.2 Seriola lalandi dorsalis
CCTCCTTCACCAGACCCTTGCTGCGTATCTAGTAATTACCAGAGCACTGAGAAAACCCTTTCATTTAAAGGATTGGCAATTATCTCAGTGGAACACAATAAAATGGCTTCCCCTCAAGAGGAAGGGGAAGTTTGAGCTGCGGTACGCCGCTGCATGTTGCACCGCCTTGCTCTTGAAGTGGGAGCAGAGGTGGAGGTCCTGCAGGAGATTTTTATTTTTTTATTTTGTTTTCATTTATATTTTTTCCTCCTCCAGTTCAGCTAGTTGATAATCAGAGGGGGGTGGGGGGAGCTGGGAAACAACATGGGTCAAGTGTGACGGGGCTTTTATTACCAGAGATTTGTTAAATCGCTGCTCTTAAAATATGAACGCAGCTTAAATTGAAAAGGGGGTTGAAATAGCTACCTTTAAGCAGCCCTGATTTAAAGCTGTGGCCTCCTGTTCACCTCCAGGGGAATCTATAAAGTTGTTCAGGCCATTGTAAATAACACTTTTATGGTACTGTGGGGAGAGTTTGATCCTAACACCTCATTGGGACCAACACCACTGTTAGGTAGATTAGTCAGTTTTGGTCCTTTTTTCTTTAGAGCAGCAGCAAATGATACTGTGACAAAGCACACAAAAATGTAAATGAGCATAAAGTTGTAAAATCTACTATTTTGGGGAAGCGTGGAAAAGGGAGACTGTTGAGTTTGGCCGAGGGAGTTTTTAGTGTTTCAGGCTGTGTAAATGTAGAAGTGGTGTGAGCTAAATCATAGAAGACGTGCTTAAAATGTGATCACTTAGCCAGATGTGATAATATGGCTAGTTAGCAACAGTAGCAGCCTGCATTGATCAGGGCAGCGCGGCAGAGAGCCAGCTTGTTTTCCATTGGTTTGAGTGGTCAGAGGCAGGAATGCACCAATCCAACTTTACCTTCTCCTGATACTGATTTAAAACTCAGGGTATACTGATACTGAGTACATATCGTGTACTTCGCTGTGTATTGCTCATTGAAATGATTTTTATGTAAGCTAGCATGAGGCCAAGTGCTGCTGTGGCACTAAAAACTGAGCTGGCTGTTTGCCTTGACTAAATAAATGTAACTGGTAGCAGAAAACAATTAATTTTTATAATCTACACATTGTATTTATGTGGACCAGTCACGTTATGGCTAAATTTATTGCTAGCACCAGCACCAAATCACTAGTTAAAGAGTCAGCTCACTCAAATACGATGAGGCTGAATTGGAAATGTTATTTCTAGTTGTGGTGCTCAAACCATTTAAAAATTCCAAAGTACACATTATTTCTGGACACTCAATTTTATTTTTTAATGCTGTGAGCAATATAAATAAAATTTTCCTCTTCTGTGTTAGTCTGACAGCAGAAATATTAAAACACATATATATATATATATATGGTATTATGTATTTCACGTGTCTAATAAAAGGAAGCTTGTTCATTTTGTTTTTATTTCCTAGAAGAAACCGACCATCTCGTCGGTCACTGTTTGAGCTCAGCGGCGTTTTGTTTGCACGGCGGCCGCTGTTCAGTTCGTGCTCCCGTGTCGTGTCAGCGCTGAGGTAGCTTTGTGTTTTCACAAGCGCCTCCGTGCTGCTTCTACCCACCTCGCAGCCCCACCTGTCGTTTTTTTGCCGCCGGCTCGGAGAGAGAGAGAGAGATAGAGAGAGAGAGAGAGAGGCAAAGTTTGGCTGGAACAGCTGGTTGCCTTGGCAACACTTTGTGCCACCGCAGCGGATTGGAACAGGAACTGGCCTATCCATGTCAGTCTGCAGGCAGGATCTGGGCCATGCCTTGTGTTAACAGATTATCTGATTTCCATTCAGACGGCTCGGGTATCAGCCCCACTCCTCTGCTCTCTGGAAAAGCGACCCCAGCCAGCCTCTTTCTGAAAGCCCCCAGAGCCCTCCTCTCTTCTCCCATTTCCTGTCTTAATTACGCACTCCTTTGTGCCGTTGTTGTTTTTTTTCTCCCCCCCCACCTCCCTCCTCACCCGCCTCCCCTTCTTCTTCTCTTGATCCTTCATCCCCTCCCTTCTCACTGTCTGTCTCTCACTCTCTTTTTTTTTTTTTCTGTGAAGAGATGAGGACCAAGATTTTGAAGTTTGAAGTCTGTTGTGGGGACCGTCCTCAGCTCTCCCCCTCCCTCCACCACCACCACCAGCACCAGCACCACTACCACCTCACACAACCCGGCTCCCCTTCTCCCTTCCATCGTCTCTCCACCTGAAAGGGAATACTGTGTTTTCAATGCATAAAAGGCTTGGCGCTGTCAACAGGATGAATCCACCAGGGCCCATGGAAAACATACTCAGAGCTGCAGCTACAGTTTCTCTGAAAGGGGAGAGAGGAGGAGGAGGAGGAAGAGGAGGGTGGATGGGTGAGTGAGGGAGGCAGCTGGAAGGGATTACAGTGCAGTTTCATAGGCAGCACAATTACAAACATACCAAGTGTTAACTTGGCTGTGCAGCATAACATCAATGATGATGCTTTGGCTCTGGAATTGGGACAAGCCTTTTTTTTTTTTTTTTTTTAATTTTCCTGGTGTTCACAGCTGTGCATAGTTACACACAACCCGTTGAGTCCCATCACAGGTAAATTAAAGGTTCACTGGGAAAGAAAACAAGGGGAGAAAAAAAAAAAAATGTGGAGGTGTTGTAAACACAATGGGCATGTAAACCAAGCGGGCACCTCTGCAGTGACAAAAACAGGTTCGTCACCGTCCTGCGCTGGATCCGGTTACCAGGCCGGGGCATTGAGGCGAGACCAAGAGAGGGTGACCTTGTCAGTGGCGAAATCTGACACAGGTTTTCACATGCTGGGTGGGGGATTTTTTTTTTTTTATTCTCCTCTTCCTCCCGCCCCCCTCTCTTCCCTCCCTGTCTTGTTATCTCCTGCAGTAGGTGGCTAATTGCTCTGATGTTGTAGATTACATTTAGCATGCAGCTCACATTGTTTGTGTGCAGCGCCGTGCAGCAGGACGAAAAAAAGCAGATATGGCAGAGTTGTGCTCAGGGGTTTCTAGAGTCAGATACTTTGATTCATTCTTTGGGAAAGCCATTGAAGTTTTGGGGAATTTTACAATTGAGTCACTTTATTTTAATTATAATTTACTTTATAGCAGATGCAGGTTTTCAGACATCATTCGTTCCTGAGGGAATAAAATGTTGTGCTATAATAAAAAGAAGTAAAAAAATAAATAAATTAACATGAGAGTCATGTTCAGAATCTCTATTATTTTAACAGTGAGTCGATTTACCCGCTACAACTAATAACAGTTGAAAGACTTCTCCTCGCTGATCATGTTGACTTTACAGTGCAGGTATATTCCCAGTTTTCCAAAGTTTGAAACTAAACTTTCAAACTAAGGAAACAGAAAGATGGATGGAACTATTACTTCAAATTGACTTCCTGTATCGTATTTTTGTCTCTACTGATGGAAGCACGTTCCACTGCGGCCACCAGCGGGTCGCAGCATCCTAACCATGACGCCAGGTCATTTATTCTTACTTACACGGCTGTAACTAAAGATAATTTCATCCTCATTTAATATCAACATCTTTTTTATTTCAATTACCTATTAGTCATTTATCCTATGAAATGTCTCTAATGGAGAAAAACACTTCACCGAGCTCCAGGTGTTGTCTTCATAACAGAAAAGCAGTGACATTTAAAAGAAACTGGACCCAGCAAATGATCTTGAGCCATTAATCGATTATCAGAATTGTTGGCAATTTACTGTTGATCAGCTAATCAATCACCAGCTGCTTTCAGCACTGCGTACCATACAGTATGGACTCAGCTGACAGCTGTGTAAAAGATGCCATGGCTGACATCATGATGGAGGGATTAGGCAGGTGAGAGGGAGAGGAAGGAGCGCGTCGTCTGTTCTGTCTTGTTCCTTCTCTATCAGGGTATTGTCTCACTCTACTAACATGTCCCCTATTTTCTGTCTCTCTGGACACACACACACACACACACCTACATGTTGAGACACACACTCTCCTCTCTCACCCGGGCCCAGTCTCAGCTCAGGATGAGGGTAAACAAGCTAATGTTTAGATTTCACGGAAGTGGAAACTGATCCGACCGAGTCGGCTCTGTCACTCAGCAACGCGCCTGTTTATGTTTGTCTCTTTGGTGAGTATCTGTGAGTGGCAGCATATGTGAGCGTTCAAGTCTGTGTGTGTGTGTGTTTTTGTTAGTGTGTGTGTGTGTGAGAGAGAGAGAGATGGCTAACATGCCTTTGTGTAGAAGCATAGAGGAGTTGCAAACAGGTTGAAAACACTAACATTGACTTGGGCTTTGTGATGATGATGATGATGATGGTGGTAACCATAGAGATGACGGATTCAGTGATAAACAGACTGGTGATGAAGGTGAAGCTGGTGATGCAGGTGTTGAATTTGATGGTGCCCTGCCATGATGAGGGCCGCGATCTGTATTTGTATTTTTTAGGCCACACATAACTTAAAGTTGTATCAACCCTTTTTTTTTTCTCCCATCATACAACAGTGTTTCAGAACATGTGACGCAAAGGCGGCCTGAGAAATAACATTTCAACAGTATTCCACAGCGGAAAAGCATTGCAAACAATTGTCAACAAGCTTTTGAGAGGAGTCTTTGAACATATTCAACAAAAGTGAACGCAGGCGATGTCCTCAAAACAACATTAGGGAGAGGAGCCGCATCTGGGTGTACTTGTAAATGCTACATAGTGAGGAACAAAAATAAGTATTTTTCGCAAGAGAGTGATGACATTTTGGCCGGACCTCACTTTGCTTCAAAGGGCTGTTGGAGGGTTAAGCGGGGGTTAGGGTTAGGCATCCAGTTGTGATGGTTAGGGTAAGGGGCTAGGGAATGAATTATGTCAATGAGTACTAGTGTGTGTGTGTGTGTGTGTGTGTGTGTGTGTGTGTGTGTTTTCTTCAATGTATTCAAAAAGGACATTATCTTTGATCACTTGGCAGCACGAAGTTTATTATTTACAGGAGACAAAACATATTCGGCCATCTGGCCTTCCACTCTGTCACATGTGGTACAGATGTTTCTTGAAAAGCAAAAAAAAAAACCAAAACACACAAAGGTCAATCCTAGTGAACACATTAAATATTGGTCGGGTGGAGAAGTGTATCATTCATTCAAACGTGAAAACTGATGGATGGATCCTTTACTTCCTTTCTTTTTGACAAGACTGCGCAGTTTAAAGACCTTATGAGAGCTTTTTCTTCTTTTTGCCCCTCAGCTTCAAATCACAAAACTTTACAACCAACCTTTTTGCCGAGGCTTGTGATAGTGTTTTATGTTTTTCGTGATGTTTTAATTCACCCGGGCTGCCATTGGTTTCCATTCATTTCAAGTGAAGTAGCAGAGACTTGCTTCAGATAATGAATCACAGTGAAACATTAACTTAAGAAGTCTTGAACTCTTGATGATTTTCATTGTGATGGACTGTGTTGTCTCAAACAATGTTGAAGTCTCTACAAAGGGATTTTTATATGCAAGTGAATGAAAGCCAATGGCTGTCTTCAAAATGGCAAATGACATTTGTAGCAAAAAGGGCTAAAATATGCAAAAAAAAAAATTGGTATAGTCCTTTAAAAAGTGTGCACAAGTGTGAGGTGAATCTCTCTGTCAAATTCTTCAGAGCAATAATCCCTGAAGTCCTCCTCTTTTCTTTCTTTCCTTCTTTCTTTTTTTTTTTTTTATTGCACCACTACATGAAGAGGACGACAAGGGCTGTCAGAGAAACACAAAGCACTCAGGGTTGCGTGTTAGGAGCCGCCTGAATGGCACCAGGCCTAACGAGAGCCCGGCAGGGACCCCGAGGTGGGCCTGGCACCTGCAGTCTGTCTCTGGGGGGGGAGGTGGGGGGCTCTGTGGTTGTGTGTGTGTGTGTGTGTGTGTGTGTGTGTGTGTGCTGCATACATATCAGTTTTTACATGCATGTATCTCAGTAGGGGGGGCAGTTAGGATGTCACTGTCAGGAATTTAAGCAGTCAGCGTGGTGTGATCGCCACTTGTTGAAACAGAAGACATTTACTGTCCATGGGGCCACAAGGTGAACGGAGATACTGTGCGCACGGAAACACAAGATGATATAAGATGACTGATATGTTCCTCATTGATTAAAAGAAACAGTAACCTCTACGCACGTTTCACTTTGCAGTTACTTGTTGTATAAAATTAAGGTTTAAACAGTTGCAGCTGCTGAAAGCCAGCAGTCTGTGCAGATACAGTATTTCAAATCCCGTTTAAAATGTGCGGGGCACGCTACAGTCAATCAGTTGATTCATCTGCTATTTTTGTGCGCTAAGAAAATCAGACAGCGATCGATCTGTAATGAAAAGGGGAAACTCCGTCATGTTGGGGGTGGGCGGGACGACCAAGTGGATAACTTGTAGTTCATCAAATCTCAGTATCTATGAGTAAGAGAATCTGATTCCATGACAGTGCCGGTGTCACCAAAAAGATCATCTGTAAGCATACGCAGCAGTGAAGTCACTTTTCATTTCCTGTGAGGTCCACACACACACATACATACACACACACACACACACACACACACACACACAAACACCACTGATTAGATTTGCTAGTTGTCATTGGCCTGTGCTTGCTAGATGAAATGCAGAGGCCCTGTTAAAGTACAGTAATGAGGATGATAGTGGGACTGGAAGCTCAGTGATGGGTGAGACAGATGAAAAAAAAGAATCAGGGCTGTCGGAGGGAAAACGTCGGTCACTGTTTGTTTCTGCCAATTTGTCCGAAGCAGCGACTCAACCGGGGGAGTTCTGGAGGGAGGGTGCCCACAGGCTCTGGGGCAGATTATGGAAACCAGACCTGGTGAGTTTACACCGAACGCAAGGCTCCGTAGAATGAAACTGCGAACTGCAGACAGCTCACAGGAAACGCCTCTTTGTAAAGCAAACATACATGTATTTTATGGCAGCCGCTTTAGTGCTTTTTTATTTTGGGCTCCAATGAGTCGACATTTCAACATGGCCTCGGTCTAATTTCCTCTGCTTTTCTTCACCTTTTTTTTTTTTCTGGTGGGCGACCCTTCCTACACACACACACACACACACACACACACACACACACACACACACATACACTCTCTCTGCCCACCTATTCCTTTCAAAATACGACTGTTTCTTTGGCAGTGGCCATTTTTATTTTCGTGGAGGTGTGAGGGCCAACCAGTTGGGGTTGTTTTGACAGATTCAGGGACTTTATTGCGGCCCCCAAGGCAGCTGTAGGGGTGTGAGCACCCCCCCCCCACCTCAAACCCAAAAGGAGAGCAACACAGCTGCTGCTACTCCCTCTCCCTCCCCTCAGCCCCTTCACCTGGTCTCCATATGATCTTGACCCTCACACACACACACCATAAAAGGTAAAAGAGGTGTGACATGTAATTCTGTAATGACCCTATGCACAGCAACACCATGCACACATACCCTCTCTCTCTTACACACACACACACACACACACACACACACATACATCTGTGGCCTTGCCAGGTTTGGAGTCTGACTCCTGCAGGGGCCACACATACTAAAAAATAAAATGTGTAAATTCACGACGCTTATGTCCTAAAGGAAAATTCCGCATCATTACAGCTAAGGTCTTATTTTCATAATAATTCCTATTAGTAATTAGGACACTGAGTTAATTGCTGAGATCTAGGAACACAGCAGCATCACTAAACAACATGTGACAGAGCAAGAACCACATGGAGTCAAAAGATAATGGAGGTTTCAAATAAACCCCGGATTAAGGTCAAACTTATTTGGAAAATAAACAAAGTCAAATGGCGAAATTATTATTGTTATTACCCAAAGTCTTTGTTAAACATCTTAAGCGTACTTAACAGTTTACACACTTATGTGAGCAATTAGGGTTTAGTACAGACACTTAAGTTGCACAAACTTTCAGTTTTACATCCAGATGCAGTGATTCAGATAAACTGGCCAGGTGTTCACAGATCTCAGCTTTCAATTTGGTGAAGGTGAATAAAGCAGAATTATCCTCTTGTCTCGTCTGCAGGGTTTAGTGGGGTGCGTTCCTGACACGTTGCCGTAAAGCCCTTAAGTTAACGCTCAAGTTTAAAAGATTGAAATCAGTTTGGAGAAGTCTATTCAAAGACTAGATGTATTTGTTTGAAGAGAAACTCAGCATCGTGCTTTTAATGTGAGCTGGAAAAAACTTTCAATAATTTGCAACGGTTTCTTTTTTTTTTCTTCCTTAAATGTGTTACTCTACCATGCCAAAAAAAAGTCATTTCCTACAAGAAAATATTACCTGCTCAAATGGTTTATACCTCATTTTGAAACTACAAATCTTGACTTCCTCCTGGCTGCGCGGAGAATGCGGGACAGTAGGGGGTTAACAGCGCCAGAGTTCTTTGGTTCTTGGACACGGTGGCCTCGCCTGCCGGATGCAAGTTTGACTCAAGGGCAAAATCCAGAGTGAAAGCCTCACATGTTTTTGACTGGTTGCCAATTCTGCTCTCTCTCTCTCGCTCTCTTGCTCGCTCTCTCGCTCGCTCTCTCGCTCTCTCCCCTGTCACTCTTATCCCTCTCCCTCAGCTCTACCGTCCCCTCCCCTCTCTCTCTCTCTCTCTCTCTCTCTCTCTCCCTGATTTACTCTCTCTTTCTCCCCGCGCCGTTCCTCCTCTGATCCTCTCCGACATCAGAATCGGGACTGACATAAAGCAGCTCCGGTGTCCCTCTGAAAACTGCGCAGCCTCGTCCAAAATTATGTCATCTTTTTTTTGTTTTTTAGAAAGATGTGTTGTGCAGAACTCTTCGAGAGATAGTATAAATCTGCTTTCCTTACAAGTCGATATATGTGGGATTTGAAGGAGCTGAGAAACGGAACAGGGCTGATAACCTTTTTTGTACTCTGACATACAGCAGAAGGATAAAATGAAACTCAAGGGGGGGTTTTCACACAGTTTGAGAGCTTATTCTGAAACGGGGCCTTTCTCTCCGAGGGTTTGGTGTGAGGCTGCGGTTTCGAATCCAGGTGCAGTTTACTCAAAATACTGGTACAAGGGTTTTGCCTCCAAAACGCTCCTGGAGCCAATAGCTTCACGTACCAGTCTACAACTATGTATCAGTAATAAAAAAACGGCCGTACAGGATGCATGTTGCACAATCGATGTAAAGTTCAGAAACAGACCTGAGTCTGGATTCAAGCATATACACCTACAAGTCTGACAAACAGCTGGACTTTTGTTTTTAAAACTGAGCTTCTCCTTAAAGACGATCGAACCCACTTCAGGGCGCAACCTTGTCGTCCAGCATTTAGCCAGTACCGTGTATTCATTTCCTCAAATCTGAGCTCTCCGAATGAGACCTCTCTGACCTCTGTGTGAGCTCTCGGTTCCCATCGCGCGCTCCGCATTTTTTCGTTTGGTGTGTGTTCTGCATAAATCCCAGGGTGGCCCATCACCGAGTCAGTATGACTCACCGAGGCCTCTGAGGATTGCGGACTGACAGGTTAGAAAACCACATAGAGCGAATGCCTTCAGGCAGGGAACAAAGTCAACTCATGTCTCCTCAGGCAGAAGCCACTTATTCACCCAGACGAGCCTGCTGCTATCATCCTGCACATTGGAAAAAAAAAAGCACCAACAACAAAAAAAAAAAAAAAAAAAGTTGATTTCACCAGATGTGCAGGGAAGAACTTAGTCATCATGTTCGGTATCATGAACTCAGTGTTTCCTTTCATTTCTCATTTGATCTGACGGGAACGCGAGGCAGCGAAGCCGATCTGATCTTGATGTTTTTTTGTTTTGTTTTGTTTTTTTTTTTTTGAGCCACGCCGTGTCTGAGCTGGCATCTAAGAATAAGACACCTGAATTTGCGGGGGCGTCCGTTTGTAAACAGTTTCTGTAGACGTAGCTCAGAGCGGGTCAGATTGAAGCTGGCCAAGAATGTGCTCGGCAACAAAACGCTCAGAGGAGAAGATTCCCAGCATTCCTCGCTGGTTAGGGAGAGGTACCGGCCTTCACAGATAGGAAGTCGTCTGTCATTAGGGGGTAATCACTTCTTGAGGAGGATTGCAATGCCTGGAATGATTACTGTTGTTATCGGCAGTGAAACTTGGCGCACGGAGAGCGGATGAAGTTTTTTTTTTTTTTTTTTTTTTTCCCTTTCTCTCTGTTTTCTCTCGGCGTGTTTTGATCGGCTCGACTGATCCGGCGTAGGCCTCGCTTGCTTTCTCACTGTTGCACCGTGCTTGATTTTTGCTTTCCAGCGTGGCCCACGCTGCACATCGACCCATGTATAAATGCTTCAGTGTTGACTTAAAGCTACCTGGTATTTCTTACCTGGGGGCATTTCTAATTACTAATGGCTCATGTGTAATGATGCCTATCATGTCAGTGGTTCAACAAGGTGGATGCGATCCGTCATGCAGACTCGTGTTAGAACAACAGAGAATTGATCCAACTGCGTGATGTTGACGGCAGTTTGTCTGTCTGTCTCCCACGCCACTTATCTGTGTTTGTTTCTAGAGTTTTGGTCCTGCAGTCTTCTCAAGTGGGTTGTCTGGGTCCCCTTGGCCTGGCAGTTTTTTTCCTCTATTTTCTCCCTCCCTCCCTCCTTCACTCCCTCCCTCCTCCTTCTTCTTCTTCCCTTGCCTTCTGCCAGTTGAGCCAAGACTTCAGGTGGAATGATGCCGTTACGAAAAGAGCCCGTCAACGCTTGCCCGACATGCCAAGCCAAGTATTTGTCTTTCGGGGTGCCCCCTCACCTCCTCCTCCTCCTCTTCTCCTTCCCCCTCCTCCTCCTCCTACTCTCCTACCCCCACCCCCGGATCCTTGAGAACAGGAAGTGTATCTTGTTAAGTGATGGATGGGCCCCCTGCTCTTGCTGAGAGGAAAGAAAAAAAGCCTTTCTTTCCCTCCAGGGCAGTCAGATGAGTTTAGCAGTCTCAAAGCTGAGGGTCGGCTCTGCTTTTTTGGGAGCGCCTTGGAACCCTTGGAGCCCGAGCGCCTGGAAGCCACGAGCACTTCTCCATTATGCGTGCGGAGAGAATTAACGGCTGATAAAGTAGCAGGCGGCGTCTTTGCACCAGAAAAAAAAATGGATCTGAAATTAAAAGGGAGCGAGCCAAAGAGCATTTACCGGAATTGTGCATTTGTGTGTGCTCACATGCGAGCTCGCGTATGTGTGTGTGTTTGTTTGTCAGTGTGCATGGGAGTGTCTGTATGGGCGAGTTATTTAGCCGGGGGTCAGCAGGTTTGTGTTGGCACACAGCCGCCAGATACTTCCAGGGAGAGCAACTCAGGAAGTGTCCCTGGCACGTCCTCTGCATAGTGCAATACGCACCGCCGCGACTGGCTCGACCTGCTGTGACAAACAACCGCAGACTGCAATCCCCACTGCACCCGTCTCACCCCTGCACACACACAAACCTACAATACCCGTAACCTGTGGGAAGAATGGTGACAGCAAACTCCCATGTGCGGTTTTATTAGTTGTTCTGCCAGACGCATCTTATCAAGTTCCCCCAAACTCTCAAAGCCCTTATGACTTTAATTGAATGCTGCAGCCCTCAAACCTCTGATCCATCAGTCTCCCAGCAGGTCTCCCCTACAGCCGTCATTTCCTCGCTCTGAATCACAGTGACGTTATTCCTTTCTGTCCGTTTCATGCCGACGGTTCGTCACCCACAGCCAGACCCTCTCCTCAAATGAGTGGAAGAATCCAGAGACCTGAAAAACAAGAACATTTCCTCTCATGATCCATTGCTCCTTTGTCAGCCATGGCTCTGTTGTGGTTACCCAAGGGTAGCTACTAATGTTTGTCTCCAGTTTCCATCCTCTCAAATTCCATACACATACACAGGAACACAAAAAAGCAACAGATAAAAGGCAGGAAAACTGTCCATCACCTCGGTAAATGGGAATCGGTTATCCAGAGGGAAAATGAAGAAAACCGTAAAACTGAACTCTTAAAACTGCATCCGGCACACTTTGCAAGCAGATGTAACATGGCACAGACAGTTTGATGGTTTCTGTCTTAGTACCTTTGTTATAGGGATGAAATTACACTTTTTTCCCTTTATGGTTTAAGTTTCAAAATTCATTCTTGACCAGTCGACAAAATAATCCCATCAAGGTCCATTTAGTAGCTGGATCTTGATTATATCGTCATTAGCCCAGTTGTCATTGAATTGTAGATGTTCAGATTTACATTTCTCTCAAAGTATTTTTCGGCTTAAAGGTTGACGTTCATTCTTAACCTTGGAAACATAATTTCAAGTGGTCGATCAGTTTTTTCCACATTGTTCATTTAATGATTTGGTCGATAAAACGCCAGAAAATAGTGAATAATGTCTTCACTATGAATAATACCTTCAGGAGCCCAAGTTAAACTGCTTTTATCTGACGATAACGATCCGAAAAGATGCAGTCTATAAAGACATAAAACAGGAGCAGCAACTGCTATCTACCTATAGATTATTAATACTTAACTTTGAAAAGGGCAAGCAAATGATTGACATTTCTGCTTGGTAATTTACTTATCAAAAATATATGGAAATTTAACCCAAAGTACCCCGGGTGTTTCAGCACGTCATTCATCCGAACCTCTGCAGACTGTCCTCTTCCACTCATCAAGCAAACAGGAAGACGTACTGCAAATGCTCGCAGTCTGTGTGCAGTGTATAGAAGACAAAAGGAGGCTGTCAGGCTTGAAGGGTGCGTTGTGCATGTAGAGTAGCAGGAATCGCAGTGCGATGACTATGTAAGAGTTCAAAGGCTGCTGGGCCGGTCCCTCCAACCTTCACTGATCTCTCCTGACGTGACCTCCTGCATGGCTTGCGTCTGCGTGTGTCTCCTGCCTCGTCTCCGCCGGCCCGGGGTTTAGCCCCGCTGTGGCCTGTCTGGCCCACAGCCAGGGACTCCACTGTCTTTACAACCAGGCCTCTCTGAGCCCCTTTGGGGAGAGAAACAACAAGGAAACTGTCAGTTCCAGTTGATGTTTGTTTTTTGTTTTTTTCTGTTGATGGCGAAATTGAAGGTTAATTCACAGCGAGTGAAACGCATTTTGTTGTTTTTAAATCCCGCTGTTCTTAGACCAGCTGGCTGGTTGAACAGATACACAAACCCGAACTGAACGGAAACCGTACCCCAGCCTGTCCCAGGCCTGGCTGAGGAAAGCCAGTGGAGACAGGGCATATTTGTCCGTCCGTCTGCCTGTCTGTGTTGAGAGGCGCCTGCCACTTAATGACGTCTGACAAGCGAGACAGCGGCAGCTTTGGGTACTCAAGGACTTGTTTTGGGGTCATGGAGATGTGATCTGTAGGAAGTGGAGGGGTTTATCAGATAACGTCAACATTGTCTCCACGCCGACTGCAAGAAGTGGAAAACTGAAATTTCACAGTTTGCATTTTAAGGCATTTGGTTCCCGGTCCTGTCTGAAGAGGAGCGCAGTCAGTGCAGGAGTGGAGTCGGCTTCGGTTCCTGGATCTCCACCGTAACGAGCAACAGTGAGGAGGTCAAAGGTCAGAGTCGTGGCGTCCTGACAGTATTTTTGTGACGCCAAAGTGACCATGTGCAAAAAATGTGCTGGGGAAGAGTTGAAACAAAGAATTATAACTCCACTGAATTTTGCATGTGTTACCCACAGCGAGCCAAAGACCGTTTCACTGACGAGCAGTGCTGATGTGTTGAGTCTTAACTTGACAGACGTGTGTGTGTGTGTGTGTGTGTTGTGTGTGTGTGTGTGTGTGACAGTTTGTGAAATATGACGGTAAATCAGACGATGACTGTCTTCTTTCCATCCCACAGGCTCTGATGCGTCCAGGTCGCCTCGACCGAATCGTCTACGTGCCTCTTCCAGATGCTCCGACCCGATGGGAAATATTTTCCCTCCAGTTCCGTAACATGCCTGTGGCCCAAAATGTGTCTCTTGATGACCTCGTGACTCGGACGAATAAATACTCTGGAGCAGAGGTGGGTTACGTTTTCTTGCTTTGAATAATTTATAACGCGGAACCGGTTGTGACTGTCACAGAGCCGTAAAATATGCGAGTCAGATGCTCGTTTCCCTAAAACGACAGAGAGATTAATGACATTAAAGACGACTGTGTGACCTCTTTATAAATCATAGAAAGAATGAACTAAGATCTTCATTCAAAAGTTTGACTCAGTGTAGCTGCCAGAAATCAACAGCGACTGGCTCTGCCTATTTCTTACCATCAGGTCCACATTAGCACTGAGTGTAAACATTTGCTTTTGCACCAGGATAAGCAAAAGATTTATTGAAACTAGCATGACAATGGGCCACTACAAACCATTCAACTAGTAAATGCAACACACGAAGTAGAGATAAGAAGTTTCCCCAGCCAAGTGTAATTTCTCTTAATACTTAATGCTGCAGTCTGCCCCACGTCCAACTTCATTTAATCTATAATCTGTGTTTGCACAAAAAAATATCTTTGCAGCGCTGTTTTTGTTTGGCAAAGTTTTAAGCTTTTTGGTCTGATTGTTGAAACGGCGTCCAGTTTCCTCACAGCAGATTCAGGGATGTCAGTTTGATCCAGTCAACTCCTCAGACTTCGAGGATTCAAACTGGCGACCCCGCAGTCACGAGCCTTTTACCTTTACCCATCTTAAAAACAGAGAACCTGTGACTGTATCCTGTATTACAGAGAGATGTTACCGTGCTTTTCCATGATGCCTGTTTCGCGTCTGTGCTGTGTCACAGAGCGCCCTCGTGATCTCGCAGCGGACTGGGAGTAATCGCACAAACACGTCTTTGTGTGACAGATTTGCTTCTCTGCATTCGTCTCTGCCGCGTGATTCACATTGTCTTGAGCGAAGAAACTGCTGCTGTAATAACTCTGAAAATTCCAAGAAATAGTGCACAGGTTTGAAAAGAATACTCCACCCACTTGACGTGTGGTGGTGTTTACACTATGTCCAATATTTACTGCGTTACGGTGCAGACTGGGAGAGTTTTCTGGACCGGTTCTCTCTATCTCTGTCTTGTTCTTCGTCAGAGAAATCTTGTTTGTCTTTGACCTTCAACATGACTCATGGTTCACACACAATTCAACAGAAAAAAGAAGAAAAAAAAACATTCCCATAAGATGGACAGTATATCTTTTGCCCCTGAATGTAAATCCCCGCTGTATGTTTAGACAGGAAGGGGTTACGGGACGTGATAGAAGTGTCGTGCCGCTGGTCGTCTGACAGGCTCAGAAAACAGCCGTTTGCAAACGATTCAGACGCAAAACGTGCCTTGGCAGGCTGTGAAAACACAGATTTCATTGTCGTCCCGGTCATGCTTTTTGTGAGATATGTTTGTCAGTACTGCTGTGTACAGATGACCGTGTCATGTGTTCTTTCTTTCATTCGTTTCCCTGACAAAGTGCAGGAGCCGGGGTTGTTTTGATCTAGATGCATAAAACCCTCTCAAAGGACCCGAAAACTTAATTTGTCTCTCACTCTAAGCAACGGGTTCCTACACGAAACCACTATTATCCAGCAAAGTTGAAACAATACTGGTTCTTTTCACATCAGAGATTTCTTTGGTTTTCGTCCATGTTTGTCCTCGCGGGATTTGTGGGTCAGCGTCGGTGTGATCCGAAACAGACTTGCGCGAAACCCGCCTGAACCGAACATGCACAGATTAGGTTTTTCTTTTTAGTCAGACCCAGTCGGTTGAGACTCCAGGATAATAAGACCGATTCTCTCCACCAACTAACAAGCAGCCATTATTAAAATGAGCAGCAAGTCAGGTCATTTCTCCCTCACTTCACACTCTGTCCTTACTTCTGCGGTGAAACGGTAGCCGCAGGGACGACGTATCAGGAAGTTAGCGTCACCCTGGTGCCTTTCCTCTTACAGAGTTAGTAATAGATTACAGAAGTGCGAGTATAAACACAACGGGGCCGTAAAGGTGGACTGGTGAGTTAATCGGTTTTCATGTTTGGGGGCGTGATGACGTTTAACATCCCTGACAGCCTCTGTAATCTCATTTAGCCACTTGTTAACAACCGGCCTTTTTTTTAAGAGACTTAAAAGCTGAAAGAAATTACAACCGGGGTATTTAGTGATGCATTTTATGTCGTAGAATAAAAACGTGAAAATGTCTTGAGCTTATGTTAACCACAGACTTTATTTCAGTCATCTAACCGAAAACCCATAGACCTCAGGACGAGGGAACTGGAGGTTCTCAAATGCAACTCATTTCTGGGTTGAAGGACTCATTCCTGCGGCACGTTATTATCATGCATCTTGTTATCAGACCTGATGAACTGCAGTATCACACGTGTTACTTAAAACACACATTAGATACCAAGTTTTCAGCTGCTTTAACATTTCTAGACACACACATGCAGATGCAGATGCACACACACCGACCTCTCTTTCAGCAAGTTCAGAAAAACTGCTTATCGGTTCTTGAATCTGTCTGCCGAGGACAGCGAGGTGTTGAGCTGTTTCCATCTTTTCTTTTGACATTATTATCTTCTGGAGGGCAGCTTGAGGTTATCTATAGGGCCTGCTCGTATCCTGAAAGTACACGCTTTCTCCTTGATTCCTGACTCGGCAGCCCCCACCCAAAAAGCAGCCCTAAAGCAGGCGTACACCTGGAGCAGGTATGCAGAGAGAAACCTATCCCCCCGCTATCAGGTGTTGTGTTTGACATCGGGGTTTCTGGTGTAGTGTCTCATCTGTGGAATGGAGGTTTGCAGTCACTTGCCATTGAGTTCTTGAAACCCCACAAAAATTCAAAGACATGCCACAGCCATGCTGATAAG
>NW_019525491.1:779840-794660 GCF_002814215.2 Seriola lalandi dorsalis
GGGGGGGGGCGGGTCTCACCTGTGTGCGTATTATATTTTACATACCAACGCTATAGATCAAATTAGATTAGATGAAACCTTAAACTCCCCTGATCGTTGAGGGGAAGTTTGAGGGAAAACAGGATACAGATAAGAGAGCGACACAGTACTGGAGATAATGCTGTGTTTACAAGAGGAGAGCACCAGGGGACAAATGCAACAAATCAACAAGTAAATAAACATGAGGATGTCCAAACACGCTGCATGTGACCGTTGACTGGTCACATCCTGACTGGCTCTTCTCTTACTCGCTCCTCAGACCGGAGGGTGAAGTAGAACAGAGATCAAGATTTCAAGTTGTAAAGCTCGTCATTGTCTTTTTTCTTTTGGTTTAACGAACGAAAAATTCCCAGATTTTTATTTATTTATTTTTTAAGGAGAAGATCTTTTTTTTTTTTCACCTGGTTGTTATCGCTGCACAAATCCAACAGTGTTTGTGTTTCCTGTGGCAGGAAGACACCGATCACCACAGTTTACAGTAAACAAGATCCTCTTGTTGACCATCAAGAAAATGTTTCCTGTAATAGAGAGTGAAAAGAAATCAGACAATCAGCTCCTAGTTCTCAGTGTTGCAGTGTAAATAACCTTCTTTTCACCAACAATATCTGATTTTCACCCATTTTCAAAATAAAAAAAACTATTAATATTCAAATTATATTTTTTTTAAATGTACTGCTGTATAAACTGTATAATGGAACAATAAAAACCAAAAGCATTCATTCAAAATTATTCTAAATCATAAAATGGAGCTAGCTGTTGAGATACAATGTGCAGTGTGATGATCATAGATATGAAGGTGAGAATATCACTTACAGGAAGATGTTACTGTCGTATTTGATACCTTTTTTCCCTTTGACGTAGCAAATAAAAACATCTCCACACAAAACTTGCATGCAAAAAAAAAAAAAAGCAAATTCTACCAAACAAATGATCTCAAACCCTGTTACGCAAATCAAACCCTAACCCTTCCAGACAGGCAGTAATATACGATCTTTTATTTACATTATACAGTCATTTATCTGTATATTAGAGATATGCAGTGTATGTTGTTACAGTCGGTGTCAGGAGCTACTGTACCACACATCCTCTGGCAGAGTGGAGAGCTTATATAACCGGGAGGAATGAGCGGTATTGCC
The DNA here is from genome assembly GCF_002814215.2 of Seriola lalandi dorsalis. Taxonomy (NCBI): domain Eukaryota; kingdom Metazoa; phylum Chordata; class Actinopteri; order Carangiformes; family Carangidae; genus Seriola; species Seriola lalandi. Next base: position 781,016 of record NW_019525491.1, read on the forward strand.
TTTGCCTTGGTGTGAACATTGAGAGTCGCTGGACCTCTCCGTCTCTGTGTGACAGAGCACTGAGCCATTATATTTGACTTGGCGTGCTAACTGGTAATGCAGTAGGCAGCTGGGTGAGCCGCAGCCGACGAGCATTGGTCAGCCGTTGCGTCAGGCTCACGCTGCCAGGGAGCAAGCTGGATGAAGGGGGGGGGTGGCACCTCCTCGTAAATCAACAGCAAGATGCTTATTGAAGCTGGAGGCCACTGAGCAGTGAGCAGTTACAGTTCCCGTATCACATACAGCGCGGTGTCGCCGACTCGCTCCCTCACTGTTCTCACTTCCTTAGATTGCATTCCCCCGTCTCTCTCTCTCTCTCTCTCTCTTTCTCTCTACCTGTCGACTGGTCGTGCAGAGGCTTGGCAGTTGCATGACAAATTTTTCTGTCAACTCCAGCCGGTGTCACCGTGAAGCTTAAGCACATTTGGGTGGGGGTCTTCTCTGCTGCAGCCTCACCTCCTTATAAATAGCTGGCTTAGTGGGAATTCAGCGTGTGGGTTGCAATCACGACCTGTTTTCCCTGCATAAAGTTTTAACCAATCCGATTGAGTGATAAGAGAACACTGGCTGACGCTGCTACTATACTCCAGAGTAGACTGAATTTGTTGCACAGATCGATGGCCTGCAACTGCTCACATGATATTGCTGAAGAGTTGCAGGTGACGGGGGAGCGGCTGCTGCGTGATGAGCAAGGCAGGAGGGAAATTTCAAAATGTTTGGCTGAACAATTGAAGCCAAATGCTTCTTTCTAATCAGCCTCAAACTTCATATGATAGAATGAATACCTGTACAGTGAAATGCAATCTAATAAAGTAGCAAATAAAAATTCTTTCCGAGGTTGATACAGTTAATGTTACACTCTGTCGGACAGGTGTTCAAATTGCTTCTTCTTATTTTTTATTGTCTTACATTGTGTATTTGTTCGTGCTATGAACATATTTTAGGTGGATATTGTGTAAAAGTTCAGAAGTTATTTGTTGAGGATCAGTTTGGTGACTGCAGACGCTCATGTGTCATTAGCACCCTGCTCCACGCTCACACAGTTACACACATTCACACCTGGAAGCTGCTCAGCACAGTCACAGTCTCATGAGCTGAAACTCAACCGCCTCCCCACCCTGTTTTTTTCCTGCCGGTACAGGGATCAGACCTGTCTCCTGGTCACTGGGTCAGATTGCTGCTTTGACCTTTATTCTACCGTCGCCTCAAATTTAGCAGCAAATTTATGACCATTTCTTTTCCCTCTTTGGTTACAGGGGGGGTCGATTACCTGCGTGTTTACGGATAGTGTACGTGACCGTTGGAGGCGCGTTGAGCATGTTTCAGTCCTCGGTCTTGGCAGTCTGACTACCTGAAGCTTTGACTTTAATTACATTCCTGGCATTTCAGACTTGTTTGAAAGGAGAGGGAGGCAGGGTTGGAAGAGGAGGAGGAGGAAGAGGAGGTGGGGGGGGTCATGCAGGAGGACACAGTTGTTGTCAGCTCGGAGCTAGAAGCTTGTTAAAATCACCTGTCTTCCTACCTGCCCGGAGTGACATCTGGTTTCCCAACCCTCACCTTCCCCACTAAACCCTTCACCGGCACACACACACACACACACACACCTTTAACTCACACTCAGCCCAGAAAATTGCTTCCGGCTCTCCCTCCTCACCTCTGCCATCACTCCTCGAAACAGAAGCAACATTTGATACTGTAATCGCAGCGTTGTCACGAAGAAGAAGATGGGCTTAACTTGCACCTGAAGGAAGGTGTGATGCTGCTCCACTTCTCTCTTTTTTTTCTCTATTTACGATCAAGCCCTGACAGGAAAAGACCTGGAGGATTTATTGCAGCCTGTCACAAGCATGGAGTCAGTTCCAGGCCTTGTTTGTAGCCTTGCTGAAAAGCTGAAGACCTCTCAGATTTCAATACAACACTTTCTTTTTTTTAATTTTAGATATCAAGGGATTTCATTCCAAGTTTTTAACATAAAATTTTTGTAAACAAAATAACTAAACAGATTTAGACAACAAACACAATATTGCAAGTGAGGAAGTGAAACTCACATTACAACTGTGTCCCAATTCAGGGGCCGCATCCTTCGGGGGACGCAGGCTACGACGGCTACAAAGGTAGACGCCTTCGTGGACCGCGTCTTGTTGTTCGCTGCCATATTATTCTCGTTACCGTGCAATGAATCTTGGGATAGGTTACAACTTGACGGATCCACCTGTCGGATCCTTCGTTGCCCAGGAAAAGAAAAGGCCGCATTTGAAGGAGAATTTGAAATGCGACAGAAATGTGACTTTTTTAACCTACTGACAATATGACTTGTCAGTAGACTTTGGCTGTATAGACAACACTTTAGCCAGATCCAATAAAGAAATATAAAAGCATCAATCTTGCCGATAACCTGTCAATATCCCAAAACCTTTGATTTTGCTAAATATAGACAACAGGATTAAAACAGCAATCCATGTTTTCTTCAGTACATAAAAAATAAAAAATAAAATGAGGACATTATCTTCTGTGCAGGTTGTTGTAAGTCAACTTGCAAAAAAAATAATACAGACAATTCTCTGGACCTTTTGCTGTTAGATCTTCTTTCCTGGGAAAAATCCTCCAGACGCGCAGGACTGAAATGTTTCCTGCTGCACAGTTTGTTTGGAATAAACAGGAAAGAAACCCAATCATTAAAACACGTAATGACAGTGACTGAGCTCACAACTTCCAGAAAGTCACACTTCATTACCAGTGGATGTTACAGACCTCCCTGTGGTGTTTGATTGACAGGTGACCTCCAGGAAGTGCAGTGCAAAATCACCACTGCAAAGAGCTCTTGGCAGATCTTGACAAGTTGTTGACAAAAAAAACAAACAAAAAAATCCGGATTTCTCTGCATGAAGTCGCTGTTTAGATGCAGAACACGCAGATGTGACGACAGCTGACAGGCAGTGCCAACCCCGCTGTGAACCCTCCCTCCAGATTTCACTGTGTCGTAACATCCATCTCCAAAGATGGGGGGGGGGGGTGAGGCATTTTAATAAAACCCAAAGCTGCAGTGTTCAGCTGTATCAGTATCTCTGTGTTCAGTCACAGATGCCTCTGACTGACCGCGACCTCCGTAGTGGTGGTGGGTCTTTTCCCTCCGACAGGGGGAGAGATCTTTTTTTGGTCCGAGCCCAGGTGTCTGAGACGCTTGGCTGACGGCCATTCAAACTCACTGGCGCAATTGTTTTCTTAACTCTGTTTTTTTTTTTTTTTTTTTTTCTCACACTGGCAGGAGCAAGTCTGTTCCAATGCAGGACGCACAAATCAGGCAGATCAGCAGTCGGTCTTGACGTCAATGTGCTGCCTGCGATGCTTAATATTCCCCCGATTTCCTAGATTACTGAGCCTCTCTGCAGCTCCCTGTCAACAAAGTCAACATGTTGAGGTTGTGACTTGATGAAGCAGCTGTGCTTTTTTGAATCAGTTAAGGATAATTTTGTAATGATGATGAGTTCTTTTTTATAATAGAAGCCTGAGCCGACACGCTGCATTTGCAGAAGCTTGTTTTTCAACGATTGAAAGACACAAAAAGAGTTTTATCACAAATAAAGCTTTGTATGATGACACACACACACACACACACACACACACACACACACACACACACAGACACACACACAGACAGACAGACAGACACTGAGCCGTGACGCACACACACACTGAGCAAAACCACCCTCACAGGAAGACAAATGGTTTCCTCTTAACACCTGTTGTGGTTGTGGCTGTTCCTCCTCTGGCTCTGTGTGTCGTCTGTCTGATTTATGATCCGGTATTTGTTGTTGCAAAGATTTTTATCACCAAGGACACAGGCGCAAAAAAAAAAAAAAAAAATGCATCAACAAAACGTGTTACTGTTTGAATAATAGTGCCATTACACAATGTACGAGGCTGATGTACGCCATCAGTCCAGGAGTCTAGAAGAACAAGATCAGTAATCATCATCGAATAAACATGTCAGCTTTGGTGGAATGCATGTCTGATGAGGTCTGAAGTTGGCAGTAATTTTCCAAAATATGGTTTGACCCCTAGCCGTGTGTGTGTGTGTGTGTGTGTGTGTGTGTGTGTGTGTGTGTGTGTGACCACAGAAGCGGTCACGCTGCCACTCAGAAAAACATAGCCGACATGGAAAACATAGTCAAGCAGCTCAACAAAGGCTGCGAAGGAAAAAGCCTTTCACACGTCTGTAACGCTGTGTGGCTGTGAAACACCTCGCTTCACTTCCTCTCCAGCAAAGCCTTTTGCCTCTTGTCATTGTGAATATGTTTTTCTTAGTCGACGCTGCAGGTTAAATAAAGGTTAAAAAAGAAATCATTTCCCTCCCTCGCCCGCTCCAGCCAGCGAGCTGTGGTGACACGCAAAAGGCCAGCGAACGCCGAGAGGGAAATGGCTCCAATCTGCCCTAATTTAACTTTTTATATATATAAAGCCTTCACTGTGGTTTATGTGCGAGTACATGGCGAGCACAAATTGAATTTTTCCTTGGAAATATGAGTCCTCAAGCGCACTAGCTGTGCTGTTTCCCTTGGCCGTGCACGAAGACAGAAGGTGGGTAGCAAAAGCCAAAAAGGAACGAAATGGAGCAAGAAAGGAAGAGTTGAAAGGTAGGAAGGGACAGAGGAAGAAAGAGAGAGAGAGAGAGAGAGTGGGGTTGAAGAGAAAGAGAGGTTATGGTAGAACAACCTGAAAGTAGCTAATGAAAATAGAGAATGACAGTGGAGCCAAGAAGGAACCACACAGGACCCACTATTAAGTCGGTGTCAATTATATAGTTCTTCATCTACACTTTTGAAAGGCTGAATTAAAATGTCAACAGTTCAGCTCTCGAATGTTAAAAACCTTCGTTCACACTTTGATGCAGACTGTGTCGACTCTGAAGGTTATGGAATAGATGGTGATTTAGCATTTAAAGCCGCGCTATGTGACTTTTTAAAGAGCTAGTAATAACATTCTTCTGTTATAAATAAAAAGTTGAGTTCATATAGGAAATAAAATACATATTTCCTTGGTGTATATACGCAGGGGTTTGGGAGCTACAGCCTAATCTGGTCTGGTTTGACCAGTGGCGGCTAATGTTAGCAAAGTCTCAATAGATGACTGACATTTATGATTCATTTTGTTTATTTTATCCCGCTGCTGTACGGAAAATGATTGTGCCATTCAGCCTGTTCAGCAAAAGTAACGTAGTCTCACTTTTTTATTAAGTCATGTACATTTGGCATTTACTTACAATGCTCTGGGAATCATCTTAAATAAAGTAAGACTATAAGTGTGCAGCGGTGGTGTTTTATCATTAAGTATGTGAGGGTGTATCAGGAGTCCACAGTTGGTGCAGGTTATCCTGAGTTTACAGCCTCCAGTGTTTCTGTTCAGACTATTTGACATGGAGCCAGATTTGAAACATTTTAAAGGTTGGCAGGCAGATTGTAATCAGGGTTGGGTCTGAAGGGGATCTGACAGGTACGCCAGCAAAATCCATTAGTCAAAGGGTCAGTTCAGTGTGTGCCTTCCTCGCATGTAAGCATGTTGATCTTTTTGGTTTTTATGTTTTGAAATAACCACTTCTATAATTTTCTGCCATCGCCCCAAAGTACTATTAGTAAAAGTTATGAAAAATTATATTTAAAAAAACTGAACAGCAACATTATTTAAAAAACAAAAACCTCCCCAGTTTAAAAAATAAATAAATAAAGTTAAAATCTTTATTCCATTTCTGTAAAAATCTCTCTTTAAAGGCGAGTTGTCTTCGGTCCTCGAGCCTCCAAGTTTGTAAATGGAGCAGAATCAGTGTAACTTGAACTGTACCAGCTAAAATTCAGAAATGTTCTGTGTTGTGTGTGTATGTTGTTTGTACTCGCTTCACTAACACATGAACGCTCAGTGCATGTGTGCAGGTACTGTGTACATTATGAAAGATGGAGGAAACAGGAAAAAGAACATTTCAGTGGAGCACATCACACAGGTGGAGTTTTACCTACCTTGACATTACCAAACGCACACACATCACTTATGCATGGACACACACACACACACACACACACACACACACACACATACATGTACATACTGAGTCTCCAGGTCACTTCAGCATGGGTGTGTTTGGTAAATATGCCATCCCTGCCTTCCCAAGTCCAGGGAGAATGTGGAGCTTTCATTCGTCTGATTAAGGGGCGAGGACAAATATGCCCTTAAAGGCGAGGCCCAGCTATACTCCCACACACACACACACACACACACACACACACACACACACACACACACACACTCTCAGCTTCCGTATAGCCATGAAGCTGCATCAAACAAGGCCTGCAACCCTGAGTCTGGAGGCGTTTCAAACACACACTCGCCACACACTCGCCACACACACACACACACACACACACACACACACACACACACACACACACACAGACACACACACACACAGACAATCTTCACACTGTGTAGCCCCAACACAGGTGCTATCCCACACAGGTCTTTCCAAAACATGAGGTGGGTAGGGGCCTGAGAGGATAACACCTAATCACCTGACATGGAAGTTATTAGGAAGCTTTTGTGGGAGGTTTCCATCCTAAAAAAAAAATCACCCTTTACTCACTTTACTTATATTATACATTAGCAGTGAGTCATGCCACATCAGAGCATCCTCCACATTCAAACATTTGACAAACATTTCCTGTGTGGCTAAAAAACCCGCCTCACACTGAGCCTTTACTGTCACAACATTTGACTGTGCGCAGCGACCTGCACGCTTCACAGCTCACAGATCGGATCTGTTGTCACAATCAAGGCATTTCCTAAAAACAGATATCGTATCTTTTTATACAGAGAGACGAGAAAGAACTGTGTTGCACCAGCTGAATGTAGCTTTGATACAAAGTTGTGTTCGTGAGTGTAAAGTCAACACTGACAGCCTTGTTGTAACCAGTTAGTTTCACATTAAACTAGTTGCACCATCTTTACACTATAATAAAACCAAGCTGACCATAATTAAATCTAACCCTAAAAAAATAGTATACTGTCATGTGTGAACTATAGCTGACTTCATTAACCTCATTAACAATTCAGCATTATTTCATCAACGTCAGTCGCCTCTGTTGTACTTTGATGTACTTTAGCATTGATTTATTGCACATAAATATGGTCATAAATAATAACAACATCTACACAGGTCTATAGAAAACTTCCTCATCTTGTCATATAAGATTCTGCCAAAGTCAGCACATTAACATTTATCAGTTACTAGCCGAGCGGGGCCAGTGGCAAATCCCATCTCAAGTGATGTGGCATAAAATAACTAACTAACTAACTAACTAACTATTTTTCATAATTGAATCTGGTTGGAGCGTCTCAAATGTGAGGTGTCATATATGATTATGAATTGAATACCTTTGGGTTTTGGATTGTTGATCACACAAAACACATCTGAAGAACAATTCAACTAAAGTTTATAGATTATAGATAACAACAAATAGATTAATCAAGAAAACAATATTTCAGGTGATGTAGTCCTGGGGACATTTCATCTGACCTTTCAGACATTAATCCAGTTTCTAACTTACACCAGCTGGACGGAGGTGTACATTTTAAGTTATGTCTTAACTCTACATTGTACCCAACTTGTATGGTGCAGCAAGTAACTCCCACACAATGTCCACACTAAGCTAAGTTTGAACACACACACACACACACACACACACACACACACACACACAGCTGGAGCAGCAGGCCACTGGATGTTTACAGGGAGACGGTGAATGTGACACATTCAGACAAATAACTTTGTGTGAAGATTCATTTAGGATAAGAAGTGGAATATATAAAGAGCAATATTAAAGGAAAGATGATTTCTTCATATCTGCGACATTTCTTCTCCAACACACACGCAAGGTTTCACTGGTGTGTAATATCTTCCCTCAGTCTCTTGTCTCAGCTGTAACATATGGCGAGGAGAAGCCCACGCGATCACACTTTCATCATCAAGAGTTTTCTATGGAATCTAAATTCCTCTGCTTAGAGCACAAGCATGTGCACAATGATCCATAGCCACACACACACACACACTCACACTCACACTCACACTCACTCACACGCTCCACTCTATTTATGATCATGTGCCATATTTCCGTTCTCCCCCTTTCCTCCCCACGTGACTCTCCTCTATGCTTAACCTCACCTCCCTCTCTTTAGCCCTCTCCCCCTCTCTCTCTCTGTCCCTCGCTCTCTCTCCTTGTAATCTTAAATAGGTTTCACATGGAGCTGTGGTCAGGCCTTGTTTCTCTTGGCGCAGGCATGTCACTGCAGACACTTCCTCTTTGCCTTTCTGGAGGATGAAACATTTTATTTCTGGTCGAGGGTCTGGGCTCTGCACCCCCGACGTCGTTTGATTTATATATTATTTAATTTCCTCTCTGAAAATTGGATGCAGCGTGGCTTCTCTTTTTATTTTTGTTCTCTCTTCTAGTGACGGGGTTAGGGTGGTGGTGGTGGTGGTGGTGGTGGTGATACTGTGGTGTGGTTGGGGGTAATTTCAGAAGAGGGAATTAATATTTTTTTCCATTTGCATAAGAGCGCCCCTCTTAGAGCCAATATCTCTGGCGTTGTCTATCCGACAGTTTGTGTGTGTGTGCACGATCGTGCACTGTCCATTTGTACATTCAGTTAAACTTGTGGAATCTATAGTTTTGTTTCTGTGATTTTGTTTTATTTTGAGTTTCCATTGGTTACCACCTGAACACATCATTCATTTTTCCTTTTTGTGCACAGTGGAATCGAAATGATCACTCATAAAATTATTCGACAACTATTTTGATTATCAATTAATATTATTAGTTTTTCCCTGTCTTACATCGTAGTAATCTGAATGTCTGTTGGTTACTTTTAGTTACCTCAGCCTTGAAAACATCAGCCTGGGAAACTGTGATGGACATTCATCACTACATGCCGTTGTTTTATTGATCACTCAATTAAGCTGATTAATTCATTCTTGATTAATGAGTTGATTAATCAAGAAAACAGTTGGTAGATGAATTATTAATGATATTGAAGTCTTGCCTGCACTGTGACTTTTCACTCGTTTTCAGCACTGATACAATAACATCCGTACACACAGTTGATGCGTCAGTGATCGGACTGACTGGTTACAGTTTGCCTTGAGGCAAGTTATGTCCTCTTATTTTACTCACAACTAAATCCTTAGGAGAAGAGACTAAGCTGTCGCTGCTACAGGAGCTGAGACTTATCAGGCTGAAATGAGTGTTTTGCATGCAGCCTGTATTTTTATGTACTGTGTGTGTGTGTGTATGTGTGTGTGTGTACATGCATTTGTACCTGTACGTTTATGTGATGTTGCACATATTTGTGTGGCATAATTGGCCTGTTAACCATATCTGTGTTTACCTGCGAATATACTGTACATGCCTGTTCAGTGTATTGTTTTTTATACCAGCAAGTGCAGTGTGTTGGGATTGTGTGTGTGTGTGTGTGTGTGTGTGTGTGTGTGTGTGTGTGTGGGTGGGTGGGTGTCGGTGTGTGTGTGTCTGTGCACTGTAAAGTATGTGTGCAGGGCTTGTGGATTGATGGAGGAGAGGTTTTGTGGGAGGCGAGGAAGGGGTGGGGGTTCGGGGCTCTCTCCTGTAAATGTGGCCGTTTGTGTGTGAGGGAGGGGGGTGAGGCAGGAGGGAGGCGGGGAGGACTGGATGTAGCCCGCTGTAGACACAAGGGCGGATTGATAGTAAACACACACTCCGGGTCTAGTGGATCTGCTGCCGGTAGCCCAGCTAACAAGCCCTTCATTAAGGGCGTCTGATACACTCACTGAGCGCCTTTGTTGAAGTAGGAAGCGAAAAGTACACCAGACAGATTTGACCTGAGAACGTTGGTATGCACTGCCAGCAGTCGAATGCTTTTTTTTCTCTCTCTCTCTCTCTCTCTCTGTCTCTCGCTTCACCACCCCCCTCCACCTTTTCCAGAAGGGTTTATTTTTGTCGCGCGAACAGGTTGTCTCACCTTCTCCTGGGAAATACTGATGGGAAGAATCTGGAATTGCATAGTTATTTAGCTAGAAACGTGGGAGGAATGCTAATCAGTGTCACTGCGTGCCGTGGGGGTTGCATGCTTAGATCTGTACGTGTGCAGCGTGTCTGTGACATGCATACTCCAACATGTAGGATGCAAATTAAGATGAGGCTTTTGTTTAATTTTGGTTTGTTTTTCGACGACATGGCACAAGACGTGTGTCCTTGTTTACAATGCACCTGCACACACACCTTCTGTAGACCTGTTGGTGTGAACACAAGCACACTTTTTCACATTCTCTGTACTGTATGTGTTATATATTTGTATTGTGACCTTATTTACCCTTTATTTCCCAGGTATTTTACATCTGTGACTATTTTTATGCTGCACATTTTTAGTTCCAGTTCTTTTCCACGGCCGCGACAACGCTTGAGATTATTACTGTTACTATTTTGCGTCTCCATCTAAATGTTGATACTCGTGAGATTTTATTCCACTCATATATTTTTGCTTGCCATGTTCTGGTGCTAAAAAGTGTCAGGTGTGTTTATGCAGCCTCCCCTTTGCTATGTTCTTATTTATCCTCTGTTATTCTTCACCGTATCTTGTTCCCATTTCGCTGCTACAACAGCCTAATTTCCTCTCCGGGGTCATTAAAAGCTTCGTGTTGTCTTATCTTACAAGGACAACAGGACCTCACATACAGCACTGGACGTGCTGCAGTATATCACTCCACATACACTATATACTGTATATCCAACATGATATAACTGTGTGCACTGAAACGGCAATGATATAGGGTGTAGCTGTGGCTACAGAGGGAAGGGAAGTGCAGTGCAGTGACCAATAGAGCATAAAGGCCACTGTTGTATCCAGAGTTTCATGTTATGGCACCCTAATTGCTGCGAGTGCAGGAGGCGAGCGAGGGCCTGCAGCCCCGAGCCCTGCACGTGCCCGTCCTCATGTCGTAACCCCATTAAAAAGACCGGACCGACTGAAATCCTCTGCCCTCGTCCGTCACAGTACGAGAATTCAAAATTAAATGAAATCGGAATCTAAAACAAACCTTGATAAAAAACCCACTAATAAAACATATTTTTAAAAGGGTTTGAAAGTTGTAACTAATTGCTTTACGAATTATGAATAAATAATTTATACTAATGCTTAAAATCTGTAATAATTCATCTGCACCGTCTGCAGTTAATAATCCGAAAATAAATATCAATTAGTTTCTCACATTCTCATCAGCCATCAAACCTGTTGTCAGAAAGATTTATAAATCTTTAATAAAGGGATACGAATGTTTATAAAGTCATTAATAATCATGGGTTTTTACTTTCTAATGAGCTCCGGATCTTTTTCCCCACTGCATCTGAAACAGTTTCAGACCCCGCTCTTCTTCTGGTACTTTAAACTGTCACACTCGGCACATGTCTGCCCCCTGAAGGTGATGCTGGACACTAATTTCAGCTTGTGTTAAATAGTACTGAACGAGTTCCATATTGAAATCAAACCTTCTGAATGACTTCGGCCTCGGATCACTTTCTTCCCGTCTGTCTCATTCTTTTTTCTTTTCGGAGAGGCAAGTCCTTCGTTCACTTGAAAATTGGATGGAGATCTAAATGACTTTTCCTGTCTGTATGAAATGATCAACAGACGGTGGAGGTAAACGAGCCCGTCTCCACCAAACATGTAGTTATGGCAGTCGGACCCCTCTCTTTCTCACCACTGCGTCAGACTCTTATTGACAGCAGTCCCGGAGAGTGATGATTAACTTTTTTCAACAAGACTTACATTTGTCCCTGCGTACGTTTTGGTCTTTAGGAACATGTGTATGTGTTTGTATGTTCGTGCATGTGAGGCTCGCTTTAAAGAGGGGGTTTGTGAACCACCAGGGGAAACTTGTCATTAGAGGAATATGTGGAAACAAGGATGTGGTGGGCGCTCCAATTGAGTATCTATCACTTTTCCAGCGACCCATTTAAAAGCTCTTGTGGTCTAAGAGGCTCCGCGGACATTTTATTAAGGTGGAATGACTGACAACAAGGATTCCCAACATTTCTGCCGGTGGTGGCAGCAGTTGAAGGCAATGTAATGAACATGTACGTTGTATGATACAATGATACTTTATAATTTTTATTTTCTTAACATTACAAGTACATTTCTCCCGGTTGTTTTTCTTCTGTTGCTCTTTCTTGGGTTTCTCCGTTTGCAACATCATGACTGTCTTTGAGGAAGAAAAGCTGCATCATCGTCCTCGTATATGAACCAGTGTCGCATCTTGCCACTCTCTTACCACAGCTTTTCATGTGGCTGTTGGGAACAGCTATGCTTCTATGGTACATCATACAAAGTACTCTGTTTCAAGCATCACCCTTTTGTTGGTGTGTCTTTGAGCAAGGTTCTAGGCTCCCTGCTTCCCCATTGAAGCATCTCTGTAGCCACCAGTAGAGGACTGGTTGTAACACGTGGTTTTCAGTTGCAAATGTGTTTGAGGTGGAGGAACAAAGCGACACCAACACATCCAGGAGAATGAACAGCCGCGGTGAAAAGGAACCTTCACAGTTGATACTCCTCATCTCACCTCCAAAACAGTCATTCGTACCTTGTGGTTGGGGGGCGGCTGTTGCTCAAGAAGTAGAGCGGGTCTTCCGCCAATCAGAAAGGTCTCTCCCGACCTCTCTAGTCCGCATTTCAATATCAGTATCAGTATCGGTATGTTTAATGTGCGTGTGAATGGGTGAACGTGGCTTCCATTGTAAAACACTTTGAGTGGCCGATAAGTCGAGACAAGCACAATAGAAAAGCTCAGTCCGTGATTTACCATTTACGATTCAGCACATGATCCGAGCTGATAGAGCGTCAACCAGAATCTATTCTGATGTAAGACACATTGACACAAACTCAAAACGCCACAGGATCGGATTAGACTGAATATAATTTGGAACCCCACATGACTCGGTTTCTAATATCTGAGACACTTCCTGGACCCGAGTGAAGGTTTACAATATGAGGAGTTGGGTATAACCAAGAATGCTTGTATCATCAGCAAACATCTGCCGAATGAACAGCCTGAAGAACGTGATTCAGTGCCTGTTTCAGAGGTTTGTCACAGGCATTACTGTTTAACCTGAACCAGCTGGACTGGAAGAGCTCACTGTACCGTTTTTGCTTCGTCATCAAAACCTCCCTCTTTGACTCAGTATCAGGCCGACTTTTGGGTCATCTTGAGTCAGCAAGTTTTAGCCCGTCTCCAAACTGAGAGGTTCTTGATGATTGCTGCTTTTTTTTTTTTTTTTCGTTTGCTTTGCCTTTTTACAACTGGCTATGTGCCACCTCCAGGAACTCTGAGCTCGCCCACATCACCAGAGAGCAGCCACTGCAATGCATCAGCACAGCCCTCTCCATATATTTAAGTGATTGCTGACATAATTTATGAAGGGAATGAAAAATAAAGTCTGCATTGCAATAAAATTAAAAAAAAAGAGAGAGAGAGAGATCTATAATTTATTTGGCCTGCCACAATTCAGCACTCTTCGCCACCGAACCCGACCCCCCC
>NW_019525491.1:794740-799838 GCF_002814215.2 Seriola lalandi dorsalis
GGTGGGGTGGGGGGGCGGTTGAGGGGTATCAAGGTGGTGCTGGAGGGGGGCGGACTTTTGGCTCCGGTCTAGGAATGCCTTCACGTTTACAAACAAACTGGCTCTTTCGCTCGCCCTGTTTGCCTTTGTGGCTTTATGTTTTTTTTCAAGGCCCGTACGGGCAAACACACAGCGGGAAACACTGGCTTGTTGATCGCCTTCACAGACCAGCTCATAAACCCAGCGAGCATGAATGCGGGGGCCTGTGTGTGTGTGCGCACGTCGTTTGTGTACTTCATAGCAGCTCCGGACACCCCCCCCCCCTTTTTTTTTTTTTTTAATAAACCCAAAGGGTGTTGTGGAAGTAAACAACCAAATAATTATTAACCGTTGAATCATGAGATTGAGGCACGAGGAGACTAACGTGTACTGTAAGTCCAGTTTCAGCGTAAATAAGAAATTACAGTCTGATTGTGCTGCAGCGTTTGTCTGTTCCTGTTTATGGATGTTGCTTGGAAACAACATTAAATCACATTGTTCAACATGTGGCATCCCTCTCGCTCTCTCTCGATAACTCCTTCCCTTGCTCGCTCGCCCTCGAACTCCGTTTGTAAACAGGGAACCGGGATACATGGCCTCATTGTTTTGCATCATTATTACTGACAGGCCTAAATGACTTGAATGATGGGAAACCCTCATAGAAAATTAACCCGGCCCCGCGTGTTTACCCTGCCTAAATCATGTTGCTCACTGGCTTGAAACAGAAGAAGAAGAAGAAGAAGAAGAAGAAGAAGGGGGTGGGGTGGGGGGTTGGAAAAGGCCTCACATCCTGACATCTGCAAAGCACCTGTCCCGAGTCGTGCATGCTAGCAGGGGCCAGAGCTCATTCAAACAGCTATCTCCCCTCATTTTACTGTGCAGCCCTGAAAAAAGCCATGACTGTCATGTGCTTGAACACTTGACCACCTCTGCTCTACTTTTTCCTGTCGCCACTAAGTCTGTGCATTTTACTTATTTAAGATGATGTCATGTTGTTCATAGTGTTTTCTAGATAATGGATGATATCCTTTGCATCTTGACTTCTAGCTTCACATACTTAAGCCATGAAAAATGGGTTAATGAACACTTATACATTCAGTACATTTAGACAGTATACTTAAAAATCTAAGTGTAATAACTTTTTCTGACCTTCAGCTGACATCAGTGCTTCACTATACTTCTTATTGCTTTTCACTGTTGTAGTTGTTGTTGTTGTTGTTGTTGTTGTTGTTGTTGTTGTTGTTGTTGTTGTTGTTGTGGGGACTAACACTTTGATATTAAGCCTTAATAACCACAACCTACTACCCACTTGTCCACCACACACAGTCTGCAAAGTAAATCCAAAACCAGTTTTCTCATTAAAAACCTACTTTTTATCAAATTGTTTTTAAAGTTGCAAACTATTAGCCTGGCTATGCTAGCTAGCTACATTAGCTAACAAATACTGTTACAGTCTTGCTCCTCTTCCAACCCAACTATGCTTCCTCAAAATATCACAACAACATTTTAGTTAAGTATCCGTCCTTGTAAGAAAACTTTAGGAACAGTAGTAGATAGCAGACTTGCGGTGGGGGCAGGATGAACATTACCTAAGCTAGTATGTTTGGTAGCATAGCTAACAGCTAGGTCAGTCAGACCCTGTTCTTATGATAATAAGAGAAATAAGAGTTCTTCATTTGTTCCATGGAGATTTACTGCTTATTTAATCAATAAATTGTCTTTTTGTGTTGGATCTTCAGCATATTCACATTCAGAAGGTTTTTTTTTTTAAATAAAAGCTTAAAAATAATTAGCACTAATGTAATTAAAATGTTGATAAAGGTTAAATAATTACAGCTTTAATCCTTACATAGTATTTTTCTATTAACGCAAATGCACAGTTTCTCAGCTCATGCTTTTGTCGGCAGGCAGCAGTGGTTAGCGAGTGTAAAGGGACAGTGCAACATACATGATAGATACAAGTGTTCTGCTGTGGATATTTGGTTTCAGCCGGCATGTCACACAGCGTGCCACACAGTGCAGCTGCAGAGGGAAGGGCGGTGACCATCAGCGCTTCGGGCCAGTGAACAATTTCCTTGGAGCCACATTGCTCTACATGCATACTTTCACTGTGCAATATTCCACAGCTCTGCTGCATCACATGACTGCATGTCCCACTAACCTCCCACCAGACGTTATCAGTGGTTGTACAGGCCAATAGTTTCCTGCGCTGCTCTTGTTGGCGGGAGTTGTGTAAGCTGCCCTGGCTCAGAACAAAGCTGTGCTTCTAGAAAGGGAGGAGGGTGGCACTGCTGGGAAAGGTGCCTGGCCTTCATCAGCCATCGCCGCCGATTCGGAAGTGAGTCACTCCTCTGGCGTGTGCAGAATCTCTCCCAAAGGTCACCTGCAGCAATCCTCCATGTCAGCCATTGCGTAATTCCATCAGTGCTGTAGTAAAGAGGCCGCAGGAGGACTACTGTACTTACACTTTAGACATGGCAGATCAGAAATGTTGGTTAAACAGACATTTCTCATTAAAAGAGCTGCTCTGGAGGCAGAATTAATCCTATTAGTTAAGTTAAATCTTGCAGGGCAGAGCCAGTGAGCCACAGTTACTCTACCTACATATTGTTATACAGCAGGTTGATAAATGTTCACAATACTAAAATTTCGATGTATTCATATCCAAAATTGTTAATTTAGTTTTTTCCATTACTATTAGATTTTATATGATGATTGTCATTTTTAAGACCTCCTTAAACTCTTGTTGAGCTTATTTTTAATATGATGCATCTGAAGATTTTCTATAATTACATGTTGTACTTCAGTCATTTAGCTGATGCATGAAGCCAGTCCTCTGATATTTACTGTACCGACTTTACAGGGATAGGGATATAATCAAGGGTTCTAAGGGATTTGATATATTCAGTATGTAAGTTGTACATGGTGATTAATCAGAATCAGAAGCTGATTCAGTTTAAAATGTTTTCACTTCCAGAGAGGATCACATGCCGACCTGTTCCCAGTGCAGTGAAACTGTGGCACAGACAGTACAGATATCAGTGGTTGTGGAGATTATATACAGTTGGCTTTGTGTTTGTCTCTCTGCCTCGCATGGCTTTTGATGTTTATAAGATAAAGATATTTCTCAGATAGAGATAAACAAAGCGCTGCTCTATTGCCATAACACATCTGCCCTCAGCAGTCTATCATGAAGTCGATCAGCCTCTTGACTGCGGCTGCTCATGTGACTCAGCGGTGTCCGCTGGACCGACCGCTCTGCCTGACAGCTGAATATCTGTGTCTGTTTCCTGTCCCAGATAACAGCAGTATGCAGAGAGGCTGCCCTCCTGGCCCTACAAGAGGACATCAAAGCTCAGCACATCGAGGCCAGACACTTTGAAAGTGCCCTGAACGCTGTGAAGCCCCGGATCCCCGACTCTCTCATCCAGTCGTATATCAGCTATCAGCAGCAGCGCAGCGGCCTGTGCTTCTTCTGACCACGCTGCTGTGGACACATCTAAAACCTAAAGGAACATTTTTTTCTTTGTAATTCTATTATTATTTTTAAAAGAGTAGGTTTTCAACAGCCCCAGTCTGCTGGAGAAAGTTACTAACATGATAAGAAACTGACGCAACGCCCAGCTAAATACTGGTAGATGCTGATTTTGGCCAAAAGGAAGGATTTCTCTTTCGTGGCTGTTGTGCCAAGTTACGCAATGATTGTTCAAGTTTTTATTTTTTAACTATTAAAAAACAAATGTGGTAAAATGTGGTTTTGAGTCCACAGACTATCAGGCCAAATAGAAGAATTTAGTTTCCCGAAAATGCCTGTTAAAAACTTGGCTGTTCTTGAAGTTGAAGTTTCAAAACTCTTGACAGCTCAGTGGGACAGTGTTTTTTTTTGGGGGGGGGGATTTTGGTTTTGAAAAAGGAGCTGAAGTGTCATGTTTGATTGTATAAAATATTGATAATGTATTAAATGCATTATTTAAGTACTGATTGTCAATGGTTGTCTTATCTTTTTCATGGTAAATTAACATTACAGGAAGAAGAAAGGTCATGAATACGCAGATAAACGCAGGTGATAATTAGAACATTTCTGATAATGAGTTTGCAGCAGAATCAGAAAAGTCTGTAAAGTACATGTTTTAGTCAAAACTATGGAATTCATTATTTTTCAGTGCAAAAATTAAATCAGCTGGGAACTGCTTTTGACTGGTTTTCAGTTCTTCCCATGCATTGGTCTGTTGTAGCTCAGTTTTCAGCTGCACATCCAAACACAACCTTTTCTGCATGTTTTCGCTGCCAGTTTGTGATTTTTGTAAGTTTAAATATTTGTGGCTCTTCCATATGTTCCATATGGGATTTTGCATAAATGCACAAATCTCAGGCTTTTAAATGTTTTCAGACAGAAAGATTAGACTCCGGGCTCATATTTGAAAAGCTTGCAATAAACCATGAGTCTGTAAAAAGTTTTAAAACTGATCACTGCAAGAGGAGAGAGAAGCCTCTAATCAGAATATTGTGTTTCTATGGAATTAAATAGTGGAATTAGGTCTGTAAACGAGGACCTGAGGACCCCCCTTCAAGGACCTCTGATGGATACTAAACCCCTAGTTTGGGGAACTGCTCTATATCCACGGGGAGAAAAACAGCCGCGGCTGGTATATTCATCACATCCATCCATGGAAAATCAGCTAATTGCTGTAATCGTGAGATTTCCGTCCGCACTTCCGACCACTAAGAGCAGGGATCCAGGCGGCCATCTGTCGGTCTACCAGGATTGGCTTTATCACCGAGAAGCTGAGTTTTAACATCCAGCTTAAAAAAAAAAAAAAAAAAACTTGACTCGTTACTGCGCCACAGAGTCACTTTAACAGTCCGTTAACTCTGCTCGGGCTTTTATTTTCGCATTCTTTCTGAAGCATTTGCTGACCCGACATGGCACTGAGGGTCATTCATCTATTGATTTTTCCATTTGAATAGGATAAATTGACTTTGTATTGAACTTCCTTTTCTCATGGATCCGGATGTAGCGCATCCGCGACACCAATCAAACCAGACAGTCAGGAACAGAGAGGAGGGGGGGGCTGGGGGT
>NW_019525491.1:799858-810608 GCF_002814215.2 Seriola lalandi dorsalis
GGGTGGGGGGCAGTCTTTCCCCTGGCTGCAGGGCTGCGTTTTTCTTAAGGTGGTCTGGAACCAAACCCCCTACCAGCCACCACCACCTCTTCCTCCACCTCCACCTCCCCCTTCCTCCAAAGAAAAAAAAATTCTACCCATGGAAGTCATGAAATGATGGGAAAGTGTCCATATCAGAGAGTTATGCAAGCTGCAGACTCATCTCCACACATTTTATTTCCTCTGATGACATGCGTAAATGCGTAATGGGAACATTCCAGAGGGGGGAAGACATCCTGTTGATGTTTCTTCCCTGAATTGTCTGAAATCACACTTGTCTGTGCAGACGCTGTGTTCCTAAGTGGCGCTTTCAGCACCAGTGGGCACTTATGATGGAGTCCGGGTTAATTTAACTTTAAGGATTCTACCAGTAAGTGAATATAAGTGGCTGCCAGTTACACGGGAAACTACAGAGATTATTAACATTACATTGAAAGACTCGGTCCTGTTAAGGACTCATAAAAGTCTCAGATGAATCTTAGATTTTTTTTCTTTCTTTTGGCAAAAAAACTTTTTTCATCTGATGTTTGATAACGTGTTAAATTCTCTACTTTGAATTCCTCCTTTAAACATGTTCATTTAAGTTCAGCTGCTTTCATTTCACATCACAAAGACTCAGTAACTTCAGTTTATTTGATAGTTTATGGCTTTTACGTCTTTGTTCAGCCACATATTAAACATGTGACAGCCTCTGTGACCAACACAAGAATAACAAAATGCATTTACTACTATATTATTCGTGCATTAATAGTAGAAATACACTTTTAGCAATTGATAGCTTCTCTTTTATATGGACCACTTTATATTTCACAAGCAAAAAATGATGAAATGAAAATTTAAATCTGTTAAGTGAGGTTTTTATTTTTCTCTAACTCCTGTCTATATATGGCCTCAGTACCAAAGGTGACAAAGCAGCCAGGATATAAATAGCCCAAATGGAGCGTTTATTACATTAGGTATCTTTTAGTCACATTAAACATTATTCACACCGTTATTCATAACCCACAGGAACGGAAACTAGTAGTGTGTTTTTTTTTCTTCCCTGAGCCCCCTCATGGAGCCAACGCGACATAAAAAAAAAAAGCCGTTCCACCTTAACTAGTGCACACATCTCTATTGCCCGGCCTTCTACATCTGCCCAATGAATCAGGAGCGGATGCGATGTATCCTTTTTCAGTGGAGTGAATGGCCAATGGGAGTTGGCTTGTCGAGCAAACACTGAGCCCTGCGTTCCCATTCATTCAGTGCTGAACAGGCCCGCAGAGCTGGAGAGAGCGCACCGCCGCCTGCACCCCGACGACGCTTCTTTTTTTTTGCACAAGAGCGCAGATTCCCCGCAACAATAAGTAACAGCCACAACTCAAACTCAGCTCTCTGCAGAAGCACGAAGAGGAGAAACTCTTGGATATAAGCTGAACCGTCTTTGGTTTTACTTCTTTCTAAAAAAAAAAAAAAAAAAAAAATTCTGCGCTGCGTTTATTTTATTTTACAACAATCCATACGGGACTTCCATAGCTGGGTTGTCTTGCCTAAAGATCGGCCTCCCAAGTGCGCAGCAGTTCTCCGGGTGCCTTTCCTCCCTCCCTCCCTCCCTCATCCATCAGAGCTCCACCGTGGATTTACTGTGTTTTATCCTTGGACGAATGCACGCGTAACCCACGCTGAACTTTTCTCTACGCCAACCAAGAAAAAAAGGGAATAACGCAAAGGGATACACTCGCACTTGGATTAACAGGCTGTGAATGTTATGCATCAGACCTCATAGTCTACGTTTGGACATTGCCCCTTCCTCTTGGATGGAGTTTTGGTAGGCTATCTGGTTGATGGATTCGACGTTATGGATGGTTGCATATAGGTACGCATCTTCTTCACTATTTTCCACTTGTTTTACGCATTTTCTGTTGCTCTGACGGCGTTTGTAGCCCGATAGTAGCGTACGCATCGAGCTGGTACGCGCCGCCGTAGCGAAATAAATGTTTTTGTCACACTGGTGCACAAAAACCGTAAGACGTTCAGTCTCAGTTTCTACGCGTTTAGCACGTGAAAACACCCGCAGCATGTCTTAAAAAAAAGAAGAAGAAAAAAAGAATCCGTCGCGATTAGTTGATGGAAGTTGAAAGGTTTCCATGCCTGTGTCCTTCTGCGGCTCTGCTGTAACAAACACCCCTCCCCCCCCACGGCGGTTGTTTTCATTCATAAGTTTTTCCCCGTCTATTTGGATGCGTCCTCTAAAGCCTCCAGATCTCCGGCTCTGTGGGTTTTATACAGGATCCTGCTTTTATCGCTGCGCACGAAGTCCTTCTCGCTTTGAGACGCGCTCCGTGCGGATAATCCTATTTATGGTGCGCCCTTTGACGCTCATCAGGCTATTAAAAATAATAAGAGTCTGTATGTTTGCAAAGCAGCAAAATCGATCGTCTTGTCTCTTGACTGTGGTGTTTGTCCATGTGAGGGTTGGTGAGTGCTTCACGGGGCTTTATGTTTTTGCAGACTTGTGTAGGTTTTTTTTTTTGGCCTCGTGCAGGTCGGCATTGCTTCATAACATCCCCCGAAGGCTCAAACCCAAATTCCTGATGGTGTTTATGCCACAAACACATGAGCCTATGTTAAACAGATGATTTGCTTCATATAATAAACTTCACAAACTTGCCTCTTGCTGTAGCGTGAGGTGAAGTTTTAACCCGTCATCTTTCAAACGCTCTGTTCAGTTTGTCTGTGTTTTGTCGGAACTTGGTCTGACCTTAATTTTTTTTTTTTTTTGCTCTACTTTTGTCCCCATTTCCCTGAATCCCTTTTTGGTGTAGTAATAGAATACTAAGTGAGGCCGCTCATTTAGTTCCCTTGGATCGTGTCCTCATTTCGTCGCCGCGGTGCATTTAAATGTTAACTAGTCATACAAATGTAAATGAGGAGGGGAAGTATTTGTAGGGCCTGCTGAAGTTTAGATGTGTGCGTATTGGGGAGGAAGGTACAAAAAGTCTTGTTAATAGTCAACTTTTTCCCGGGTTGCCTCACTTAACCGGATCAAAAGTGACATATTGTCATGTTGACAGGATGAAAACAGGGAATCTGGGTTAACTTTAAGTACAGCTCAAGTATTACATTTCCTATTTCGCTTTAAATATTAATCCATGTTGAAAGTTGATATTTTTGTTGCCGCGGAATAATTACTGTGTTGTGTAGGAATGATGATAATGATGTGATACTGTTTGCTTTTCACTGGTTTTTGAACTGAAATTGCCTGGGAGTCATGTTCACCCCTCATCCATCAGGACAGTGTGTGTTTGCCAGTTATGCCATGTTTTGGCTCTCTCTGATGATGTCCCCTCCCTCCCTGCTTCTCCTTTGTCTCTCCCCGGCCTCTCTTCCCCCCTCTGGCAGGTTTTCCGATGCATGCCAAGTCTACGGTGAATGTCGGAAGTGGTGATCCCCCCAGATGGAGCTCCAAAGTCAACATGGCCCCGGCGGTTCATTAGTGGTGATCCAGCAGCCTTCCCTGGAGAGCCGGCAGAGGTCGGATTACGAGCGGGAGCTCCAGCATGCCGCCATTCTCTCCCTGGACCAAATCAAGGCCATCCGCTCCAGCAACGAGTACACCGAGGGGCCCTCGGTGGTACGGAGGCCCCCAGCGCCCCGCATGGCCCCCAGGCCCCAGGACAAGCAGGAGAGGACTCACGAGGTCATCCTCGTCAATGTGAACAACAATTATGAGCACCGGCCTTCAGGTCACCACCATCACGTCGGGGGCGGCGTGGTGGTTGTGGCCGGGGGACAGCAGTATGGTGGGTCCCGGGCGCCGGGGCTCAGCCGCTCCACTAGCACAGGAAGTGCTGCCAGTTCAGGGAGCAACAGCAGTGCCTCCTCTGAGCAGGGACTCTTGGCACGCTCGCCCCCCACCAGGCCCGGCATGAACTTACAGCACCACCACCGAGCGGAGCGGCCTGTACGGACTCAGCCCAAGCCCAAGGCCCTTTTACAGCCCCAGCAGGGACCTCACTTCCACCAGCCTCCACTAGAGGCTCCACTCAAGCCCCAGGGCAAAGGGAAATCAGACTTTTCTGGCAGTGGCAACGGGGTGGTGGCTGCTGCCGGGCACCAATTCATCTGTGAGCGCTGTGGGAAGTGCAAGTGCAGTGACTGCACGGCTCCCAGGAGCCTGCCTTCATGTCTTGCATGTAACGGCCAGTGCCTGTGCTCCGCTGAGAGCGCGCTGGAGCACGGCACGTGCATGTGCCTGGTTAAGGGCATCTTCTACCACTGCTCCAATGACGATGAGGGGGACTCGTGTGCTGACCATCCCTGCTCGCTGTCACGCTCCCACTGCTGCTCTCGTTTCCTGTGCATGGGATTAATGTCGGTACTCTTCCCCTGTCTGCTATGCTACCCGCCTGTCAAGGGGTGTCTGAAGGCGTGCCAGAGCTGCTACGACCGGGTCAACAGGCCCGGCTGTCGCTGCAAGAACTCCAACACTGTCTATTGCAAACTGGAGAGCTGGGACCCACAGACCCAGGAAAAACCTTCCTGATCGCCCCTGTGTGTTTGTGATTGCGTGTGCGCGGGAGACTCTTGATGTGGATCTTATGATGACAATGATAATGATGATGATAGTCACAAATTAATGTTTATCAAACATTCTCTAAGCACCTCCCACCCGCCTCCCCTCCTCACTGCGGAACCCTAAGGAGCTAAGCAAAGGAGTAATGAAAACCACTCAATTATTTTTATTTTTTATTTTCTCTGGATCAGGACCATGTTTTTACAGACCAGTGTTTGCCTTAACTGTTTCTATGTCTATCCTCAGCTCCTCATTAACACTCTTTTTTTTATATATATGAAAAAAAAAAGTTTTTCTTCCGTTTTTAGGTAGGCAGCTTCCTGTGGGTCTGTGCGCCCGGCGGGAAGCTGCCTCTCACCAAATCTGTGAAGGACGATCTTCTATAGGGCAATTATGTAGCTGTTACCTGGTATTCATAGCAAGCAGGTATGTTTGAATTATTGGTTGCTACCACACTAAAACCGTGGTTCCTATGCTCATGTTGCATTAACGAAAGCACATCCATCTCATAGTATTTTCTCCCACTTGGATATGTTTCTCTCCTTCCACCCATCTGAACTCTTCATACACATTCTGTGGCATTCTCCCATGTTTTTGTTTTTTTTTGTCTTTATTTTGTGTAAATTGTATTGCTCAAAATCCATAAGAGGAATTCTGGCTATTTTTTAAAAGAAAAATGTCTGTTAAAACATTTTTTTGTTGTAAAAAATATTTATTATGTGAAGCTCTATTATTTTATGATATTTATTGCAAGAGACAGTCTTAAATTTACTCATGTCTGAATATAACAAAATATCAAATACTTACTGAAAAATTAAAGGGTGGCACAAAAGAAAACTATGTTAACTTTAATGCAGAAAATATATTAATTAATGAAAAAAATAGCGCTGTCTGGTGTCTTGATTGTGCTGCTGTCGAACAGAAACCTGAGGAGTGAAAGATGTGACTGATGACTGATTTTTAAGGGAATGCAGGTCTTGTTTTCTTCAGTTCTGAGTTCATTGGCGAACAGCAAATCACTATTTCCATGTGTGTGTGTACGCATATGTGTGTGTGTGTGCGTGCGCGTGTGTGTTCATGCTGGGTGTGGAATTCCTGGTAAAAATTTTCAGCAGTGAGTAGAAACAGCTTGTAGCTCGAAATGGGACTGTTTACATTCTTGGAGGGCTTCTTTGCTGCGATTCTCCTCGGTAACCTTGAAAGCTAAACAATACAGGTCATTGACACGATTAGCCCCGAAGCTGCTAGCATCAACAGAGCCTCCGCGTTTTCCATGAGTTATGCTCACAGGAAGTAACTTTCTTTCTTAACCCCCCCCCTAAAAAACTGCACTCACCAGCCAACAAGTCATCACAAAACTATGCACTATAGTTTATTCCCTGGGCTTTAACGCGGCTAGATCGGGATGTTCCCAAACTCCCAAATGGTCTCCATATTGCGGAGCCCAACAGTGTGTGCCTTGAGAAATGAGAGCGACCATTACGAGTAGCCAGGGCCACCTGTTCAAAGATAATAAACTGGGGCTATCAATGCTGGGCTTTTATGGCGTGGTTCCTGCACTAAAGGCAACGACATGGGGCAAATCCAGCCCCCGCCAGGTCCCACAGACCCCGCCGTTTGGCCGCCTCTTTTTTGTCAGTGAATTTATCACTTGGGAAGTCCGCTGACCCCCACCACCCCTCCACCTCCGGGCCCCCCAGGGGATGAGATCATCACTTTGAAAGTTGGTTGGTCAGCCAGAAATGCCAACAGTTGGGGGAAACACAAACTGTGACCAGGAAATTCTCTGGGACAAAAGGAAAAAATATACTCCGGCTTAGGTTTGGAAAGCTGCAGCGTTGGCAAGAAAACAACACAACCGTGTCTATAATGAGCTACATGTGACGGTGGTGCCCTCAGGTGCTGTGCGCAACAGGCCTGGGCTCTTTGGATTCAGAGTTCTGCTAAACAGGAATATGAACCTTAAGCTAGAGCCCCACAGTTGAAGCTGCAGCAGTGTTCAGGAGTAACAGATAAATACAGCCACAGATAAGAAGCTAATGGTAAACATTAGCACAAAGGAGCTAGCTTGCCGCATCTCTCATTTAGCTGACCAGGCTAAGCTAAGACCGACTAGCATGCAGGCTTATAACCAGTTTGTTCGCAGTTTGCATTAAATGAACCATCCTTCCAAATGGGCCTCCTGTACTTAATGTGCTTTTCTTTCTCTTTTTGGTGGAACGTACCTTTTGTTGCCCTGAATAGTTAAGAGTGGATTAGCGATTTGTCAATTTCCTGTTACCTTTCAGAGCTGCAATTTGAGCCCCATTTACTCCTGGCTCCTGGATGATAGCAAACAATAGGAGGCCTCTTTTTTTTTTTCAGGTTTCACTTTAGTTCCCCTGTATGGATAGAAGGGGGGTGGGACGGGGTGGTGGAGATCTAAACTGTATTCAGAAGGCGGTGAACAGGAAGACAGTGTTTACTTGGTATTTTCCAGCCTAAGCCAAATAAGGAAACAGATCCTTCTCCCACCATTTCCAGAACTTGGCTCTGTAAAGTCCTCAACATGTCTCTTAAATCTCTAATCTAATCAGCAAAGGTGTCTAAAATAACATTTTAAGGCCTCTGAATAGTTTCTTTCATTTTTCAGTCACCCTGCCACGTGAACTGCTCTGCAACTGCGTCACATTTCACTCATCACAGGACTACCACTCCACTGTAAAAAAAGAAAAAAAAAGAAAAAGAAAAGTGAAACCTGAGTCAGTATTAAGTAATTCAATGGTATAAACGGTCACAACCCCCCCCCTCTTCCTCTTTGCACTTGTTTCAGAGTAAATTTAGCTGCTCCACACACCCACGTAATGCTATTTGGAGTCGTCAGGCTTGGCGGGACCCTTTGCTGCAGCTTTGGGTTTTTTGGGACCATACAAGTGCAAACACGCATGACTACCAAGTGAGTCATGGTGGAACCTCCAACCCACACATCCTACCGGGGCAGTCCTTTTCTTAGCCAGGGCACTGCTTGCCGGCTCGGCCGCGGTGGAGCAGGATACTCTATAAACAGTCATCCTCCTCCACAGCATTCATCACCAAAAGGCCTGCTTCAGCTTTCCTCCGCCTCCTCATCTGGTTTTCATTATTTCCCCTCATGGCATATAAATAGAAATTAGCAATCAGTGGAAATGTGGGGGTGGTGGATTTTGGAGAGGAAGGCGGCTTTTTTGGACTTCGGCGTGATGACCAAAGTTTATGGAAGTTATCTCCTCAGATATTTGGATTTGGATGATGTCGGTGTGCTGGAGCAACATGTGAGAGCTGATGTGTTTTAGAAACTACTCCAACATCCACACCGGCCTCCACAGGATTAAAATTACATCAAAAAAATATTAGTCGGCCATAAAACATTTCACTAAAGGTCCTGATAAAGTCACTGTTATAACTCACTACATCTAAAATATCAGAAAAATACAGTGTATTGCTGTTGTCTGGTGAAAACCTTGTGTATCCGAAATGTAAACACCTCAGTAAATAAGAAAAGCAGCCTTGTGTTTGCCTCGACCACCAAGCGTTTCAGAGTTTATATAACAGGTTTTTGAAAGGGGTTTGGTTTGGAGAATTTTCTCAACCCACAGAGGAACATGTAATCCTTCAATTTAACTTAAAACATGAAAATCCCCACAACTCGGAGATGTGATATTTTCACCTAACAGAGATGATATTATAAAAACTGTTTTTGGCTTGACAACAGAAAAGGTCCAACAAGATTTTGTGGCTCTCAGAAAGGTCCAAGTAGCCATCCACTGAAGAAGGTAAACATGATATGAAACTGCTGTTCCCCCCATCTGACTCCTGCGGTGGTACAGAACTGGTTTGTGTAGACAGTAGATCTCGGTAATCTCATGGAGGGATGTCCTGAAAGATGAGACGACTCCTTCCAAATACAAATAAACCTGACTGCGGCAGTTTAAAAGCAGGGGAAACTCTCCCTTATTTCAAGAGTAGGTTGACAAATTAGAAAAAGAGATTTTGCCTCCACTCAAAAACAATGGAAGTGACTGGAATTACATTTGTGGTGCTCATATCATCGACAAATTACAATGAAAAAAGTGTCTTTCCAGAAACCGTGTCCCGGTTACAATGCATAATCCACAGACCTCAGTGTCAACAGTTTTCATGCGGACTGTTCCCCCATGAAAACTGTTGACACTGAGGTTCTGTGGGTTATCCAAAGTAAACGGGATATTGGCTCTAAACACAAAAGTTGTTGTAAAAATGTTAAATCTAATTTTCAATGCTATGAACAGCACAAAGAAATGGATGCATAGAGCTCTGAAACAAAACCCTCAGTGAAAAATACCCCAGAGGAACCCACAATAACAAGGTAGATAAGAGAGAAAATACGTCTTTTATACTTTTGTCAGTACTTTTTGTAACTGACACTGGACAAAACAACACTTAGAGGCCGCTGGCTGCTGCCTGTTTGTCAGATGATCGGCGCGTCAAGAGACAGACGGTCGTTTAGCGGCCTCTTTCCTCCTCGGGAGCCATAAAGGGCCTGCAGGGATGACCCAGTGTTTTATCAGGTGTCGAGGGCTATTCAAGATGGAGGTGTTTCATTGGAGCTTGAGCCTCTTAAGCATTTGCTCCTGGGTACACACACCCACCCACCAACAGGAACTTCAGTGTAAAACTTTCACACACACCCCTCCTCCCTTCTTAACCTGCTATGTGTCTATGCAGCGTTACTAGCTATCTGATACCGCATTCTTCTCCAAGCCCCCTTCCTGTCTCTTGCCTTTGTCTGCCATTTTATGGACAAAGGCCAGTTGGTGGGGATGACGATGATGATGATGATGATAAGGAGGAGGAGGTCCGATGGATCAATACAATACACGACCCTTGGCAAATCATTCATTGGGCCTCTTTTGTAATTAATGGCCCGGCGTTATTTCGGCTACAGACGAGTTTCGCTCTTGATCAATGGCGTCTGTTTCATCAGCGCGATTGACTCATCAGTATTCAAAGTGTCACTTCCTTTCTGCAAAGTTAGTGCAAAAGCCTTTGCCAGCTCTCACAGGCCCCAATGGACCGGCTTGTGATTTTGTATTCTGCTCGCTAATTAAATCAGCGGGGTGTTTGTCTCAGTGTTGCTCTTATTGGAGACTGTTGCTGGAAACAGCCAGTTGTCAAGAGTCGTTAGATTTGATCTGCAAATATGCTCAGAGCGGCTCAACGGATATCAAAAGACTATAGTCAAGTAGTAGTGCATATTTCAGGATGACAGAAAACCAGAAGCCGTCCTACATAAAAATCACCTCTTCAAGTTAAAAGTCCACAGGAACATTTCTCATACAAACTGCGGTGTCTCCTGTTTACCCGGAGCTGCTTTAACTTTTTTCTCACATAGCCTAACTCTGACAAGATCATGTCCTTGTTCCTCTTTTAACGGCCCCGGGGGACAGTTTTGTGTGTTTGCTGCATTCCAGGCCCCCTACAACCACTTTTGTTCTGTTTTCCCTTTGATTTCTCAACCAAGGACAAAAAAAAAAGTATCACACACACATATCAGATAGATAGCTAGAAAGATATAGATCGATTGTTCGTTAAAACTGATGTGGTCTAATACAACTCCTCCTTTAAATCCTCTGCCATGAAGGTTATAAAGTTCAGTTTGTGTTGAAACTGTGTTAAAGACTTGCTGTTTCAACTGTGGGATCATCTTGGAGGATGTAGTTTGTCTTATGCGCAGGTGTTTCTATTATTTTGTCCACCCCATTCAAATCAGCGAGGCCCAACAACAGAAACACCTCTCTCTATAAGTTCCCTTCACGAGGGGAGGGTTTACTGCACGACTGTCAGGTTAGACTGTACTAGTTGTAGCTAGGTGTTCCTAATAAACTGACAACTGAGTGTAGATTTGAGTGTGTGTTTGTTTGCGAGGAAGAAGAGGAAGCTTGCTCTTTCTTTATCCTCCCTTTCCTCCCCCCCCTTCATTCCCTCTTTTTTTTGAGATTAGACTATGCATCCAGACAGATGGTTCCCGTCTGCTGGCTTTTTTCAATTCACTTCCTCTCCTCACAGACAGCCACCCTTCCCCCCTCTGCTCTCTCTCACTCATTCCCTCCCTCCCCTCTCTCTCTCTCTCTCTCTCTCTTTCTCTCTCTCTCTCTCTCC
>NW_019525491.1:810718-813883 GCF_002814215.2 Seriola lalandi dorsalis
CCCCCCCCCCCCCCCCCCCCCCCTCAAACGGCTCCTCTGTTATGTGGCTGGAAATAATCTTTTATTGCCCAGTTGTTCGGAAGTGACCTCCTGCCCTTGATTAGATAGGGCCAAGTCCTATCACACGATTGTGTTTGAGCTGGCGGGCTGACCCCCCCCACACACACACACACACACACACACTCACCATACTCACCCCCTCCCACGCCAGCCCCATCCTTTCTCCAACCCCCCGTCCCTCTCTCACTGCTGGGGCCTTGGTGATCCTGTGTGAGGGGACAACAATGGGGGGCTTTAGTCCCGTCCGGCTCTTCTCGGCT
The DNA here is from genome assembly GCF_002814215.2 of Seriola lalandi dorsalis. Lineage (NCBI taxonomy): Eukaryota > Metazoa > Chordata > Actinopteri > Carangiformes > Carangidae > Seriola > Seriola lalandi. Next base: position 811,039 of record NW_019525491.1, read on the forward strand.
GGGGGGCAACAGAGTGGGGGTCATGGGGGAATTTTTTTTTTTTTTTTTTTCGTCACCCCGCCAGTCACTGGGTGGAAGTTGCAACCCTCCCTCCCTCCCCCCCAAAACCCTCCATCCCATCCCCAGTACGATGGTTAACCTCCCAGTTGCCGGATTGCTCACCCTTCGACCCTCCAAAGCCTCCTCCTCCTTCCTTTTCTGATGACCCCCACCACCCTTAAGAGCCTCCCCAGACACAGATAGATAGGCTTTAATCTCCTGCACTATCAGTGGACCTTTGAGTCTGCTGTGTGGTCGGCCAACAGGTGGGCTCACTGAGATATTTTGGCTTTTGTGGAGCTTTGGATCAGGCTGGTTTTGATCCTGTTAAAGACCCATGTTCCCTACAAAGATTCAGGCCTGGTGGGAGAGACCAAAGTTTTTCCCTCTTTGTATATTTTGTTTTCTGCCGGGCTTGGGTTCAGTTTGGGGCCAACAGAAGGATACTCATTGAAAGATATATATTATTTGAGAGATCACTTGTGAGACCCTTGAAAACCCTTTTCTTGAAGAGCATGAGGAGTCTTTAAATTTAAGCTTTTTGGAGTCCTAAACTCTCTTAAGATACTCTCACAAAGGGGTTTATGTTTCCATAAAAACCCATTTCACATACAGTATATCTAAGATCAGTTCTTACATCAATCAGTCATTCAGTCGTCACTATAAATTAATATCATACTGCAAGATTTAATATTTGGATGGAAAACGAATGTCTGTGAGCAACGGTACGGTATCAACATATTTGCAACTTGTGAAATATGTAAATTAACAACATATCCTCATGTAAATAGAAAAAGGTAATTCGATCGCAATTACTTTTTCTTCAAAGCATATTTGCTGTTGCAGTTTAGTTGTATAGAAACATATATTCCAGGAGACAGGGTTGTCTCGTGAGTCTACTGCCCCCCCCCGAATGTAAAAACATCAGCTAGCATATTGGTTAGCATGCTAATGGGATAATCATACAGCTTATTCGAAAGATCTCTGCAAGACCAAGTCACATCTAAAAAAAAAGGCACAACAGCCTTTACTTTTAACGAACTAACTCTCACTTAATTTAAAACTTTCAGGGTTGTTACACATGAGTATTACAAGTTAGCTAATGTTAGCTAATGTTAGCAAGCTATTGACAGACGTTGCTGTGTTATGACTTTAGTGACAGTTCCCTTTCTTTCGGTGTGCCGCAGTTCACCGTTTACAAGTTAACATTCACCATTGACCTGTAAACGACAGTCGAGGCCACAGTGGTGAAAGTCACACGGTCTCGCTTTAAGTTACAGTGGATTGTGCAACACAGCTAATGAGCTATGATAGCTTCCTCTGTTTCAGACTCTCCGGCTCACCTTTTCCCTCAGAGATCAGCGCTGTCAGGACAGTGAGCGGTCCAAAGTCTGAACTCTACACCAAACATCCATGTGGTCTTACTTAACGTTTTGCAGGTGATTCCATTGAAATGAACTGAAGTTGCTACTTAGAGTTGTTGTTTTTAAAGTAAGACAGTGTAATGTAAACGGTAAAACAATGGGAGGCAAATAGTTTGACTAATTAACAAATCTGCTTTTAGAACGGAAGTCTTGAATATGTATGTTACGTGCTGGTGTGTTCGTTGTGCATTTCATGCCTGGTTGTAACTCTACTTGTCTTTGCAGGACATTTAAAATCCAGGCATCTACGTTTCCTGGTCGTCAGTGATTTACAATCTGAGGAATGTGTCAAAGTTTTTCTTTGCTTTAAATCATATTACTGATATTTCACTCGTATCCTCGTAAAGTACACAGACCATTTCAAACACTGCGAATCCCCCTGGGTACAGATTTGGTAGTTTCCCAACAGGAGACATGACATCTGCCCACATCTTTGGCTCCTTTTCCACTGTGGTTGTGGTTGTGCTCTTCAATTGTACAACCACACAACCTGGTTTAATTAGTTTTTACACAAGAAGACTCAGCCGTCCAGCGACTGTCTCTATCAAAGGAACAAGACGACACTCCGAAAAAGTCAAGTCTTAACTTTTTGTGTAAACTATTTTCCTGACTTTAGTGTCAGTTTCACAGCAGTGCTGCAGCTCCAGGGGAGACGTCGCCTTCCTCTCCCCCTTCTCTCTCTCTCTCTCTCTCTCTGCCGTCTTGTTTGTCTCCTCGTCCTCTGGAGCTGTAAACCCATAACAAAACCTTGGTGTCTAGTTTCACTTTGGGAATGAGGGCCAGGCTGTGTGAATAGGGGGAGAATAGACAGGAAGACAACTCTGATTACCTCCATAAAGGAGCTGACCTCATGTCACTCCCTCTCCTACTTCTTCTTCTCTACCTTTTGCTAAAAAAAAAACATTTTACACACAAGCAAGTAAAGTTGTTTAACGTTTTTAGACTTACATAGATACATGACGCAACGCAGTCACCATGCTTAAAAAAAAACTCATTAGGTCATATTGCAAATCAATAACATGGAAGAAGAATGTAAGTCTATATAAAACCTGCGTGAGGACAACCGCGCCAAAGCAGGTTCAAGTCATTTCTCATCCGGCAGTTCAAAAAAATGGATGCCGTTCAGAACAGATGACGGCAGGTCTGTATCAAGTTCCTGTAAAACGCTTTTAATAATTATGTTACTGGCTGTTTACAGTCAGCCTATTACAGTGACTGAAACAGGCCCTGTGGAAAGTCTGAGGGCATCTGCTCAGACTCAGGAACTCAGCACTCCTCCCTCCAGGGTCTCCAGCCTCAAATCCAGAGCAGGGGGGTCCTGAACAGGAAGCTTAGGAGTACCCCCCCCCACCCTCCTCCGCCTTCCCCTTATCCCACCCACC
>NW_019525491.1:813903-834189 GCF_002814215.2 Seriola lalandi dorsalis
AGGGGAGGGGGGGGCTGCAGATCAAAGAGAAAGGACACAGAAAAGGCTTATCTGTTGTTGATTTTAGGCTTACGCTCAAGCACAGGGTTCTAGAAATGTGTCAAGGAATTACAGGGTTGGATCATTGAATCTCAACCTTTTCATCTTTTTTTTTTTTTTTTTTTAATGCGTTTGTTCTTCCAGGTCTTTGAAACTAGGGGTGTTCTTGTACAGTTCTGAAGGGTCCTTTAAAAGTGAAAGCAACAAGTAAGAGCAGATAAGGTAGGGGGGGAAAAAGAGGGAGGGGTGGTAAGTGGTAAAAATGATAACAAACGCACCAAAGGTGACATAGAAAACATGGAGTATTGTTTCCAAACTAACAACCGGTGCAAGTATGCCTCCTCACTCCTATAAAGTAGATTTCAATCATTTCTATTCCCACTCTTCTTGGTCTTTAACATTTCAATTTCGAACTCTGCGAGCGGTACGATTCTATCTCCACCTCCTTCAATGGCAGTATTATGCCAAAGGGGAAATTGGACCTTAAGGGCAGGCACTTTCCCTGCTGTAGATCTTATTAAGTATGTCCCCCCATAATACAACCCAGCTTGACTCTCTGAGCGACCACGCCCCTTCATAGAAACAGACCTGTCAATCACAGCTGAGGGTTAGGCTGTGACATCGTCGACGCCGGCGTGATTGGCACCTTGTAGGATGTGTGCGTCCTCTGAAGGAGCGTACGGAGGTGCCGGTGCAGAAATTCTCTTCCACATCACCGCTCTGCCAGAGCAGTTGTGTGTGTGTGTGTGTGTGTGTGTGTGCATGTGTGAAGCTGTTGAGGTCTGAAGGCTGCACTTTGCCGCACAAAGCAGCTTCAGCGTAGAGAATCCAAGGCTAGATGTTGACCATTATAAACTCAGGGTCGTAGTATGCAAGATACGCAATCCTGCACACCATCCTGTGGAACAGATACGACGCTTCACTGGTTTCCAAACTCTCTCAGCGGACCCAAATTTCCAAAGTAATTTTCCTTGCAACCCAAAATTGTTGTTGTAGACTACTGTGCAGGCCGCTCTAATCTTTCCAGGTTTTTGGAGGAGTAAATCAGCAGCAGATAAAATGTTTCTTTCTGCCTTCCTGACAGAGCAGGGCCTCAGGAAAGTCTGGCACTAGAAAAAAAGACAGTTTTAACTTTCATACTAAACTTTTCTTTTTTTTTTCCCCGAATATTTTCGCCACACGTGAATCTTCCTGCAGTCCTTCTGTCATGTTCTGGCCCACACTTTGGACTAAAAGACACCACGATACTTGATGACTTTTTCAACTATCTTGCCTTTATCAGGGTGACATATGTTTCTGATTTCCAGCGTTACTAAATGGATGGATTGGAGAATAAAGAACGCTCTTTTCTAGAAGTTAAACGACCCATTTAATTTTCATGGACTTGTCTTAAAGCGTACACTGGTTACATTCTTGTGCACAACTTCTGAAATATATGGCCAATATATGAAAATGGACATATATTTTAATATGCTAATAGTTTTTGCAATGTATTGGTGAAAATTTGAAGTAATTTATTTGCATTATAACGTAGAATATATCAATTAGTGCCAGTTTTTCATACTGATTTCTGACACATTAGAAAAGAAAACACAATATATTCTCATAGATTGTGTATAACCTTTAAAAACATATATTTGTTTGTCTACGATATATATTTAATGGATCACTTTGTGGCTCTTGAGATATCTATTTAAGTACAGAAACACATTTTTGGTCGCTACTTTTTATTGTAGCTCGACAACGCAGACATCCGATCAGCAGCTGTTTGTTTTGACACTAAGTGTACGAAGGTCTGCAGGAACCAACACTGAGGCCACGGCTGTATAAAACAGAGGTGGTCCGGTTTTTATTGTGTCTCAGCATTTGCAGCCGGTGTGGCAGGTGACAAACCTCAGCAGCATTTGGTGCTCGACGGCTGGGTGGCGATACCAGCTCCTGTGTGCCGTGATGCTACGAGTGGACGCAGTGATGATGTGAAAGTCACTTTGGATTTCCACCAATTTGCTTAAACCGCTGTTAATACCAGAATTTGCACTAATGTTAATTCCTGCTCGTTGCCTCAGCTCCGACAGGCCCGGCGGCACTTTGCGAAGCAGATGGAAAAAAATAGCTGTCACGCAGGGGCCTATAGCTTTTCGTCTGCATCTGTTCCAGGGTCCTGCTCGGGGAGAGACGGCCAGCTGTGGAGGCCATGTGAGAAGTTGAAAGGAAACTTCAGCTGCCCTGCGAATCTCACACCATTACTCAGGATGAATCAAAAGAGGAACACTTTTGGTCGAACAAAAGGAAAAGCGCGAGAGGAAGAGAGAGTGAACGAAAAAGTGAAACCAGCTGTCTGGAAGTGGCTCGTCTTTACGACGCTGCAGCGGCGCATGCTCATAACCTTGTTCAAGTTTGGCCACAATCAAACGCTCAATTTGCCTTTACAGGAATATCGGAGATGTTCAGCCAAGGTCGATTTTTGAAGGGAGGGGAGGGGAGGGGACGGTGTGTGGGTTAGGCTGCCCTGAAGTACTTGTGCCTTTAAAATATATATGAGGTGTAGCTGGTGTAGACAACAAAGGCCCCCTCTAATTCTTTCCTTTCCTGAGGGGGTAGAGAACAGTGCACCCACATCAAGCCGGACCCCCACCATGCTGTACAGGTGCAACTTTAAAAGAGCTCTCGTCGCAGGCGGGCTGGACGCCTGCGGTTACGTCTCTCCCTTTATGTTCTTTCCCACTTCTTTTACCGGCTCTCTTTTCTCTCATGATCTTTTCAAGGTCAGGGAATTTTTCTTTTGTTTTTCTTTTTTTTGCAGACACGATGACTGTGACATTTCCCCTTCGTATTATCATTTACATGTCATGATGATGGTTAAGGAAGCTGCTCTGGACAGGTATTATATCCAAAAGACATCAATCAAACCGCAACTCTGAAACGCTACAACTAATTATACTAAAATGGATAAAAGGAAAACATTTGGATTCATGAATCAAATGTTCGTCTTCAGGATGGACCCAAATCCTCCAAAGAGTCTTTTTCCAGTGCAAACTTTAAGTATAAGGCTACGTTCACACTGCTACGTTTCCTTTTTAAAACTAAAACTATCTCCATCCAGACGACCGTTTTAGCTCTATTTCAGAAACAATCTTCATCCATACTAACACACCTGAAAATACATACGTACATGACCTTTCACGTGCACTGAGCATGCACGAGCCAGTGTAAACAGGAAGCAGATTGTTTACTCTGCAGTCGATTAGTTGCACAAAATACTGCGGACGAGCAGACAGCAAAGACAGTTGTAGCGATAAAATGCAGAATTTAACTTATGAACAGCTGCTAGCAAAGACAACAAGGTCATTAACGCTTGTGATTCGTTATCCATGTTGCATTCATCACTGTTAGTCGAAGCTGATAAGACCCAATCATGAAGTGTCTGTGGGTGTCTAGGTCATCATTTCCAGACGACATTGCAACCCGGGAGTTTTCAAACTAAAACGGGGTCAGCGGTGTTTCCTGAAGTCTCCGTTTCAGGGGCCTGAGTAGTGTGGACGCCAGGCGTAAACGTAACAAAAGAGATGTGTTTTAAAACTAAAAGTTTTAGTGTGAACGAAGCCCAAAGCACCTAAAAGCAGAAAATACTGTGGCTGGAGTTGAGTTGAGGTGTGGGTGGGTGGGGGGCAGAGAGACACAGTAACAATGTGAAAGACAGAGACAATGACAGAGACGAAGGTGCAGACAGGTAACATTTTGCTTCACAAAAGCCTTTTCATGAATGGACCTAACCTCCAGGTGAAGATCCTGAAGAGCTCAAACACTAAACAGAAACACAAATTACCACCTGTCCTCCCCTTACAAACGCTCCTTCAGCTCTGTGGACGCGCGGGTCGATGATGTCAGCCGCGCTTCTCTCAGGTATTCTTTGGACTTTATGACTTTCCGCCTGCTATCTCCGATCCAAGCTGCAGATAACAAGTTGTCAGGATTGTTGTCATTAAAGTTGTCATTAAAACGGCAGTAAATCGTCCTGAAATTGTAACTCGGCATGCTAAAGGTTGCTGCACTCGTCCGTCTGCACGTCAGACATGTTGATCTAGTATTGACCTGCTAGGCCTATAAAACAGATAAAGGTATCTTGCATCCTCAGGAAGTTCATCCCATAAACACTGTAAGAGTTTACAGCCTCTAAAAGTGAATAGCAAACTTGCAGAGGTCATGAGCTGGCCTTCAGATCTTTGATTATGTGTGTTGTCAGTCTGACAGGATGCTCTGCCGAGGAAAGCAAGTGTTCCAGTATGTGTCTGTGTTATTTCACTAGCGCATATTTATTAAAGGCTTTTTTTAAATACTATGTTTCTGCAGACCCGCGGGCTGCAGAAGGACCGCAGTCCTAAGACCACATTTCTAGGACCCTCATTTTTCGCTACAGTGCCACTTCATGAAATGGTTAGCGTTGGGGTTCTACGCTCATGGCTGGAACAGATTGTGTTTCTGGCATGTTGGCATTATCATGAAAAACTAGGGTCCTAGAAATGCAGCTGTAGGACTGCGGTCCTGAAAGTCCTGAAACTGGAGCCTCTGGGTCTGCAAAAACATGCCACCGCACCAAACTACTAAACTCAACACCTGGAGTTGACATTTTTATGCCACTATTGACGAGGATGTATTTATCTCCTTTTAAAAACGACTTCCTTTCCCTTCCAAAAACACCAGTGAGTGTAGAGGACAACAAAAGCTCTTGTTTTATCAGTGTTTTGAAAGTGAGAGTGAATGGAAAAGTCACATCATGTTGATGATTTCTGGATTATTTCATTTCCAATGAACGGACTGACAAAATCTGTGGACATGATTGATTGATTCCCTCCCTCCCTTGTGTGTAAATTCTTCATTTAGCAATTCATCATTTTCCAGACTGGAAGTACAGTTGAAAATTCAATGACAAGTAGCCTTGAATGTTAATGAGACAAGCTAATCAACGGTCAGCTATTATTCAAGCAGAGGTCACGCTCCCTGCAGAGGAAGTGCACCGCTATCATCAATCTGGTCTGAGGGGCCTGCATGAGAAAGGAGCTGGAGGTCGTGGGCGGGGTTAAAAGTTTAGTGCACTGTAGGTGCCAAACGGTACATTCAATGCCTTCACACCCCGTCACCGCCGCTATCTACATGTCAATGGGTCCTGCTTGTTGACTTGGTATGTTCCACTTCCACGGGAGCCTCTTGTAGCTTCGTTGTCGTTTATCATTTCTTCTTTGACAAGCCCCTTTTCCCTTCCCCTCCTCAGCCCTGACCAACTTGGCTGTCTGATTCAGGGAGGGAGGGAGGTCTGCTGCATGGAAGAGGAATGGGTAAAAGGGTGACGGGGGGTGAGGAGTGAGGGGAGGGGGGGGTAAGACACATTGAGTTTGCCAAGTCAGGCAGAACGATCGACAGGAAGCCAGGCAGGAAGGAAGACGAGCCTCTCCCCATGAAGTGCCATTGTTTATGTGACGTGACTTGAAGCGGCCAAAAGTGACTGGTGGTGGGCTCCTCCGCTGCTCTGACCCACTTCTCAGAGTGGCACACAGCACTGCTCGCTGCAAGTGGAAAATTCAAAGGAGAAGCTTCCATCTTTTCTGCTTGAAACATTGCAGCACAAACTTTAGTTGTTTAGACCCAACCACGCCGAGTTTCCCCAGAGGAATATAGAGATTGTTTCCAACTATACAGATCCATGGGTATTTACAGTGTCCTGACCAGACTAGTGAGAATAATGTGCAAGTCCCCGAAAGAAAAATATATTAAAAACTAATAAAAGCAAACTGTTGATCTCTGCCTCCTTTTCTCCACACGTTCTCTATAATAAAGCATGTTTTCTTTCTTTTTGTTAAGCTCTGGGAAAGGTTTTGGGTTTGGGTCCAAAGTGAAAAAAGTAAAGACAGACTTGCAGCCTGAATGTTGATTTTTAACATTTTATGTTTTTGGACCTTACCTGGACTGTACATACGTATCTGAACCCTTGCAGACTTTGAACATCTTAACCATGCATATTCACCACCGGTGTTTCCCAAACCTTAGCCAAGTGCTTTGAGTTGCCAAAACATGACCATAAAAATTTATTTTACTTTAGTTGCCAAGAAAGCAAAATGCGGACACTGAATTTTCTGGCACATTCTTTGAAAATAAACAATATTTTGCAGCATTAAGTTTCCCACAAAATTCCAAAAGAACACAATGCACAAAAATGCAAAGTAGTTGTATGCATATATCGCTATACAACATACTAGTACAGACTACAGAATAAAAAAAAATTGTTTTAGAAATATTTTAAAAGTATTTTATTGATGGGAGTAAAGAGAAAAAGAAAATGCATAAATATTAATGTGTGTTTTTCCTGTTTGTTGTAACATTTGTCTTAACTGTCATTTTGCATTCTCTACCAAATCAAACAGCTGCTTCTTTCCCAAGGTGACATCCCATTGGTTTACACTGATCAGGAACTGCATCATGTCCCGCCCCTAAACAAACCACCTGTTTCAACAGGAAATACATCACATTCAGGATCCTTGGCATCCCACCTGCAGCTGGCACCTCGCTGCTAATTAAAATGCCACCAAACATTTTTACCCTGTATCCACCCTGCAAGAAACACAAAGCTCCTGCACGTCCACCAGTTTCCTGCAGAGCTGAGTAATGAAGGATATTATTCCTGTCTCTTATACACATCTGAGGCTTCATTTTCCCAGTGATGTGTTTTCAGTTTCATGAGCCACAGTTACACCTGATGATGATTTCAAAAATGGACAAGAAATTGATTCCAGACATTTAAAGCTTCACAGTTCTTTGCAACTTTCAACATCTCAGAAACAGTTTGGTGAGTGGTTGCACCCGTGGGACCGAGAGTAAGCTCGAAGGTCAGTCCAGCACATTATGTTAGATGTCTGTTAAGGTTTTCACTTTGATTATTTCCTCAGTAACTATTACCGACTTTGCTGGCTGCTCATAGCTTCATGAAATGAACTTGTTAATGTGTGATTTTAATTTCTACATTGTTTGTTTATTGTTTATTTGTTTATTTATGAGGTGCAGAGAACGTCACTATACATTGACATCTTGACAGTTTTCATATAAAGGTGCCACAGCCAGCTAAACGGCTAGTTTTTCAGCCCAGACTAAAAACAGACCAGACAAAAGAAACTACCATTTCACAACAGAAATCATAATCAAATCCAGTGTGTGTCCATTCTGATCATCCGTCCTCTGCAGGGTGTGGGAGGGTGAGGCGGTTCACCTGGACCACCACCTGGACCACCACCTGGACCACAGTGAGAAAGACGAACTCTCGGTCTCCATCTGCTCACCAGTCCACGTTTGGAACGCTCTCCTGGCCCCCGTCGAGCTCTTGGCCTCATCCGCCCCGACTGAAGATCAGCCAGATAACGCTATCTCCCCGACCAATCAGACGCCTGGATCCATACCTCTTCCCACAGGTAGGCTTTCCAACAGATGAGCTGGTAGAAAGAGCCTTGCTTTTATTGTGAGCCAACCAATGGGAGCTCGGGGATGTGATCCAGGGCTAAAACGGGGGCCAACCAGTGTTTTGTGGTGTTTGTTGAAGTAATGATGAGCGGGGATAAAATGTCAGTGTTGTTCAGTGTGCGTATAGCTGGGTTTACTCTGCAATGCTGCGGCTGTGGCTTCTACAGATGTTGTTTTGTACTCGTATGTGGAGCTTGGGCAATAATCTCATGCAACAGTAAACGTCTCTCAGCTTTTTGAAAAATCAGAGAATGGCTTTGAGGTTTAAAGTTTCTGTTCACCAAAATAATATGGAGTATTTGTTTGTTAGAAAGTAACTCCAGTGAAAAGTTTTGACAAAAATATTTGTAGATTATCCACAGTAACTTATCTGGAAAAAGAAGTTGCTGTTGAGTGAGAAAATCTGTTCTTTTTGTGATTTGGGTGAAGTGACCCTTTAAAACTTGGCAATCGGCACATTTTACTCTTCTCGCAGCTGACTCTGTATTTTCAAATATGTTAATTCTAGCCTGTTTTGAGTGTCTGTTGGAAGCGGTTTACCCCCCCCAGGGAAAGTCAGATAGTGTGTGTTTTATCTTGGCAGTTTTAGAGACACTCACTTCCCGGTGCTTGTCTGAACTTTCTCTTACTCCTTGCGTCGTCCGGCCTGGTGCACCCTCCCCATCTGGCACCTGAGCAGTATATAACACATCATAAAAAAGTATTTGCTAATATTTTTTGACCCGGGTCGGTCTTGCGAAACACTAACTCTGCAATTTGCTGTTAAATATTGGACTCTACACTTTGGAACCCCCCCCCCCCCCCCCCCCCCCGCCTTCTTCACCACCTCCACCACCTTTCCCCTCCTTGTCCTCCTCTTTCTCTCGGCCTGTATTTGTTTCCCCTCTGGTCCTTCCTGATTGCGCGACCGGGCAAAATTCTCGTCGGCTCTAATCCAGCCGTAAGACACCCACCGAAATTCACGAGAAAACCCATTTGACACACATGCTTCCACTTTTCTGTTTGTTGCCCCCCACCCCCACTGAAGCCTGCTTAATTCGTACAATTTCACCTTCATTAGGCTGCATTTCAAGCTGCGGGGCACAGGTAATGCAAAGCATTTCCCCCTTTTAAATTGTAGGCCTGAGCCTCGGTTGCTAGGAAGTGGAAGAGCCTCAATTGCAGCCATTTCCTCGCCAGTCTACCGAGAGGTCCTATTACAGCGTTTAGGTCAGGGCAATTGGTGTCATTACAGGCAGCCAACTTCCCTCCACCAAAGTAATGAATTAGCCCCAGCTATTTAGGCTGTATGATTGCAGTTGCCAGGGGAGATGAGTATGAAGTGGGGGGATAATTATGGTATGTATCCCCGAGCGGATGTGTGCCGGTGTGGGCCAGCCACGGGGGCGGTTTCCACACTTGTGTAATGGCTTAATGTAGCTGCTGACAGGCGGCGGGGCAACATGGAAAGGTGCTACTGTGCTCTGCTTGTGGACTGTGACTGACATGCCAAACCATGCCAGCCTGTTTTAACCCCGCGGCTCATTTACTTCAAATGACTCAGTCCAATGTCCAAGAGTCATTTCTGCTCCGAAACGTTCATGAGGGATGAATAAAGCTGATTGAATATAATTGTTTACAGAACCTTATTTAGGTAATTTGTATGGAAATAGAGTGTAACTTTATATTATCAGTTAACTATAAATTGTGCTTAAACTTCACTAAGAGCGCCAGTTCTTTACAAGCTGTTGAGACAGGCAAGGAAACCATTAACTGTTGGAACACTGATAAATTACCCCAACAATAAAACAATAGTGAACTTTGATTGCATGGCCCATTCATAAAAAGCAGTGAAAACAATAACCAGGAGGTGCTACTTCATTTACACTGATGATTCCCGCAGAGGGGTGGGGAGGCAAGTCCTGTAATAAAAGTATCAATGATCAATATGTGGTTTATATTCAGTGAGGTTTCATGCGATGCTACATGAGAATAAACAAGCTTTGACTAATTTGTTGAAGAAAACTCGGAGGCCAAAAGCCTGGGGTTTGCAGCTTGGAGCTGAATCGCGAGTGCGCCGTGCATGGTAGTGGTTGCGGGGTGGTGTTGGGGGGGGGGGGTCGGGTGCTGCAATAGGAACCCTGCCAAAAAAAGGATTCACCAAACAAAGAGGCCGGTAGGAAATAATGCTGGTTGAGGCTTGTTGGGCCATCTATGGGCTTCTTTCCAAGCTGCTGTAACCAGCTATAAGTCTTTTTATGGGGACACCCTCGAACAGGGGGCCCCCGCCAAGGACAGGAACTTTTACATTTCTACTTGAATGGGACCTCTGCCAGGGGCTGAGTTCAAAGTGCACTTTCCAGTCATTTGATTTAACTGCTTTGTGTATTTGATAGGCCGGCAGCGAAGCACAGAACCTGAAGTAATATTCCCTGATTTTCTCAGTCTTTTTAGTTTAAGAGTCCAGTCTGAGGGGCAGCGGGACAAAACCTCGTAAACTGCAGGACTCTGTCTCTTTGTGTGTGCGCACACACACACACACACACACACACACACACACACACTGACACACAAACACACACACACACGCACACACACTGACACACACACACACTGACACACACATACACACACACACACACACACACACACTGACACACACACACACACACACACACACACACACATGCACATTTAATTTCTGGCTCTTAACCATTCCCTCTGCTTTTCCTCTCCATGCTGCAGATCATATCTCATGTCAGTGAGAGCAGAAAAAAGTGCAGCCTGATTATTTCTCAATACAAACACCATGTGTCTGCTGTATCCATATGTCACCGTGTCTCTGACTGCAGCTGCTTTTTGCTTCACTTTCCATGAAATTTTCTTTCTTCTGGCAAAAATGTGTTTTTGTATGGCAACAGTTCCGTACGATGCATGTTTTATTTCGTTTCATCAAACCGATTCTTTTACATTAGTTCATTTTATGAGAGTCATGTCATTTTCTTCTGGTTATGAACTTTGCCTTCTACAGTCTATCCATCCACCCAACAATTTCACATCCTCGGTCAGAGAGTGAGTTTGCACAGAAGTCCAACTTTATCCACAAAAACCAGAACGTGTCTTTTACACAGCCTCCTCGTATCACCAGCCCACTACGGTCTGGATCAACAGATGAAAGAAATTTGGTTGACTGAAAAAAAAAATTGCAGCTTCACGCAGTGGCAGAGCTCCTGTAGTTTTCCTCTGTGGAACGGACCATTTGCAAAGCAGTTGCATATCTTGCCAGTGATCAGCAGGAAGCCAAACTTTCATCCTATCTCTGCTGGTGAACCACTGTTGGTGGTATCCTGCCAAATGGCACCAAAAGCAGCGGAGCCTGCACGACGCCACCTGGTGGTCTTTAATAACTGTGTTTGAAGCTCCGGCCAGAACTTCAATCAAATGACCGTCATTCACTAGTTGAGACAAGAGTTTGTGTTGCTCAAAAGCAGGAGCTGGGGAGGAGAAAAGGCATCAATGACACATGGCAAAAGATGTAAAAGAAAAAAAATACAGTTGCTCAGTTGTTCAAGTCCAAACGCTGGATATTCTTGTGTCTTTTTGTACATGTGTTGCATTAGGCAATTACTGAATAACTTTATATATAGTTCTTACATTAAAAAGAAGACCAATGTGTCTGCAGTGAAAAGCAATCATTTGATTCCTCCACCTTTTCTCCTTCGTGCAGTTCTTCATCCTAAATTAGATTCAGCTTTATTTGAAACGCAAATAAAACAAACCTGTGGATCAGCATTATAATGTAAATACTTAATATTCTCAATATCTGTATTGTTCTCAAACATAAGACACCGTATATCATCAGTTTGTCAGTGATGCCATGAAACGGGCACGCCATTGATTTTAGTATTGCACTTCCATAAGAAACACAACGTTTAAAAAGAAGAGTCAACATCGATGCAGCTGAGGCCTGAACTTTTGTCCCAAGAACGGTTCAAACTCCAAAGATGCTGAGTCCTACATTTCCCACAATGCTAGCAGCAGCATCTTTCTGTTAGATCCTCCCTGCCTCGTAAAGGTTAAAATGATCAAGGTTATGTTTCTTATACAGCTGCTCTCAGAGGCAGAGCAGGGCTCTGGACGAGTAAACCGATGTTCATGTGTAACTATAACACACTGTAGTTGCATCGAATTATGCTCACAACTCAATTTAGTGATTTCTTGTACGACTGAAACACTTTTTTTGTTTTTCTGATTTTCCTGAGCAGCTAATGTGGAGGTGCAGTGTTTTCAACCTGCACAGATATATATGCTTTGCTTTTAACAGAGTTGTATAATTTAGTATTTTCCGACGAAGTGACGATAAAGATACTTTCAAAACAGTGAACATCTCCTGCATAGTTTCTGATACATCTGATTACATGCATGAATAAAAAAAGGTATTCGATCCAGAGCCTTTTCAGAAGGTGCGTCCAAATACTTCTCTCCTGTTGTTTTGATCTATGCTCAGCACCAGATGGAGTGAGTTTTTTTTTCCACATTGGCATATGCAAGGCGCACCAGTAGCTTTACTGAACATCAAATCATCCTGCTCTCCTGCAGTTGACAGCATACTTGGAGCAATTCAACTCATCCTGATGCAATAACACCCGCCCGTCTGGTGCAGCTGCCGGATTAAAACAAACCCTAATAATTATCATTCCAGATTCGGATGGTGCGTCTTCTCGAACGGTGGCCTGTAATGGATGGTGTGTGTTGTTGAGGATGAAGTCATTTCTTCTCACAGTGTGTGTGAGAGAGTTTCACTTCCTACCTTTTGGAGGAGAGTGAGGGTAGTATGACAGCTTGATGGATGGTCTCTTTTGCACACACTGCTTGCGGAATAAGATGATTTCATGTGGTTGTGAGGCCGCGCTGTTCCTGTTGCTCTGGAGCGCTGCAGCAACTAGCGCACTCACCCATTACATTCACTGTATGATAGGGCTGCAGTGTGTCTTACTGGGTGTGTACACGTGAAATAGAGAGCTGCAGTGTGTGTGTGTGTGTGTGTGTTTGTAGATGTGAACCTCACGGGACATAATTTTCTAACCACACTTGTAGTTTCATAAGACTACTTTTGGCAAATGTTTGCACAGACAAGTGAAATATGCGCTCAGGCTTTGCCAGTAAACAATTCAGAGCAGTTCAGTGCAGAAAAGAAAACAGCGTCCTGTGAATTATTGGATTTCATTTTGCTGCATGGAATTAAGAAATGGAACCGCTCTCTCCCATAATCTATCACTAAACTAAAAAAGGGCTTGCTCCATTTCAGCGCTTTCACGTCTAAACTGTGGGAGAAAGAAAAATGTTAGATTATGTGCTCATCAAGAGGCGCAAACGTTCAGTAGCAGAGCAGGAAGTTGTAGAGTGAACTTCGTAAAGTCTCGGTGTGCATGAAGAGTGTCTGACCTGAACAGTGTTCATGAGGGTGCAGCCCCGAATTTATGACCCTCTCCGACTGTATGTGCGGACGAACATGTGAACACGCTGTTGGTGTATCTTTGGGTCCACCACTAAAATATCTAAGTAACTACTGGATGGGTTGCTATGGAGATGCATAGTGCTCAGAGGAACCTGTGGTGATATCTTGACATTTTCTCAACCACCTTTAGTCCAACGGATCAACAAACACTTATACAAGTCATTTTGGAAAACACTGATGGTTCATTCTTGACATTTAGGTATCAGGACTTGTAGGACACAAAATGATAGTTACTATACAATACTTTTAAATAAGCCATCTCAGACCAAAATTAACCTTGGTTTACTTTTGTTCTAAAAAGCAACTTGTGCTTGGTTGCACAAATAATGACTGATAAGATGTTAAGGTGGATGATTGAATGTAAAAAGTGTTTGACTTTGACACGGTTAAAGGAAATTGTGACTCTGATCCTTCCCGAACTTTAACCTAGTGGCTTACATGCATTTCCAAATATTAACCACAGATTTAACAGATTAGAAAATGCTCATATAGGAGGTTTTGGAAGCCAAATGACAAATGACCAGTTTTTATTGTTTAGATACAAGGACTTGCTGACAGAAGGATGGATGGATGGATGGTTTACATAAATACATAAAAAGAAAAGCTAAGAAATAATCAAATCGACTAGCACTTCCTCTGATTTGTCTTTTTCTTCTTCCTACTCCTCCTCCTCCTCTTCTTCCTGGGCCCTTGCACCACTCCACCTATCCTTTGGTTATTTGACACTGCAGGAGACGCCAGGCATTCAGGGCATTCTTTGTCCCTGGAGAAAGGAGGAGGGAGACGGGGTGAGGCAGTGAAGGGGGGGTGGGGGTGCAGGAGGGGAGACAATGCGAGAGGTTCCACTCTGTTCGGCTTCAATAAGAGCACACACCCCCCGCCCCCCCAACACCTCAACACTTGCCATACACACACATGCACACACACACACACACACTCCTCGACCACCTCCCGGCTCACGGAAAGGGCGGAGTTGAGGGCAGCGAGGCAGTGTGGAGTTAGAGGAAGGGGATGGGGGGGGGGGGACCACCACCACCACCACCTCCACCATCCGCCCCTTTTCAGTGTTTCGTGGGATGCCAGCATGTCATGAGCCCCCTTTTTCCCACAGGGAGAGAAGAGGAAAAACCCTGCTCCTCATGGACCCCACCTCCCCTGTCCGTGCTTCAGTGACTGAATTTGACTTTGGCTTCAGAAGCCATTTGGTTGGACTTGTTGTGATTTGTTTCATTAGCCTCACCTGCTCTGCTCCACTGTCTCACATTTGGCTTTTCTCTCTAAAGCAGTGGGTGCCAAGCCTTACACGCTCCGTGCATTGTATTGAATAAATCCTGTTCACTGCAACTTGTTTTTTTTTACTGTAGTATTGACGGTCGTTCCCGGATCACTGCTGAGATCTGGGAACATGCAGCATGTCATGTGCGCTCAGTCTCGGTTTTTAAGTTGTTTGAGTGCAACTGAGTACAGTGTTATCATAACCAACAGAGCTACAAAACAGCTGGACAAAATTAAGACCCGAGTTCCTACAAAAACAGAATTAACCTTTAAAGGGCAACACGGTCACGGAGGCTGTGTGTACTGGGGTGTGTGTTGCTGCACTATAACCGCTGTGGGCAATGTCAGAGCCGACATGTAGCTCCTCAGAAATGGAAAAAAGAAGCTCTGTAATCTTCTCCTTTTCAGTCACAATAGCGACGTGGCTCTAGGTATGTTCTGGTTAATCCAACACTTTGTTCCAGACTAATAACTAATACATCAAAAACTATGTGATGGACTGCCAATCAATTTGGCACAGGCGTGGATGCTGACCAGAGGAGGGGTCCTATTGACTTTGGTGCACCCCTGACTTGTCATCTAGGACAACCAGAGGGTCAAAAGTTTAATTTTATCCGGCAAAATATCTGTAAATCTTGACACACAGTTTGGTACTGACGTCCCTGCTGCGCTGAAGCTGCATCCTACTGTCTCTGGTTCTCCCCCTGACTCTTCCTCTAACGATAACAACAGGTTGACATTTGTGGTTCAGAGTGAAACGTCTCGACAACTGTTGGATGGATCTCCATGTAGTTTGGCGCAGACCTTTATGGCCTTTGTGTACTTTAGTGACTGTACGTCTCACAGAGTTTGGTTCTCACTACAATAAGCATTGGAACCTCCCAGAGGCACTGCTGTGGCTAAGTGCTCCTAATCTTGTTTAGTAACACCAGGGATTTTTGTGTGATCTCGGAAAATCCTGCTCTATTGTGACTCAGTGAGTGAAACCCAACAATGAACCATTAATTATTTCCTGCTCCAGAACGACAGCGGGATCGTACTGTTTGGTGCGTCGCACTTCAGCTTCGCTCTGCTGTTGAGACGATGTCGTGTTTGTCCTCACGCTCAATATTTTTGGCATCTTCTGTTTAATATGTGAGGAACCTCAGCTGGATGCCTAAAATTATAAGCATCACTGGCGGTCATTGCAACAAGCAATATATTCATTCCTAATGAAGCAGTGGCATGAAATGATTTATTTTTGCAACAGGAAATTTTAAGTAGGTAATTATGGTTAATTAAAAAAGGCACATGAATGGTGTTTGTGTGATTGATGATCGTAGAATCCGCAATGCAGAGCAGCAAGTGATTTTCGTTCGTAGATGCTGGATGTGTTGCATATTAACATCTTGAGTGGTTTCAAGTCTCCTTCACATTTGAGACGCCCAGGAATGTTGGTGTGGGGAAAGATGAGGTCAATTAGTTTTATTGATTTTTAAGGGACAGAAGAATTCATATTTTTCAATCGTAGGTGATGCAGAGACGTGTGCTTTTCAGGATTGTGCCACAAACCAACAGCCGTGCACTACCTTTACAAAGGAAAGTCCCAGTAATGTCACGGTGGCCATCTTGGCTATTTAAACGAGTCTCGAGACTGAGGTAATGCAATTTGTCTCTATATATTAAACTGGGCAGACTTGGAGGCAGATGCCCGCTCTTATTACAGTGAAAGCAGAGCAGAAACCAATAAGTCTTAGTGAAAAGAAGAGGAAAATGAAGGAGCCAGCTACAGTTAGCGATCCAACATGACAAAAAGCCAAAGTAGAATGTAAAAATAATCCGGCATAAAATAATTCCATCCCAAATGGTCTTTTAAAGACATGTTACAGACGGTAATCATGAATGTAAGCGACGTCAGCCAACCTCAGCCTCAACTGGGACGTCCAGCGTTACTTTTGTGGCGTAAAAAATTACAGCCGTGGCCGGAAACGGGGAGTTACTTTTTTATCTGACCTGAATATTAACATTCTTCCGGAGCTGCTGGGTGAAACCCTAAGCCTGTGTTTAAGAAATATCACTGCCGTCACGGAAAAAACCCACATATCTGCAAAATGTGTTTATGCAGGAATGAAGAAAAGAATGCTTATTATTGTATTTTCCCCATTACACAATGAGATTTTTTCCAGGCAGCACAAACACAAGAGTGTTAAACCATCTCTCACATATTGAAAAAAAAAAAACCCCATGTCAACCTTCAGTCTGACAAAGTTTCACTGCTGTGGTTTTCACCTGGTGATGCTTATTTTTGAAAAGACTGATTTATTTCTCTGCGCACAAGCTCTCCTGTTGACCTCAGTGACCACACTCACCTTTTGTGGCTTGGTTGATACGTATGAAATTCCTCGTTGCTGTGAAAATCTCTCAAAGAGAAAGTTTCCTCAGAAGTTTTTCCTCGTCTCCTGCAGGTAAGGTGCATCGCTTTATTTTATGTTGTTTCAAGTAGTTCAACATTTTAGAAAAAAGCATGTTTGCTTTCTTTATGAGTGTTGCATGAGATAATACCGTTCTCACGTCTGTGTGTTAAGTATGGAGCTGGAGTTAGCTTAGCATAAACACTGGAAGCAGGGGGAAACAGCTAGCCTCTTTCTCTCAAAAGTTCAAAATACACACTTCAAAACCTCAACAATGTACATGGTGTTTCTTTTTAAAATCCATACATACAACAAATGTAAAAATGACTGTGTGTTTCACTAGACATGATCAAGACACAGTTACAGCATACAACTTGTTGTTTTTACATATGTGGTTCTGTATGGCTGTTTAATTACAGAACTTTAGAAACTGTGATAGTCATATTTTGAACTTTGGAGAAAGCCAGGCTAGCTGTCCCCCCTGCTTTCAGGTCTTATGCTAAGCTAAGCTAATTACCTCCAAGACATGTCTGCTTTGGCTCTCTGCTTTATAGACAGACATGAGAGCAGTATTTACATCTTCTACGATCGAGAGCAAAGGAGTGTTAAACAGATGAAGACTTATGATATGATGTAACAACATACAAAAACCCCCCCCAAAAAAAACAAATACAAACTCTTTATTTATACAAGGTGAAATTAAGTCTCTAAAACGAGAGCCTGGTCTTTTTTCTTTACAGAATATAAATAATTTTTTGGCTGCCACTGGTGATCAGACTTCCTCCTTTTCTGTCAGTAGGACGGATGGGCTCCATAAGGTAATATAAAAACATCCGGAGCAGGAAATGTATTTTACACTGCTCCTTTATTATATAAAGGAACCTGAACAGGAAGCAATACAAGTAAATATCATTTGGCTGCATTTTCCACCCCTGCACGGCGACTACTCTCTGCTGCTGCAGTGCAGTGACCTTTCATCAGACAGTTCAAAGAGCGTAATATGTGCTGTATGTTTCACTCATTTATCAATACCTCAAGATTAGATTTCTGTCATTCGGTTAGTTAGTTGGCAGCTTTAACTGACAAAGACAAATTGCAGTAAACGCAGAGTCTGAATGACGTCAACAGCGTTTTTGATCATTTTTTCTTGACGTGACACTGTTAAGACATCAGAGCTTTTAAAATGCACAAAAACAAGTTCCTTCTGTTTCAAGTCTGTTTGTGTTTTTCGCTTCATATCAAGGTTGTGGAGCCTGAAATGGCTTAAAATCTACAAGTGTGCAGCATTTGGTCAAAACGTTGAAGACTTTTTGTGTAAAAAAAACAGCTCTGTATCAAACTGGACTGGGTATCCGAATGTTTTTAGTTTGGTTGTTTCGTCTCTATATTTACAGATGAGTGTATAAATGCGTGTGTGTGTGTGTGTGTGTGTGAGGCAGAGAGGGAGAAAAAGGGAGTCAGAGGCGTGTGGATAATAATAATGTTACAGCAGGAGGATTGTGGTCTGCATTCTGGAACAGTTTATTAGGGGGAAGTCTGCAATTACATATTTTCTGGGTAAACATTAACTAGCTCTGTATCACAGGCCTTCACAACAACGGCAGCTTGGACTGTAACACGCTCACAGGCCCGCAGTGTGCACTCGTATCATTCACTTTTACTAGAGTAGTTACCAGCAACAGTGGCTGGGCACAACAGTCTGCATTATTTTAGCAAACTATTAATCTAACGCTGGTAGTTTCCAATAGAGAATATTTTCACAGTATTAAGGTTTAACCCAGAAAACCTTACAACTTGTGGGATTAAAGGACACCCTCTATTAAAATATCGCTAAAAATACCGTGCTGCAACCGGGTCTGGAAATATTTTCCCCACTGAAAATTAGCATTTGAGGGATTTCTCTTCATGACAACCTCAGTGTTATTCCTCCAAATAGAAACACTGTAGTCTCCTGGATTATTTAACGATGCTGTAGTTTTATGTCGTGCCCATCGGTTATTAATATTCCGACTTAATTTCTGAGAAGTCAGTGTTTTCAGTCAGTTTCTAAAAATGACAACAACCGTCTACCTCGGCGGGGGGGGGGGGGGGGGGGGGTCGCTGTGGTGGAGACACCAGCTAGGGGCCTGAATCTGAGCCGAATCAGGCAGAACTGCTGGTTGTTGGAACCGGGAACCGAACGCTGCGCCATAGTCACGTGCTCAACTTCTCTAACACTGATCCAGAATCCTGGAGTGAACTCGTTTTTAAACTGTATTATTAAATGGAAGATTTGGTTTATTACAAGCTGGGCTGGAGCGCAGAATTAAGCAATTGCTTTGATGAGTACAGCGCTATGATAACCACTGGAAGTGATGGCCAGAGCTACAAAAAATAAAACCCAAGCTGCAATAAACCATAGTTTTCCTTTAAGTTTCTAGCTCCAGATTGTACTCAATTTCAAACTCTGTGGACTTTTCTTACTAAGGCAACGTCCACACTACTCCACCTTTAACAGAGACTTTTGGAGACAGTGCTGGACACGTTTTCGTCTGGACAGGCTAAAAAACGAGACCTTTGGAAAACGATGACGTAGACCCCCGTGGTCGCTCCGATTGGGTCTTATCAGCCTCGACTTCCAGCGGTGAATGCAGCATGGATAATGAAATACAAGTGTTACTGACCTTGTTGTCTTTGCTAGCAGCTGTTGTGCAGTTAAATTCTTCCATTTTAACTCTACGACTGTCTTTGCCGTTCCTCGTTCGTAGTATTTTCTGCAACTAACCAACTGCGGAGTTCGTGTTACATGTGTTTTCAGGTCTCGGTGTGGATGGAGATCGTTTCTGATACAGAGCTAAAACACTCATCTGGACAGAGATCGTTTTCACATCATTCGTTTTAAAACACAGTTTTGAAATGAAAAGATAGTAGTCTGAACGTAGCCTAAAATGCTCCTTCTGATTTCTTGCCTCAAGTTATTACATATGAAAAGCTTGTACTGTTACAGAACCAGATATTTTCTTACGCAATGATTGATCTTTGTTTGCTGAGGATTCACTCAGGAGAGTTTCATGTCCATCCAAGTATTGAATGTGCTTCAACCTTGCATTGTTTATTAGGAAATGAACAGTAATTTCACTTCTTGAATCTTCCCACTACACACCTACATAGATACTTCTGATTGTAATTCTGAAGCTGACGCAAATTCTGATACATCAGATAGGGTTAACACTAACTCATTAAAAAGCACACGTTGCATTTTTGCATTCACTCAGTGTTCAGCAGTCAGTCCTGTGTCTGCCAACCACATCCTCACATCATCACCGTCCACACAGCAAAGGTTTACAGAGAGGCGGCAGAGGCAGGGAGGGAAGGAGAGCAGAGGGAAAGTCATAATAGCTTACAAATGTTGCCTCTTTCTCTCGGTGTGTGCCCATCTGAGGGCAATTTCCAGACCGGCGCAGTTGTGATGGATCTCTGCCTTTCAGGTGTAATTATTTTAAGAGAGATTGAGCTGTTAAGCACTTGAAAAACATCACAGAGGCTCAGCGAGTGTTTATGCTTTCCGTTCTGTCTCTGGGGTCCCGGAAAAAGAGGGGTGGT
>NW_019525491.1:834209-839107 GCF_002814215.2 Seriola lalandi dorsalis
GGGGGGGGGGCTGACTCCTTTAGCAGATCCTGCACCCCCTTATGTAGGGGCATTAATATTTGAGGCCTGTTTATTAACTGCAGACTGTAACCTGCGTATCCACACAACATGCTGTCTGTTAATGTCACCAAAGCATTTAAAGCAGCATGAAACATTAAGTTTTACATAACAGTACTCTTGAATTTTCCTACATTACAAAGTGAGGCTGCCACAGAGAAGCGTATCCGATTCCCTCTGACGGACATAATAAATTCTGCGATAAATGTGACCTGACATATTTCTCTGGTTGAAGATAATCATCCTCAACAGGAGCCCATGAGTTTGTCCTGAACGACAGTCAGGGAGCGCTTTTGTCCAGAGAAACTTAGACTTTACAACATTTTGTTTATCTCCTTTGGCAGGACAAAATGTAGCTTTTAAGAAGAGATATGAAAACAAATAATTAGTGTTTGCAGTTATTGAAATGAACTTTCAAAAACAATTACCTCTCATAAATATCTAAAGCCACCAAACATGCAAAATTATAAAATGCAGTGAAACCTGGAAGTGCTCTGAGCTTTAAGATAAAACCAGATGGAATATTAAGGACCTTTAATGATCCCCTTTTAAATAATGTGGTCATTGCAGCAGCACAGAAAAGGATGGTGATCACAGAAATAAGTGTAACATTCATTAGACATGCTAAACATCAGATTTACACAGGATCATATTATTGAAACGGAAGTTTTGAATCCAATGGTCCAAACATTTGATGTATTTTTGAGACAGTTATTCCTGTATCATCCTATATTTAGTCGTTAGCCACATAAACATTTTTGCCCATAAGAATACTATATGAAATGTCGCTAAGCTCTGCACAATGTAAATACAGGACCAAGAAAAAAAGCAACAGATTATCATTTTTCTTTTTGAACCTATATGTTAAGAATATGTGTATGAAAAGGGTTAGGGTTCTAAAATCCTTGTCGAAAAACAAAAACCAGCTGTGACGAACGACTAAAAAAACAGGATGTTAAGAAAATCTTGCGCTTTAGCCTCGTAAATTCCAGTGGATGTGTGCTTAGCTCAGCTTGTACTTTAAGTGCTATGAAGGAAATGATAAAGTTCCACTGTGGACATTCATGGGGGTGGAATATATGATTGAAATACACAGAGAAATGTAGTGTGTGCAGTTGTTGCTGTGGGGTTATTAAAGAAACAGAGACTTGGTTGCACATCAATGTTGCACACACGCGAGATGCTGTATGATTGTTGCAAGTTTTATATACAAGCATACCAAGTATATAGGTGACCGTCACGCAGCTCATTAATGCACTTTCAATCCAAGCTAGTCCTCAGTCGTCTCAGGCCTCAGTTACACTAACACTTCCCTCAGTTACCATGGAGCTGTTCTGTGCTCTTTTCAGCTGTGGATCACCCTGGGCCTCAGGACAAGGTAAAGGAAAAAAAAACAACAAAAAAAAAACCTGCTGCCGTTAGAGCCTGAGTTACTCTGAGTCCAGCCAAGATATTAACCCCCTCCAGCCTCCAGAGGAGCTTTCATGTGACCGATCTTATCTCAGCAGAAGAGGAAATTGGCTTTGATGACTTCCATAACTGAAAGAAAGTGCAGAATAAATTTCATGTTCTTTCTCTTTACCCCCCCCCTCCGATCCCCCCCCCCCCCCAACCTCCACCTCCACCATCCCTGCTGTCACCCTCCTCCCTTCCTCTCCTGTTTGGTCCTCCCTTTCCCTACTCCTACTCTTCTCCCTCTTTCTCCTCATCATCCCTTTATGTACAGCATTTTACTCTTCCTCAGTATTTCTCTGCTCTACGGTCTTGCACTGTACAGAGGAAATGGATGCATGATGACAGGTCCGGAATGTAAATTAGCAAGACAGATGGAGTTGAGAACCTTTTATGAACATGTAATGTGTCTCTCTCCTTGAAGTCATCCAGCACCTGTTTGGTTTCATCACAGCAAAGCCAAATTCAAGCGAAATGAGAGTGATGCGTGTTTTTTTATGGTGACAAAATCTTTGAGAGAAATGTTTTATTTGCAAAAAGAATCCAAAACATAGAATAATATGCAAGAATACTTAATTCCCTCACTTTGGAGAACAGACTCACACGGCTCCTGTGTTCCAAGTTTGATTAAAAGAAACCAGATGACACAAACTGAAACATTAAAAATCAAAAGTCGAAAAGCACTTCAGCAGTTTTGCTTCTGAGGAAACTAATCCAGGATTCCCAGGTGAAAAATGGTCTCTCTGATCGATGCAGAATACCCACCTGCAGCCCCAGAATGGGTCCAAACTTTTCAGTTGAGCACAGCAGAATCGTGCTGATCCTGTGATGATAGATTGGAAATCTGCAACAGCTTGTTTCTAAGATACAACCCAAAGTTTTGTATCTGTCAAGAGCTTCAGCCTCCAGGAGGGACGGAGAGGAGGAGAGGAGGTGGGATTGTGAATGCAGCTAAATTTAGATGTTTGTTTACAGTGCATCATCGAACCATCTCTGTTTTGGGTGGGGTTTGCGCTAAGGGGCAATTCAGAGATTGTCAGCCCATCTGTCAATAATATAAATTAAGTTTCAAATGCTTTCATTTCATTGTAAAAACGTCCTGACAGTCAGTGCATTGTCCTGCTGTTTGGGGCAAACCCCACCCATCTGGCACCTGAGGAGGCTAAAACAAACCGTGTAAAAAAAAAAAGAAAAAAAAAAAGAAAAGTTTTTTGAAAATGCTTTCTGAAACAGGTCCGTGCAGTGCAGCACAAAGAGTTCACTGACAAGTGGCTGGAAGCAACATCCCATTTTGCTCTGTGTTTTCTTTTTTGAAGCATAGTCATGTTCGTTTTATAGTCCAGTCCCTCTGCAAGCTCTGCACCGTCTTTCCAACCTGCGCAAAGTGACGCAGGATTATGGAACTTCTACAATAAATGCATCTGTAGTTTAGATGTCGTGGAGGCACTTTTCCGTGTATTAGCAACGTTGTTGTGGATTTTAAACAGCTGTTCTGTGCTGTTTCCTAAAGCTGCAGTAGTTTTTGAGAGCAGCTGATGATACAGAAACTTTCCTTTAGTGTGAAATAGTTTTGTCTCTGTGTGTTTAAGTATATCAGTGTGTGTTTGTGTAATGTCTGCAAAGGTGTTTCACTACAAAAAGTATAAGAAGTGTTTGACAAAAATGAAGATCAACTTAAAAATCGACTTATTGAAAACCGAAAGTTGAGCTAGCAGTCTCTTTATAATGTACAGTACACAAGTGAATGTGAATGACATCTTTAATATTGAAGTGCCTGTCCAAGCCTGGATGTGTGCACACATGTCTGAGTCTCTTTGTCCCTCCAAAGAGGCCTTTTCTGCCTCGACTGGAAACACCTTTCCTCCTCTTTCACCCTGGACAATAGCAAAGAGAACCAAAGAATCTCTATTTGTCCACATCCTTTGTCGTGCCGTATTAGTGTTATTTCCAGCCACCTGAGCCCATCACACTCGATCAAGGGCCATCTATACACACAAGTCAAAATCATTCCATTAATAAGTCACCTCCGTGGTATTTAAGCGAAGCTTGGGATTTAAGACTTCCTCTTTGCTCGGTGGAATTCGCCCAGCCTTTTGGAGCTACCTTTGTGTGACTTATGCGCCTCCGGTGGATTAGGAGTACTCAAAAGCCATTTAAATCACAATCCTCTGCGTTCCAAAGCAATGCTGGAAGGACAATGTAGTGTAGTGGAAAAAAAGGCCCAACAAGTACTAGACTGATAGTTATAAAGCAGCCATATTCCAAAGAAGGGCCCATGAATAAAAGTGCAAACCCCTCTATTAGGGGGATGTGCCTGAACTTGAGCTGAAAGGAATGTTTTGGATTCACAAGGATCCTGTGTGTGAGACTTTGTGTGTGTGTGTGTGTGTGTGTGTGTGTGTGTGTATGTGTGTGTGACTGAGGGTTAAGTGCATGCGTATCTGAGATTGTGTGTGTGTGAGCGTGAGTGTACTGTAAAGCTCTGTATGAATAGATGAATTGACCCCAGGTTAGCATGTTTCATGTGCACGCAGGAATTCAGAACTTTGCAAAACTCATTTCAGTATGGAAACTAAATTTGAACTTTTACACAGCTGCAGATTTCAGCTTCCAGCGCTGTATCATCGACTTTACGCGTGTCTGATATAGTCATGAAAGATAGCCTCTGTGCGCAAAACATCTGTGTTAAAAATTATGCATACTTTCAGCTGGCTGCAGCCATGCTATAGCTCCGGCTCTGTCTGTTTTTATCATGAGAGACTGTTTGTAAGCCTCCTCACAGGCCTGTGTTTGTGCATCGCATGTGTGGTCAGAAAAAAGCGAGGCCGTTTCCTTCTGAAAAATGCAGAGAAAGGGACATAAATCTCCCCCCGACTCCCGGTGGGACGTCACGGAAAACGGAGACCTTAAAGGCAGGCAGGCTAGCAGCTCAGGGGTGGAACGCAAACATCAATCGTGGAATCCAAGGAGAACGTGTTCTGGGTCCTGTCGGATGCTTAAAACCAGGCCAGGAAGTGTGTGTCTGTGTGTGTGTGTGTGTGTGTGTGTGCCTGAGAATGCTTGGCTTTTCTCTGTGTGTGTTTCTTTGTGTGGATGTGTTGGTGGATTTGTATGTGTGTGGATGCACGCTGAGAGTTTCAGTGTGTGTGTGTGTGTGTGTGTGTGTGTAGACTCCTCTGAAAAACGCCTTCCCAGGCTCCCCTCTTCTGGGGTGGAAACGGGGCAATAAATAGCAGGGTATCTCCTGGCAGCGGTCCAGCAACCGAGGCCCTGGCAAGGAAGTGACTCATTTCAGCGGAGAGAAAAGGAGGGGGGAGGGGGGGATAAGAGGATTTTTGTGTCTCTTATTATCAGTCAGCCAAGGCAAACCACACTGGCAGGCCAAAGAG
>NW_019525491.1:839127-847062 GCF_002814215.2 Seriola lalandi dorsalis
GGGGTACTGCCAGTCTGATATGGCCTCTGCTGCTGGTATTTGGCTCATTTTAGGAACTGACTTCTGACCTTCCCTGTGCTGCGAGCCAAGGAGCATGCTGGGACAGTTTGTTTGCTAACACCTGAGCGATGAATGCTCACCCTGCATACTCTCGTTTCGCTTAATGTAAAAAATCTTTGGTTCAGGAAAGTGTCTCTTTTCTTTTTAGATTTGAGTTTACGTTTTCAGCTGGAAAAAAAAAAAAAAAAACCTCTCACTGAGCTCCCCCTGTATTCCAAGCCAAAGTGTTTCAGGTAGGTAAGTAAAACACCTGAGTAGACAGGGAGCGCTATTTTATGTGTTTGTGGGCATGCATGCATGCGTATGTGTGGCAAGAGCTGGATGAGGGGCACAAAACTGGGCTGAAGCTCATGTCAGCCAAACACTTCTAAATTTACTGGTGTGTTTTCAAGTGTAGTCCCACTTTATATTTTTTTACTTTGCAGAAAATTACTTTTTTAAAACAAGTTTTGACCATCATTCCTATTGGTTGAGTTCAAATTTTACTCACTAAATTCACTGCTGGGATCTGGGGATGTTTGCAACATCACTGTCCACTGAGTCTGACCAATGATGGAACATGAGCAAACATGAACAACACCTGCAGTTTGATCCCCAAAAGTGCTACAGGCATATAAATGCTTCAAATAAAATGCTTGTGGGATTGTTGAACAGTGTCCGAGACAGACCTCTCACCTCATCTTTCCCATGCAGGGATTTAGGGGGGCTGTTGGGAAATCTTTGTAACTTTGAGTATTTTTTGAAAACATTTTTATCCCCATTCGAGCGATTCATCAGGCCTCACTCCTCTCAGTGATAGCCATTCTAAAACACTTTAGCCTTAAAGGAGCTATTGTAAGTTTTGCAATTCCTACATAGTCAGCATTAGCATTAACAGCTGTTTACTTCCCAGTCTAGAAAAAACACAGAGTTCAAACACAGTTCAGCGGCAAACTTTATTGCCCCACTCGCCAAAAGCTTTATCCAGTGGCGGAAAGCAACGCCAACGCTAACTCTCGTTAGCATACTAACCAACTAGCCCTGGCCTGTATCATAACTTTCCGATAGCGACTCACTGTAGCCTCCCCTGAAGATGTAGCGCTGCTCAAAGAGTGTATTATAACCTCTTGTCTTGTAAACGCAATGATGGACAAAGCGAAAAGGAGCTATTTGTACGTTTTGCTATTGCTACCTAGCCAATGTTAGCATTAACAACTGTTTACTTCCTAGTTTAGAAGAAACGTTGCTGTCTCCAGCGGTGGAAAGCAACACTAATATTTACTCTTGTCTCTGTCATGTCTTTTCTTTTACTGAAGTTAGCATGCTAAAACAACTAGCCCCAACCCTTCTCATCACTTTCTGGTAGTGGCTCACAGTAGGCTTCAATCTTCCCTGAACTAGCACTGCTCAGACGGCATATTATATTATAACCTGTTGTTTTATAAAGACAACGATGGCTGAAGCTCTTGTCAAGCAACAATCCCCACCACCTGCTCCCGACAAGAAACCACGTTTGGCGGCAGGGAAAACTTAAAAATAGCCCCTTAAAGATTCAGTTGGACTAACACTTCATTCAAACTGCTTTGTTTCAAGCATTCTGCATTAGTGACACCTCATGGTTGGCCAGGAGCGAGGGTGTAATACACTCCTTTTCCCCATAGAGAAATGGTGGTTAGGCTGGGTAGGAGTGATAACCTGGCTGAGCACTTGAAATTCAAATTAGCTGAAAAAAACAAAACACAAACAAAAACCACAACAGCCACAAGTGCCGAGAAGCAAAGATTGAGCGAACAAAATGAGAATCTTGTAAATTTTTTGTACGTTGAAGCATTTATCTCTCCGTTTAATCCACAGCAGCAACAGAATGAGCCTCCTGTTCCCATTATCAACATTACACATCCGGTCTGAGGGGGCCTTTCAACTGCATAATCATAAGTCACACAATGAAAAGCCACCACTGTTAAGCAATGAACACCTACCTCCACTCTGTCCCATCTGAGTTCCCAGGTGGGTGTGCAATATGGCAGACCTTTGTTCCGTGTGTGTGTGGAAAAGCACACACTGTCAACACGGGAGAGAAAAGCTAATATTTACCACGTATGGCCTCGGCTTTAATATTAGCTAGAGGCGCTAGTCGAGGGAGAACAGAGGTCTCACTCTGGTCTCGCTTCCTACCCGAAAGCAATATCCAAAGATTTATTTTTTACACCTTTACTGTTTTATTAGACAAGATAGAGTGGAAAGTATTAGACTGGAGAGGAAGAGGGAGGAGTAATAAATGTCATGAGTCGGAGTCAGACCCAAAGCATTGTGCATATTGTACATGTTGCAGGCAGTAGATTCACCAGGAAACCCCTGCATCTGCATCTTTTTTGGCAAATATTGAGGGTTTTATCCCACATTTTTGTCCCGATTAAGATTCAACTTGGTCAACAATTATATTACAATCTGTAAATTTCACTTTTACTCGCAAGCTTGAATTTCAGAGTACACCACAACACAGGCAAAACACAGGGGCCTCCAACAGACTGAATTTCTGCGATGACATAATATCAGTATTTAACCTCCTTTATTTAACTGTTTAAACAGAGAAATCCTCATGAATTTCATTAAAATATCACATCTACACCTCAAATGATAAAAAAAAAAAAACACACCGCTCTACCTGTGTACAGGACATACAACCTTACAATAGCCTTGTAGTAAAGATCTTCTCCAATCACAGCCACACAGCAAAATATTGTGTGCATATTTTCCCCTCGCTGCTCCTGATTCGGTCGAGTTCCAAACAGGAAATGGATCTCGGGGCCGTTCCTATCCTTGTGGTCCAGACCAGCGCAGTGCACATTCAAGACGTACTGGCTATGTCCCCCGTCTCAGGAAAGAACTCCAGACGAGTTCTTGTCCAAGCATTTCGGCTAAATACCGCATGAAATTGCCAGAGGATTTCAAATGAGTCAAGCTGTGGGGCTCTGGCACAGGACCCACATCAATATCCTACTTATGCCGGTGGCCAGGTGTTGAGGGGAAATTCTCAATTGAATATTGTATCCAGCTTTCCGCGCGCTCGGGGGAGCTGTGTCTTGTATGGATATTCGTTTCTCCGCCTTGCTATGCGCCCCGTCTCCTCTCCTTCCGTCTTGTTTTTGGCATCCCTCCGATTCCGGGCCGAGCGCAGTCTGCTGTGGCTCCCACTTGCACACCTGCCACGGAGAAACAGCTGTGGTCCAGCACAACATCATTAGTGCAGCTGAAAGAGAAGGAAAGGCCTGCATAGCCATTCCCTCCTCTGTTTACTCTCCCTGAGAGTTCAGCTCCAGGGCATCTGTACAATGGACAAACATTTTTACGATAAAGACGTGCAAAAGTTGCCCCCCTTCCCGTGCTCTTATGGCTAGAACGTGTAACACGATCAGGACTAAACCTGTGGGAGAGCAGTGGTGCTGAAAGAAAATTATATACCTCAAGATAAATGTGCCCTTTTGGGGTGTTCACTGCCCCACAGCTGTACAGTGAACGGCTTTAAGGACAACCCGTGCATTTATCCCCATACCGCTAAGACTGCTCATAGCCATGACCTGGGGTTTTGGTAAAGCATAAAAAATGAACTCTTAAAATGGGGTTTTGAACCTAACATTCAAGACCTCACCCCTTTACACTAGACCAGAAATCTCTCATCAAGCAGTGTATTTACAAGCAGTGGAGAAACATGGGAATGAATTACGTATACTGCTGTAACCGATACGTCCTTAGTGCATCTGGAGGACAAGGAGAGAGGAAGTGCTTCCATTGATTTGCAAAGATACTGGAGTATAGGCCTCTCTTAACAGCCTCTGTTCTTCCAGAAACAGAAGAGGGAGATTTGACCCCTGTGGGTACCAAGGGCTGCTCCGGAGAGCAGACGCCAAGCCACAGACCCAAGACTCCACTGTAAAAAATGTCCACTTTAACTAATTTAATTATTGCAGTAGAAATATGTGTGGAAATCATGAATTGCCTCTCTGAAACAAATCATATGGTCAAGTTCAGCAGAAGGATTTGTGGGTACTGACTATGTAGTTGGTTTCTCGGTTTTAGGTGCTCTCGGTCTCATGTTTTTCAGTGTGTTCAGTCTGGTATTTTTCTGATGTTGTCGTCAGTTAGGACAAAACTAGGCCTTTATGGGCCCAGTTTAAAAGGTTAATAGCTCAGCAACCACCTTTCAAAATCAACTTTTCATTGCAGAGTTCAGGTGGGGGGGCTGGTCGAAGAGAACTGTAGTCCACACGACACGTCGGAGGGTAAAGTGTTTAAAATTGATCCGAACAGCCACACTCAAAGGCGCAGTGAAAAGCTGGCTGGCATAGAGAGGTGTGAGACACAATAATCATTCAAATATGGCAGTAATGACCTAACGGACTCTCTTTTGTGTTCGGTTGTGCTTGGTTGAAAACACGAGAGATGGTTGAAAAAAGAGAGCTAGGGAGAAAATTTCAAACCTTTACTTTCTCACTCCACACACACTTGCGCAGATGAGATTTTTTGCCTTGCAAATCAAGAGCTTCACTTAAGCAAATTGATATTGAAAGTTTATGTTGACCTTGGCCAACAGGATCCAATTAGTAATCCTCAGGAAATGGCGTTTGTCCAATTGTCATGAAATGGCAGATGTTCAAACCCTAACCCTTCAAATTTCAGATTTTCTGAGTATGCTTAGAATCTCACTCTTGACCTTGGAAACAATAGTTGACAAAACAGTCTCAACTCAAGCTCACAAGCATCTTCAAACATCTATAACATTTCTTTACTCTCCACATGGTTATGATAAGTTATAATTAAGAAAAAACAACAGTACAGTAGAATTGCAACTTTAAATGAGTTTTGCAATCTTGTGGTCGGTGTTATAGATGACTTAATTCCACTTTAAAATCATTTCATTAAATGAAGACGTCTGGTAGCGTGACATAATCTCATTTCTTTTCCAGCACAACTTCACTTATTAAAGAAATACTAAATGATTGGAAAAAGTGATAACAGGGTCGATCACTGCACTTATTTCAAGGTGATGTCATTTGGCTGAAGAACTTTCTGGAAACGGTTGTAAGAGGTGAAATCATCTCTCTTTCCTGTTGGCTGTTTTTCTTCCTCAAAGAAGAAGAAGAAGAAGAAAAAAAAAATCAATTTTAAGACTCAACACTAGATTGAATAACCTGTTTAGATGAATATTTTTTGCAGTGGAACCCTACCGGAGAAAATCAATCCGTCACCACACGAAAAGGAAGGAAGCCTGGGTTGGGGAGAGATACTGCTCTTAATGACATGTCTCTGTGTGCCTGGACCAGAGGGGGAAGTAACCGGATATTTAAACAGAGATAAGAGTGTGTGCCAAAGGGGCCGGGATTGGATATGACTGAAACCCCATGGCAACCGGCCGGGGCTATCGGATATGGAAAGGTAAATAGTAATGCAGTCGTAGCATGTTTTAATGCTGTAAATTAAAAGCTCATGTAACATTCATGCGAGGGTGATATATAGGTGTTTGGCTTCTGCCAAGTTTTCATTAGTGATTTCCTCCATGCTTTTAGCAGCGCACTTGTTTTAAATCAAGATTTGGAACATGAATTTTGGCTCATCAGGATCTGTAAGCAGAAATCAGATATGCCGTATTTCCAAGCAAAGAAACGTTCGATGCCATATGATGATGATGAGGGAGATGAAAAGTATCTTTTCCTGAACCCTCTCAGAAAAGAGAGAGAAAGAATATGAGGATGGTGTGTGTGCTGGTACATACTGGGAAGACAGACCTTGAAGAAAAAGAAACTATGACGATTAAAGTCCCCCCCCCCACCACCCCTTACTCTTACTTTTCTATACATATACTGTATAAACTGGTATAATCTCCTACATTTCCCAGAGAGCAGGCCTGAACTTGTAATATCCAGCTGTGGGTTGTAAAAGTTTCTTACAGCTTTACCACAACCTGCATTGTGGCTGGATTACATTCTGGTCTGTTGAGGCTACTGTGGACGGAGGAACTGTCATCTATGTCTCTTATCTCCCCGAATGACCAGTGTAGTGACTGCAGTTCTTCGTTACTGACAACAAAGCCGATGCTTATCTTCGATGTTTTAGGTCGCTGAGACATTTTTGGCACTCAAACATCTCTGATGATGCGGGGTGACGTAGGCCGTGTTCACACCAACCCTTACACTGCCACCACAGCAGAAATAGTTTAGTATTAAAAAAACATAATGTATAGAAGACAAGGTTGGTTCAAGAAACTCAACCTCCTAATCCCACAGTCATCCTGTAATGCATTGCATTTACTAATCTAGTATGTGAAGCTTAAAGTTACTTTGTACAAAGAACAAAAGGTAATTTTTGAAAACATTTCTTTAGGTTATAGTAGAGATACAGATGGGAAATGCAGGGAGAGAGAGAGAGAGAGAGAGAGAGAGATGGGATTGACAAGCAACAAATGCCCCAAGCTGGAATTGAATGGCAGATGTGGCAGTTATGTGATATGCGTCTTAAGGCTCGAAAACAATAGTGAAAATGGAGGGAAAAATGACCATCGCCATTATGAATAAGTAGTCGACTTGTCGACTTGTAGGCTGCCTGGTATCAAAGGGAGTCCAGTCGGTACCATGCAGTTTTTTCACACAATGAAACGACTAACTGTTGTGTCACTGTGATATTTAAACAGATGTCGGAAAGGAGGCGCGCAGAGCGTAAAAGGTCGACTGAAAACTCTTTTTCAACAATTACCAAATAAAGCTGAGCTCACTTTGTTTCCTTCAATCACTCACACGCTCATTCCCCTCTGTTATTTAGACTGTCGTAAAAACATCAGCTACATAACTCTCATTTAAACCCTTCTATTGACAGTTTTCAGCGAGCACGCAGTAAATTGTAATCTGGATCCAGCCTCCATGACGGATGGGAAAACTGTAGCATGAAAACTAGATGAGTAAGACTCTCTAAAGGATTACCATTCAGTTGCCCTTGAGCAAAGCATGCACCCCCCCACCCCCCCGACTGCTCTAATGGCCAGAAGTAAAACCTGTCATAGCTATGGGAAATTCCCAGTAATAAAATGTGCACAAATATTTTCTGGAAAAAAAAAAAAGCGCAAAGACATAAATAAGGTTCAAAAAGGGGAAAACAGCAGTGTCATCTTTGCCTTTTCTTCTCACGCCCACACTGATCCCTGTATCCCTGCCGACTCTGCTCAGTGTTGGGTCTGCACGGCCGGATCAGGTTCTCGCTCCAAGTTACCGCTCAAAAAGACTCTTGTAATATGAGCAGCCTGGTGTTGCAGATACAAAAAAAAAAAGAAAAAGTTTTTCTGCTCTCTTTGTGGACTGGACCTGAAAATCACATGGAACATATCTTCCCTTCCGCGGTTTGATGATAACGCTCCCAGACAATGCCGGCCTCGCCAGAGGAAATGATTAAACTGTATTTTGCGGTGTGTTTGTTTTAGTTGTAGTCATTTGAATCATTAGTCCTCCTGGAAAATGGTGAGATGTATTTCTCAAAGTCTCAAGCGTGCTCTCAAGCTGCTGACATTTTGTATTTTATGAATTCAGCTGACACTTTTATTTGGTGTGACTAACTACGAGTCCGACAGTGGAGTAAGCTTCAATTCTACCCGTACAAGCGGTCGGACGGTACGGCGGCGTGAGGCTCACGGTCGCCCCCACCTTGCCAACAGTAACAAAAATATTCCTGTGATGCTGCGATGATCACGTACAACAGAAATTCCAAGAAAGGTAATGAGAGCTCGGAGAGAGGAGTGTGTGACAGGAAGCAGGGGAGGATGTGAATCAAGGGGATGAGAGCATCATGAAATATTTGTTCAGCAGATGGGTTCTGAGCCACTGCTGACTGTCACACTAAACCCCCCCCCCCCCC
>NW_019525491.1:847082-923989 GCF_002814215.2 Seriola lalandi dorsalis
CACACACACACACACACACACACACACTGTGTCTATGTTTCAAGCACCTCCAACCATTGGCAAGGCCACAGTCCTAACCTCCGCCGGCTTTGGGATCAGGTGATGCTCCGCAAAAAGGATTAGCGGCAACTGGATCCTTTTGGCACAGGCGCAGGAATTTTCATTACAATGATCTTGGGTGTGGCGCGCCAGGAATGCATCCTCAATGGGAAGGAGAGGAGTATACCGAAGCGATGTGCGAGGGAGTGGCGGGCAGGAGGGGGCGATGGTGGGAGTTTTGGTGGTGTCGCGTTTCCTTCCAATCCGCTACCTCGCCCGTATCTCCCTTCTGCTATGATTTTAATCTTCGAGTGTTTGTACTGTTGAATGTGAATTTGCATCTTTTTTTGACAGTTTTAAACATTAACATCAATACGCCACTTATCCCACTTTGCGAGGTGAGAAATACGATGCAACATCCCATTATTTAAAACGTTCTTCAGTTTTAGCGGAAAAGTTCAACCTTGATCTCGGAAAAAAGTACAGCAAAAATAATCCTACCTCAAGAACGACTCACTAGCGTTGTTGTTGTTGTTGTTGTTGTTGTAGGAGTCGTTCAGAGAGACAGCTGTGATCACGTGACTAATGTTCCATACTTACGTCATGTTATGACACCTGAGCAATCTCCGTGACAACTGAGCAAACTTAACTTATGAGTACATTTGCTCAAGTATTGTACTTAAGGAAAGTAGAAGTAGCTCCAAGTTGAAGTTGAGTGTTTTCATTTCATGGTACTTTAGACTTCTGCTCTACTACATTTCAGAAGATATTGTGCTTTTTTACTCCACTAAATGCTTTTTTTTATTACCATATACATGTGATTTAATACAAGCCACTGTAGCTGGCAAAAATTCATGTACATGTAGGCGGTAACGTGAGTCTAATCCATTTTCAGTTTGACTTCCTGATATTTGCGAACCACCTAAACCTTTCCATTGGAAGCTGCAGCAGGCAGGTTCTCACAGTCACGCCCGAATGACAGTGACGTATAGAGGAATACTGTAACATGGCGTCAGTAAAGAGCTCACCACTCAGACACTAAATGATGTCTTGTTTGTCTGGGGTGCAGGCTGAAGCGGTGAAATGGTTTCAGCTACAGTTACTAACCCTCTCTAGGTGCAGAGCTCACCTGCGGCTACTGCAATGAGACCGCGGCTCTGTACCAGAGATCTGCATTTTACTTGTGTAAACAGAACACGTGGCTCCTAATGCAGGGGCGATGAGACATTCCTCCTTATGGAAGCCACTTCGAGCAGCGCAGCCTTATGTGGAACTCGACTTCTCACCCGAGGGTGTGTTGTAGCCATATCACAGGAAATAGCGATGTGTTGATTGTTTCATTTGGAAAGTGCTGGAGAGCTGACACCTTTGACGTTCATGTCTTCCTGCAGCGCGGCCTCGACATGTTGGTGATAATTAGCTCAGACTGAACGTTTGATTTGTAAATCAGTATTTTATCTAATCTCCACTTGACTAATCAAACAGGTGTCTGGTGTTTAATCTGGCAACTGAACCAGCGTTTAACAAGTTCTTCCACCCCGCCGCTCCTTCATTGAAATTTCAATCTCTTTGTTTAGTAATGTAATGCTATCATCGCGCTGCGCACTCGCCGAGAGCTGACGACAGAGCGACCATGGCTGAAAGGTCTTTCCGATTGCAGGTCACGATTTTGGCAGTGGGAGGGGGCAGACAGGGAAAAAAAAAAAAACTCATGGGTCAAGGCTCTGGAATTACCTCCACAATTGCAAAGTGAAAGCCGTTCTTAGAGGGGGGCAACAAAGAGCTCTCTGTCTTGGCAGCGCCTTTTGGCCCAGGAGAAATACTATCTGCTGCCACTGCCCCCCCCACCCCCCCCACCCCGTCCTGCTCCTTGGGCTGATTACGACAGCAGGGCAGGGTGGGCAGAGCGCCGCGCCAGTGCCACGTCCCACAGCTCCATTGACGATTGTTGCGGTTGGCTTCTTCCATTTACATGTAAAGGACGAGAAGGAACAAAACCTTTTGATTTCCATGTATTCATGAACCATGAACCTGTGACTGCCCACTGCATCTCCGCCTGTGGTTAAGTGATGTTCTGCAGCATTTTTTAGAATATGAACAAGAAAGAAAACTTTTTTGCTCATCACAAGATGATAGAAATTCATCTTTGAAGCATACGAAAGTAAATATAACACCTCTTTACCTACCTCCTCCTGTTAAACTGATGGATGTATTTTGTGTGGATAAACTATACAAACAAAAGAAAAACGCCAAGTACATTAACTTTTCATGAATAAAGCCACAGGACACTGTTGGATCATCAGGTGATCTTTGGGAAGAGTAATAAAAAATCACCATAGCATGTGCTTGTTAAAAAAAAAAAAAAAAGGATAAATGAAATTAAAAAACGCATCTGTCATCTTGTAGTTATTGTTGTCGACTCTGACATGCTTTTGGGACAACATAAAAAAAGAAAAGGTCCTTAAATGTCCGGATTACGCGCTCTGTACCGGTGAGAAGTGCAATATATGTCACTGGCTCCATTTAATCCAATTAGTAATCCTCAACCTCGCTTTCAAAGGCATTACAAAAAGAGAGGAGAAGGTGCTCCTAATCGCCGTGGAATCTGCGAAGATCCAGCAAACCCCCCCCCCCAAGCTTTTCCTCTTTCCAAACGTGCAGATGGCAACAGCTGTCTGTTGACGGGCTTGAGAAATTGCAGCAACTGGAAAAGCATTTTAATTTCTGCTATGTAAGGTGACGTCTGACGTGTTGTTCAGAACCAGTCAGTCTACGGGAGAAAAGAGTTTAATTGAGGAAACACAAACCCCTGATTCAATACGTTTTGTCATTTTGACTCTAATTTCAAATTATTCATCTATTTTTCAAACTTTGATTCAGAATCATAATGCTGGAGTAGAAAACATTAACCCTGCTCATGTGTCTCAGGTGGCTTTACTGTTCTACTAGAAAACAGCTTAAAACTGCACCATGCAACTGTAGTAAAGTATAGTGTGGATAGTTTAAAGGGCCATTAATGCAGCTTTAAAAACGAGAACCTGTAGGTGTGACACTTCTTACCCGGTGGTGACACATATGCACACGTCTACATCTGCTGGTCTAAACTCCTGCCTGTTCCTTTTGGAGATCTGCGCAGGTTGCACAGATTTATGAAGAAAAAGTGAATACCCTGCTCCAAGATGGAATCCCATTAATTTCCTATGAAACTGGCTCACTAGAGACTTTCTCTGGCCGAACCAGCCGTCTTTCTGTTGGCTCCCGCGACATATTGATGGGATGAAATTATTTACTGACACGGCTTCTTTAGACTTTACAAATTTTATAAGGCATAATGGATCATATTCTGTTAAATCCGCTTTACAGTCAGTCATTTGCTAATAATTGTGTGTGGGGAAATATACCTCGTGGGCTAGTCTGGCCAGAAAGCACGATAGTTGCACTACCAAGTGTGGCCACTACACCAGACTCACCTCACAGCAGGTTAGCATGTGTACAATTAAACAAACGTGACGACCAAACAGCTCCCTCTTGTGGAGCCTCTGCAGCGTGCGGATGGTGACAACAGCTTCATGTCGCATCTTAAAAGACTAACCAAACAAACAAATGCTGTGCTGATTATGTGGACTAATACAAACACTGATATTCATTAAATATACTAATATAATAAGTGGGAGTGGACAATTTAAGGAATGAAAAAAACAATAAACATATAAGTATAATAACATGATCATTCAGTAATCCCCACTACAGGAAAAAAGTAATTGAATGCATTCATTCAGTTCCTCCTCCTCCTCGCTGGATGGGAAAGTTGTGCTTGGCCACTCCTCCTCCTCCTCCTCCTACTAAAAAAGAAAAAGAGAAGAAGAATACATCAAGAGCACGCTGACACCGGAGCAGAGGACAGTAGTAGAAGAGGAGGAGCAGACCACTGAGAGAAGAGGAGCAAGTGAGCAAACTTCACCACAACAACACCAGTCCCTTACCTCCCTCCCTCCCTCCCTCCACCACTGCACCTCACTCTGCACCCCTCGGTCCTGAATCGCGTCCAAATCTTATACATTCACAGGCCGGGGCTGGCCAACTTTCACAGCTGTCACACATTTTCAACAGATTCCACCAGCCCTTGGATGAGGCTGGGGAGAAGACATTCTTGCGCCATTACACATTGGCTAAAAGGAATTACCGTTAACATCTGATATTGTGGAAGTGGGAAATTTGCCACCCCGACCTTGCCCAAAGCACTCCGGAACTCAGGGTCATGGATTTATTATCTCAGATGGTCCTCAGAGGTCACTGGGGGCCGTTTTTTTCCCCCCTCACTGTTCCGGCAAAAACCCCTGCAGCCCCAAGTGTGCTATTCATTAAGTACACTGTGCAGCTTTGTGTGGGGGGGAGGGGGGGGTTGGATGGGATGATGGTGGTAGGGGGGTTGACTCGCAGGGGTGGGAGACACATGTTACTGTTGCTCTACGGGTATTTGTCATAGGAACGGCATGTCTTGTCAGACTGAGAGGCCATTCCCAGCTGTTGGGCTGCAGCACCGTGATGCAGTCTGAGCCAATCCCCCCGGAGCAACCACGGCCACATAAACAGGATGCCTCCCATGTACAATTGCACAAGTGTGGGAGACAAATCCCACTTCAACACCAATCTTTTTTTTTTTTTTTTTTTTCCTTGAATGGGGTCGGGTTTCATGTCCATCAGAAACATCTCTACACAACTCTTGTTTCAATTTCTTATTTTTTCGTGTGCTAAACATTATTGCGGACACACACCAAAGAGTGCTAGACATTAAAAAATAGATCCACAACTTGCAGCTTTTCAACTGACAACAAAAAACATAACGAAGTTTACCTGAGCTCTGAAAAACTTGGCCCACGTTCAGACTGACTTCATCCCTTCATTGATCTAAATGAGACCAGTCCGGCAGCACAGCGGGGTTGAACCTGGCTCAACCTTTGCTGGACCGCAACTCGACGTCATCTGGTGTCAGGGGGCTGCACTGGCCAATCAAAAATGTGCATGCTCATATTCCTCACAAGAAGAGTGTCCTAGTAAAATCCTGTCTCATAATATTACAAACCGCTCGGTAGCGTTTCCGGCGTCTCATAGTCCTTTACAGTCACAGATCTTGTTACTCAAACTGGACTTCATGTTTCATGTTTCACCGGCACCTAAAGCAACAAACTTCTCCCAATGCAGGGCGTTTTAAAGACTGAACGTCCACTAAGAGTCTGCAGCCATGCTAGTGGCTCTGTGAGGCACAGCAGCTATTTAAACTACAGTAAATGTTAATGTCACGTAACAATGCTGATGTTTTATCAGGCACAATATTTACCATGTTCAGATTATCATACTTTAGCACAATGCAAAGTACAGGTGAGAGTGATTTAGTTTTTCAGTTAATTCGCCACAAAGTTAAGTACAAGCTAAACTTCATTGATCAGACCGGATCATCAAAGTTATTACAACCAGTTCTTTCTGTGCAATGTGAACGTCTACACCAGATTTCATGGCAATCCATCCAGCGATGTTTCAGTCTGGATCAAAAGAGCCCTGCGGTGAATAACAAGCCTCTTGTACTGCGCAGTTGACTTTTCTTTTGCTTGTCTGACAAACTTGTTGACAAAGGTTGGCACGAGGAGTCGCACGGACGACATGCGAAGCGGGCTGCGTCTCATTATGTGCTAAGTGGACGGGAAACACTATAACAAAAGTCACCCGAGCAATTTTACAGACTTTCCTCGGAGGGAGAGCTCGCATGCAGAATCTGTTGTTGCTTCTGAAGTGATGAAGTCAAGAAAATACTACTTCCAATTATCTTGATGGAATTTTATTTTCTTGAGCAAAGTGTTGTCAGTCGAGATATTTATCTTTGAATGATTTCGACAATGTATTTCTGTCATTTTTTTTACTGCTATTTCAGTACTTTTAGCTAAATACAAAGAGCACTTAGTGAATGCTGAAATTTGGAGGCTGTTTCCAAGCACCTGCGATGTTGGCACATTGAAAATCCCTTCTCTCTTAAAAAGTCTTTTTTCTCAATGTTCATAACAGCTAAATATTTATAGAAAGTCCCGGTGCCAAAGTAACCCACCACATTTTCTAAATAAGCCTTATTTGAAAATAAGCTCCAGATGTTTCACGTTTTTGGTGCACGATGCAGACGGATGTGAGGAGTCAGCGTGTGTTTTCACCGTTTCCATGACTGGGAGTACGATGATGGTTGTCTTAGTAATTTCAAGGCAACCCCAGCGATCAACTTCCAGGAAGTAAAGCAAAACTATGCCGGAGCCTGCGTCATCCAGTGAGTCAACTAAACAGTCTGGAGGGATATCTGTGAGAGAGTCCAGACACAGTCATTCCTCCTTCCTCTCACTTCCATGACTGTTCAGTTTCCCCAATGGCAGCTCACTAAAGCGACTGCAGTCCAAATGAAGGTTCTAGTTCGGGACGTTACTGGATTTGTCAGAGGAACAGAACATCCTCTCCAGTATGTTCCAGTACAGCGTTATATGGTGGGATAACCCTCAGGATTTGACGCTGTTGAGCAGAATATGACAGGAAACTGATTCATCTAACTGAGAAATCTCAACAAGCTACTGGATGGATTGCCACCGGGGTTTGGCACAGAATCATGTCAGTCTGAATAGTAATGACTCTGACGTTCACTCAGGATCCTGCTGTCAGTGTGAAACCAATGGTCTTTCTTTTTAAAGGAGCTATTTGTAAGTTTTGCTATTGCTACACAGCCATCATTAGCATTAACAGCTATGTACCTACCAGCAACATGATTGTCACCATGGCAACAAAGGTCTGTTACACTCGCGAGGGTGGGGACAGCTGACCTATACGGTCATTTAGGTTGGAGGACTTGTCACAGAGACATTAGCATGGCTATAGTCCCTTACTATGTTTTATTTATTTATTTATTTTCATTTTTCTGATAATTTTGGTGATGTTTTTGGAGTTTGAGACGACCCAGATCATATAGAAGTGTAAGTTTCAAGATTTAAAGTTTGAAGACTACATACATGTTGACAATTGCATGTTAACCCGATGTCTGAATGAGCTCCCGAAAACTGTGATGGCATCTTACTGGGTCGGACCTAGGTACACTTCTGTATCAGGTCCAACAGTCCTGGTCTTTAATTTAAGGTTTCAACAGCGGGATAAAATCCTGCGAGAGAACAGAAATCTCTCCTTCTTCCTCCACATCTTGCTTTTCCAACTAACCTCTGTTCTCCAGCAGTACCACCACTCACTTGCAGACCAGTTGCCAAAAAAGTCATGCAAGCCTTGTGGTGAGTTAACAGACCTGTCATGTCTGAATAAAACCATAACATATACATAACATGAGCCAAACGTTTACTTAACAAAGACCTTTTTAAAAGCCCAAAAGACATTTTTTTCCCCCAGCAGGAACAAGACACATTACATATGTCTGATAATCACTGATGGCAATCAGCTTTTGGTGAGATCCAGAATTTGCGAAGCAGAGATTTTTTTTTTTTTAGAAAAGAAAAAATTATTATTTTCCATTTGCATCGCGACTCTAACTGTAATTCACATCCAAACATTAACACTTTTCATGAGGCAAAGATGTTCCTGTCAACAAATGTATTCCTCGGCAGACTAAACATAGACATTCCTCGGTGGAACGGATTCATGTAAATATGCACAAAGCCAAACACAAGCTTTGAAGCCAGACTCGCTGATATCGATATCCCATCACTGCAGCACCTGATATTAAAAGGATCCCTGCCAGATGACTGAAAAGAAGAAGAAGAAGAAGAAGAGGGGGAAAAAAAAAAACTTGTCAAGTTGCTCTGGCTCTCTGCTGTGCCTTCAGGGCTGGGTTCTTAGCTTTCCTTTTGTCTGAACGAGAATACGGACAAGTCTGTCATTTGACCGTCTCCCTTCGCTGTGTACACTTCAGATCTAGCCCTGACAGACTATGAATCATCTGTTAGGAAACTAGGTTAGAGCACAATAGGCTCTTCATAAAGCAAGGCAAGGCCAGGTAGTAAAGCAGGAGAGAACATATGCGCAGCCGCCATCTTGGAATTCAAGTCTGAGGAAACACTGGATAAGGACTCAGTTTGCTTTGCTCTTTGCTCTGTCATTAAAAAAAAAAAATCCCTTTTACAGTAAGATTCATTTCAAGGTGAAACAATAAAATCCTTGCGAAGTAAGCCGGGCAGGCAGCTTAATGAGAAGTTCAATATTAAAAATGACCACAGTTTTTTTCTGTATGAACATGTGCCATACGAAAAAATATATGATTTCCCCAGCAGTGAGCCTTTTCTTGCCATGCATTATTAAAAATACCATCAATATTGACACTGTAGGCTTATATAGTCCAGAGAGGCTGGGAATTTTGCCTAAATATTTTAACAACCTCTC
Source organism: Seriola lalandi dorsalis (assembly GCF_002814215.2). NCBI lineage: Eukaryota > Metazoa > Chordata > Actinopteri > Carangiformes > Carangidae > Seriola > Seriola lalandi. The sequence continues at coordinate 855,528 of NW_019525491.1, forward strand.
TTCAATTTATACCTCTTTCCCCCCCTCGAGTCCTCACCTATGTGTTTCAGGCCCTCTATAATATGGAGTCGCTGGCTGTGCTCTGTGTCCGGTCTACCTTACAGCAAGGAAATTAAATGTTAAATATTTACCATTCCCCTGGTATGTGACCCTGCAGATTCCAGCTGTGATGGGTAGCAGCCACATTCCTCCCACAGGAAGTTTATCCTTACTCGTTTTCTCTTCTTTTTTTTTCACCTCCTCCCTGTCTTGACAGTGCTTTTGAACATGGCCAGCAGTGGCTTAGGCATCAGCCTAAATCTCTGTCATGAAATACACTAACATGTCACATGTGTCACTGCAATTGGGCATGAGGCTTTCCAGGACCTAACAGGATATTTTCAACAGCTGTTATACAGGAGATGAAATCCTTCCAGCTCTGTTCCAAAACATATCAGATCCATCTGATTATTTTTCCTTAAAGTAATAATGCACAACATTTCATCGCTTGCTTTTCTGGAAGTAATCCTTTGATGTACAGGATGAGATGCTTTTTATGGTTTTTGGAAGAGCAACAGGAATATACAGAAGGAGATCTTGAACTGTGAAGGTCATGTGACTGACACAGATTAGGCTTTACACAATTTACTAATATGTTACACATCATGAATTGATGTTTTATTTTAAATATTTGGTCAAGTGTTGCAGAAAATCTTGCAAAAGTGGAACTTATATACACAGACACGCAATTCAACTCAAAGTACTGATGCAATTGTGTTCCTGTTGATCAACAACAACCAATATGGATACATACAAAAAAAAAGAACCAAAAAAACCTAATGTTGTCTAACTGACATTGAGACGTTGAGCAGACGCTTAGCAGATACCTCACGACTGGACTTGGAGTGTTGGTGTATGGTAATATGTCAAGATGACTTTGGTGTGAGACGTTTGAAAGACGTTGGGTTTTGGTTACTTAACAACACAATTTAAAACCAACAAAACGTCAGCTGTCAGTATTCTACATCAAATTTGATGTTGGCATTAGACGTTGTCCGGACACTGAATTGTGGTCACAACCTGCATTCAACCAAACATCAACATCTAACGTCAGCGTGCCGACTTTTGGTCTCGGAGAGCTACTACTACTGGATCTGCTGCACTGTTGTTTTAGACTGTTACATTTGTACAGAAGGACACATAAATAAACCTACATGGATGTGGGGGTGATGCAGTACTGATTAATACACTGCTTATATTCACCAAAATGAAGCGTACAAAGGAAAAGCAGTGCTTTACTTTGTCTTATTGCTTTCATATGACTCTGTCCTTTGATGTTACAAGAACTGTACAAGACGAACTACGTTCCTTAATATTTGTGTTACGTTTAAGGCATCTCTTTTTTTCCACTTATAATCAAGTGATCCATTAAAATTGCATTTTGGGCCTAATCCTTCAATAGGAAAACCGCACTTTTGTCACAGCAAAGAATACGACCAAATTTCGAACATAGCTCGAGTGAAAAGAAATGGGAGTCGTCTGATTTCACAATATCCCCAGCACAAAGCATCTCTTTACCCCTAAGACCCCAGGCACCCCACCCCCTCAGATGTAGCCTTTTGTTGTGTGCATGTGACTGTAGAAATGGCTCGGTAGGAAATGCCAGACACCCACAAAAAAAGCAAGAGAAAAATAGTTGTGGGAGCCACCCTCTGCATCAATTCAGTTGCAACAAGAAGCATTTTACAGCTGGTTTATTGTTATTCCTCTGCTGTTTAAGCTGTCTTTCATGTCAAAAGTCTTTTCCTGCTTACAAATCACTGGGAAGCAATCCCTTTGGCCGCACTGCTGTGCCCTAAGCCCCTTCCTAGGGTTCAGTCCTTTGATTACCTGTAACGTCGGCCATCAAGTTAAAAAATAGAGAAACGGGCTGCTGGGATAAGCTTGTGTTCTTGTCTTGAACAGAAGAACCCCCCCACCCCCCCCACCCCCTTCTTCTTTTCAGCAATTCCTTTTTTCTTGTCTCTGCGCTCTCGATGAGCCTGGGAACAAAATCTCAGCGAGGCGGGGGGGCAGTTGCGGTTGTTGAATTGTTTGGGAAATTATTATGCTTTGGCTGCATTAACGAGGAGTCCTCGTGGTAAACAAATTGATTAACTAATTAGCTTAGAAATGCAGCGCTGTGTCCCCCGAGAGAGACATACAAGCAGTTGTGACCTTTGACCTGAGGCTTTAGATTCAAGGTTAAATGTGCTGCTGTGTCCTCTGAGTGAACACCAGTGTCACACTGCGGCCCTCAGCCAGAGGCCCAGACCAGTTGTCACCGCTCCTGAGTTTTAAGACGTGCTTAATTGGCTTCCCTAAGCGCCCGAGGAGGGGAAAGCGAGAGAGAGCTAGCTTGTTACGAGCACTTGTGTTCCAGAGGAGGGAGGAGGGGGGGTGGTGGGGGTCCCTTATCAGCCATCACTGGACACCTCCGGTGGCTATTAATCAGAGCCAGAGCCCGACTGGAGCCAGAAGAGGATCCGTGGAGGGGCGGGAGGGAGAGGGAGGCTGAGCCTGGAGCCGAGCCTGGGCCTCACTGACACCCTCACATAGGGAACCTCAACAGACAGACACAAACACTCCTTCCTCCCCTCCCTCCTCAAGTCCGAGGGTACACACTAGTACAACCCCCCGCGAGCCCTCCTCCGCTCCTCTAGCCTCCTCACTCAAATTGATTTAGGTCCTGTTTAGCCCCCTCTGGCCAGGGCCCATCCATTTTAGCTGGTGTGACAGGTTTATGTCGCCCCCTTACTGTGTTATTATATTGGTGCTGTGCTGCCAGTTACTATTGTGCTAATGAAAATTTAGGACCAGACATAATATTCTTTTTCACAGGATGTGCACTCAGCATGCAAAATATCTTGAGCGCATTTATAGGATTGAAAGTGCTCATTATTTTTTAACATTAGCGACAGACCGGGCTGAAAAACTGTTTTATGGACAGGAAAACAACTATTAGGTGTTGTCAGTGTCGGGGTGTTTGTTAAATGAATTTAACCTTCTGTACATGGTAGCTTGGCCATGGCCTTTGGCTTTTCCTCACGTGCTCAAATGTTCAGGAGAACTCAATTACAACGTCTGCCGCCATGCTAGCAGCTCTGTGAGGCTGTAGCTATGCATATTGATTCTGATTCTGATTTTCAGCAGGTATAATGTTTAGCATGTGCACTATCTTTGGTTAGTGTGTTAGCGTGCTAACATTTGCTACTTAGCACTAAACACAAAGGACAGCTGAGACTGATCATCGTCATCAGCTAATCCATCCGATAGTTGTCAGGACATTTCACCCTGAACCAAAAAATGTCAACCCGCTCATGGCGCTGTAGGTGAAAGTCAAAGTATCACCACAGCATTAATTGGGATTCAGCCTTTGGGCATCATTTGTGTCTGTAGCAAATTTCATGGCAGTTCATCCTGTAGTTATCGAGAAACTTCAGTCTGGATCAACGTGGCGGACCGACTGACTGACTGAGTCACATACTGAGTTTGTGTAAAGAGTAATTCCACATTGCCCATGGAGGTCCTAATCTGCAATAAATTGTGTGAGTTCTGCATAATTTCCTTTGAAACATCAAGTAGTGTAAACTCTGTTTGTAGATTCGGTATGCAGACCTTGAAATGTGTTAATGACTAAGAATGCTTCCATCCTGCCCAAAGTTTCAAAAGAAACTACCAATCACTACAACTACAGCCATTACCAATAGTGCGAGATTCATTATTACAGTGGTTCCCACAAGATGAGAGACGCGGGGGGAAACTTTCTGATGAATTTCAAGTTTAAATGGAAAGCTTCTGTGGAGAGCACTACAAAGCGCCATGTGTAAATATTGAATAATGAGCCGCTTTCAAGTCTCCCACTTTGTATCTGCCACGAAAAAAAGAAAAAGAAAAAAGAAACGGCATTAATGACAGCTTTTGGTGTGGTTTACATCACACAGACCCATGAAACGCAATCGCCAGAGATAAATTTGTTATTATTAGTCTCGAAAGGCATGAGATTTACAAGCCCCATGCATTTGCAGTCAAGATGTGCTGACACGACTTCTTTGAGACACATGTGACAAATATTAATGAGACGCTCATTTGTCGCTAGTGCATGACACTCGCAGTTAGTCATCATTTGGCACACAAACAAACTCACCCTGAAAGAATGTGTTCGTGATGTGTGTTTACATCACAGGCCAGTTAGCACGTTCTTACCTAAAGTAAGTAAAGTAATTAACTGTAAGAGGAGCAATGTTAAGGTAGTGGTAGTATTACAAAAGTCAAATAATATAGGCAGAAGCTAATGAAAAGTTTTAAAACTGTATTTATTTTAAAGATAGCATGTGCCCAAATTTCAGTGTTTTTGATGGGCAAATGAAACTCAGCATATTTCCTGCCTGAGTCACACACACAAAACATTTGCGTTTAATGTAACTTGAGGTCAGAATTTCTCATGAGTAAAAGAACAAGAGTCATGTAAACAACCAAGTGCTTTTACACATGCTCAATTTAGGAGCTGCTTGTGTTGCCAAGGAAGTTGACTCAGCGTTGCTTGGCACCAGTGTTACTCACCAGAACTCTTGGAAATAAGTGTTGAAAGTTTGTGTAAAGTTTTTTTTTTATTCTTTTCTTTTTTTTAATACAGCCTTTTTAAAATGATTATTTTTCTCATCCCATGGTCAAATGAATTTAGATGAGTCATGAACCAACCCGCTGCAGTTCGGTCTGAATGTGTGAGTAACACAAACACTCGGCCCCTGACGGCTCCTTCTGCGTAAATGGGGCAGATCTCAGATATGAAAGAAAAGTTTGCCAAATAAAACACAATGTGAAAATGGTTTGAGTTACCGCTTCATAAAGTCATAACAGGCTCTACCAGTTTGAAGTGACCTGGCACGCATTACACACATTACATTTAATCAAGAATAAATAAATAAATAACCAAAGAAAACAAAGAAAACCAAGTATATAAAATCTGTGAAAGATTATTGCTACGACAATTTGAAGTTGCATTATCTCAAGACCTCGTTCAAATACTTCACATCTTTCACAACAGGGTTTTTAATAACATCTACAGATATTGCAAAAACACATATCATATGAACACAAATTCCATTTATTACAGGGAATGGCCTCTATTGCATGTAGCGTACACTTTAACTCAGTAAACATCAGGTTTCATTAAGGTCCTTTAGGCGACGGCAAGTGACGGAGGAGAGTGACTGTGTAGAGAGAGGTCTGTAATGATGTTATTGGAGGCCAACAAGTAAAAATTATGCAGTGCGTTCAGAAAGAGCTTAAAGTAAATTTTTCTTTTTGCTTTATTTGTACAAATGTGACCAATGGGCTCTTTTTTTAGACCGTGTTAATTCACTACATATATTGTAGTTAATGCACCAACAGTACAGATGTTTGCTCTATAGCCACCTTACAGCACACACCGGTGTGTCTGAGCTACTGTTCAGATTCAGATTTGATTTCAAAGTGTGCCACTAAATCCATTTGTGTCTGTTCGTTTCCCCCAGTCCTCTCCTTTCTCTGCTCTTCCTGTACATCTGAGTCACGGAGTCACACAGTTCATGTTTTAACCTGAGCTAATTTATTTGCTAAAGTTGAGACATTAAATATCTGCAGTTGAGCTAACACTGCTGTGAGCCAACTTGCATCTATTTCCATCTAGTCATGTGATTGCATTGATTTTGTATTGCCTTGCATCACCGCTACAATTTGCTTTGTTTTCAATCTAAACACATCTGTAGGGCTACAGAGTAAACAGCTCACACTCTCACATTAGAAACAAATTGAAACAAATGAATCTCATCAGAATATTCGATCTTATTTAATTCCCCTTTTTCTTCCACTGCTTACATTCTCAGGTAGGCTCTTTTTTTTTTTTCTTCTGCCTTGTTCTGACAAATTATTCGTGTTACAGCATTGAATTCCACACAAACACACAAACACAGGTGCGTGCACACACTCACAAAGGCTAGCTGTGAAACCTAATAATGTGACAGATATTAATCACCCTTTGGCGTATGAAAGACAACAAAATACCTGTGACGGGTGATTTCACCTCTTCTGAATGCTTCAGCACTTTACCTGCACAACGCTCACACACACACACACACACACACTCACACACGCACACACACACACACACACATAAATAACCAGCAAGGCAGGTGAACAGTTACTTGTGAGCGTATTCCATGTATGATTAACGCAGCTAAATGACCTGCACAAAAAGGTGTGGTTGTTTGCTTTGATACTCTCAGCAGAAATGTATGGAGGGCTATACAATACACCTGTCTCCACGGCTACAAAGGCCTCCTTCACAGGAAATATAACAGACAGGTAAATATAAAGTCAGCTTAAGTAAATTTTACTGCAGTAGTTCACAGTTTGGCAGTTATTTACACTGCATTTACCACAGAAGTCTCCCATTTTCCCTGCTTCTAAAAATGCTGAATTAGCATTAGCATCTAGCACGCTAAGCTTCCAATCTTGTCCAAACTAGTCAGAGTTACCTCTGCCATTGCTTTCTCAGAGGCAGGCTATACCTACTCCTTTGAATCAATATCTCGTTTCACAAACAGGCCGCTGGTTCCAGTACCTTCTGACAAATACCCTGCAGCTAATGCCGATTCCAGGAAAAAAAGGGAAGCGGCTATTAACTTTGGCCATGGTACAGCGATAACTGGAGGGCAATGGTTACACAATCAGCTCCCTTGCAAGATAAGGTCATTGTGTTAGCTCAGGTTCGGAAGTAAACCCGAAAGCCCTGTATGACAAGCAAACAACAGGAAGGAAATAATCAATTTGGTGCTTTTAATGAACAACTCTGTATCTGGCCTCTCTTTGTCAGTGCAAAATTGCCACACGCTGGTTAAACATTACTCCTGTGATAGTACCGTTTTAAGGTAGTCATGAGCAGCCGGGCGAGTCAGCACACAGGAACTTAATATGGGCGGCTCGTATTGTTTGTGCTGTGAACTCGTGTCGAAGACTGTGAGTTCAGCCAGGATGAAGTAAAAGAGAACGTGACCCAGTGAAGATGCTGAGTTCAATAAATTTAAGGGCTGAAACAATATTTCTGCCACTGCAAGAGGCACTTAAAAAAAAACAAAAAAACATGTTCATTGTACTTTGGTTCGTTTGGTCATGGTCGGGGTTATTTTTGTTCATGGGAGTGTTTGCACAACAGAGACACATTTTACGCAGCTGCCTGCCAAAGCGCGAGGAAGCAATGTCCACAACGCCTGAATCCGAGAACATTAAAAAGATGCATGATGGAAAAGTTTGTGCAAAAGTGATGAAGAGTCTGACAAACCTGGGGTTAGATACTTTACTTTACTGCTCACTTATGCATTAGGAGTGCACTCAAGCTGTCCAAGGTTTTAATTTAACCTCACTTTCTGAGACAGGAATTTGAATTTACAAGTTCTCCAAAGTATATGGTGTTTGATTAGACTTGACCTGAGTGTTTCTTCTGCTTTATAACAAAGGAGGCTGAATATATGTTTTGGTTTTGGTTTCCAGTTTTGCTTTTTGTATGAGTCTTTTTCACTGAAATTGCTGTCTCTTATATATTTATTGATACTTAAGGAGGAGCGATAAGTGTGGAAAATTGCTTTTCATTTAAAGGATTGCACCAGCGCTGTTTGATGTGTCATCCAATGTGATCCAGTGTGTGGAAACACTGGATCCTCTGCTGTGAAGAGGGGGGGGGGGCCTTTGACTATAGGCAGTGATGATCTGAAGCTTCCTAGAGGTAAAAGGTTGGGGGGAAGTGTCAGGGTATAAACCTGATTTAGCTGAGGATCCTGCTTGTCACGGGAGGGGAGAGGTGGTCATGCTGATGTTGGGAGGGCACCATGAGGGGTCACAAATCCACCGAGATCTGAAACTGACGAGGGAAAGAGGATGAGAGGATGGGGAGCGTTTGATGTGAGGGTTGAAAACAACAGAGAGGAACAGACGTGTGAAAGTTATTCCGGATGTGGTCTCCTATAGTTCTATAATTTATGTCAGCTTTTTGTAACATGATCTTCTCTCTTTTATTTCTTCATGTACCTGATGATGTCGTCAGGATCACGTTTTCCATCGCAGCGGTTGTTAGAGTCTGATGGTAGAAAACATCTCAGCGATCCTACCTCAGGCTACCAGAGCATGTTCAGGAAAAATCTGACTTTACTATTAACGCAACAATAACAGTGAATTAAGTTAATTGCTCCTACAGTTACTGTTATGTCAGGGTGAATGAATGAGGCCAAACAAAAATGGTAAATCAGTCTGTTTATCAGGATAAATCTGATTCACCTCCAGGGGACAAATATGTCTCTATAAAAAGGCCTGGAAAAACATATTAATTCTACCACATCAAACATATAGAGTCAAGTACATAAATCACTCCATTATCCAGAAAGAAGCCGTCACAGTTTAACCCAATTCCACCTCGGGCTGCCATTTTTCTCTAATGTTCAGCAATTACAAGAGGAGCAGTCTTGTGTAGAAGAGGCACCAAAACCAATTTCTAATCTTATTAAACCAGAATGTGATGAAGCCACAAGATTAGGTTGCTCTTGGGGCAAAGAGAGACAACGTTATTTTCATAAACTCTATAATCACACTTCAGAATCTAAATGCCTGTATACCTTAGCCTTTATGTGAGGCAACAGATTCATGTTCTCTCGGGGGCTGTTGACGGGACTTCGAGGACATAACTGATTGATGCAGAAATAGGTTTGGGGCGGGTCGTAGAGAAGTTGACACACCAGAAAGGTGAATTACAGCACTGCATCCTGGAATGCGCGGATCGTCATAAATTCATCGTCTCGCACTGTGAGAGACGCTGAGGTGTGGCCGCTGTTTGTTGATGATTAGCCCATGTTAGAATAAGTGTAAAATATATAAAAACTGATCACAGCAGAGATACAGACACGTGACAGTGACCTGCAACATCCTAACCACCAGGCCACCAAACAAGAACATCTGTATTGTAGTGATGATTATTTAATTTCCAGATTTAAGGTAAGGTTTTCAGCTGTTGCAGTTGTTGAGGGTAAATTGAAAATACAATCACAACAGAGCAAGGATATATAATTTCTATGTGAAGTGTTGTCAGGGACACAGTTACTAAAATGTTGAGTTTTCTTAAATGCTGCCTTTAAGGACACTGGACATTACAGTTAAGTCAACAAAGTCAACCGTGAATAATTCTACTAGTTTTGTCACGTCACTCATTATTTTAAGCGTTTCCTCACATGATATTCTCATATATTGACAATGTTTGTGATTGTCAGTATCTACGAGTGCTAATTCCATCTGGTATCTTAGCCACGCTGGCAAGATAGCTTCAGGGAAAGCACCGTCGGTTAGTCTGTCCACCATTTTGGTTCAGACTGGAACATTGGAATATTTTTGGAATACCCAACTATGAGATGGAAATTTTGTACAGACACTGTCGTGGTCCCCAGAGGACCACAAACCACAAAGAAGTATTGGACGGATTGACAAGAAATTTACAACAGATTTTCAAGGTCCGTAGAGGACACATTTTAATAACTGTGGTGATCCACTGACCTTTCCTCTGGCAACACCGGCAGGTGGAAGTTTCCATTTATTCTGTGAAATATCTCAGCATCTACCTCATGGATTGGCACAAAATTTGGTGCAGATATCCTCGGTGCCCAGGCGATGTATACTGCTCACTTTTGGGATCTTTCCTTTAGCGCCACCAAGAGGTTGACTCTTTAGTTCTTTATTGAAATATCTCTACTACTACTGGATGGCTAGTTGTGAAATATCTGTACACACACATCAAAGGCCCTCCTTCATTTAGAGCCATCTTCAGGTCAAAATTTCATTATTTTATGACCAAATACCTTTAAAACTGATGACTTCAGCCTCTGTTGTACATGTTTTTAGCACTAATTAGCAAATGTTAGCACACCAACATAGTGAACATGTACAAGTACAGACTCACAGAGCCGTTAACATGGCTGTAGATGCTTAATCTTGTTTTATAGGTGGATTCATAGTTGAATTTCCCAAAAATGGACGATATCTCTAAATTAATGTTGCTACCATGATAGAAAATAACATATGCCATAGAGGGTTTTATCCATATCTTCTCGTTCAAAAACAAAAATATTATGTTGTCAACATTTCAAATGCGTTTATTTTGTGAATCCCCTAATGCCGAATGAATAATTCAGCTGACTATCAGAGAGAGAGTCTGCACTGAAAAATAAACAGTTAATTCTCCAGTGGCATAATTACCAATACAGTCAACACAGAGCTTCACCATTAGTTAAATGAACCAGCGAGGAAGTGTGTTAGAACTTTTTTTTTTCCAAAAAAGCGCACCCTGACACCCTGGATCATTTGAAGTCGTGGAGAAGGAGCCTCATTACCGCCAGGGCCCACACGGGGGGTTTACTCCCAGACGCAGTTTAATGGCAGTAAAAAGGAAAAGGCTTCAAGGTTATGAGATGCTGAATAGCTTTGGAGGAGACGGCCTGCTCTCCCTTTGCCCCGTATCCCACGTCACTGGAGCCAGTGGAGTCATAAATGGCTGCTAACACTAACAGTAAACGGATATAAAAAGACTCCCGGTTTCCTTTATATGACCCGTTCCCCATTGCTCAGGGGGTTTGTTGATAGGAGCCGGGGGTGTTGTGAATAAAAGGGGGATGGATGGAGAGTGTGGAAGGAGGAAGAGCAGTGTACTTACTCGGCAGATGAGAGGAAACTTCGGGCCGGCTTTGGCAAATAACAAAGACAAGACTAGAATCTGCACAATCCTCTTACTTTTATTACTCTGTATTCAAAAATGTACAAGTTTCTGATTTAGATAACTGTTTGAACCCTGCTACACACTGTAATTATTTGCTTTACTGTACTTTACCCCCCCCCACCTAATTGACATGACTGCAGCAATTACTGTAAGTGATGACGTCAAGAGTAATTAATCTGAGAGGAGACGTGACTCATTTACAACAAATGAAAGCATTTTTTAAAAAGACTACGAAAAAAAAGAAGATTTTAAGAGTGAATAAAAGATCAAAGGACTTGTTAAGATGGAAATTTGTACAGTGTGAGGAGGGAAGATTTTTATGTTAAAAAACATAAAACAAGAACTCAAAAGTGAGACGTCGCTGTTGGTGTCGAGACTTCTCCACCCCAGTGGAGTCGCATAACTAAAACATGAGAGGAAAGAAAGAATCTCTGTGAACTGATCGTAGACGGGGAGTGAGCGTCGTGAGATGATTAGCAAGAAATTAGTAAAGAAATTAATTCTGCTAGAATTATGCAGGTTTTTTTTTTTTTTTTTACTTATTTTCACTTTTCAAGAATCTTTTTTGGTAAAAATATTGTTTCGTTTTTCCTCCTTTGGCCTATAAAGGTTATTTAAATGAAACACTGTTTGACTTGATTGAACTGCCTTAAATTCATACACCTGACAAACGTCACAAGATATTGCATTTGTAAGTATGATGCATGAACCACAGCAGAACCTAAATTTGTCAGAAGGAAGAAAACTGACGAACACTGAAATATATATAAAATATAAATAAATTATCAATTTTTTTGTTGATTTCAGGTAGAAATGAACTACACATGAGCTGCCCACATGTCTATTTTATAGTAGAAATTCTAACAAAACACCACTTATGCAGTCACTACTATTCTATATGGTGGAAACTTTTGACCCCTGAGTTTGTCACATGATCATGAACAGAAAGTGTCTCTTCTTATCTCAGAGTGAACACACCCAGAACACTAAGCCCATGTTCAGTCTCTCTGCGCCAAAGATTAGCTTGCCTTTAGGTGGTACTTAGTGCAGCCCTGAAAATTGATATGCATCAGCTCTATAATTTAAAGGTAGTTTTCAAGGAAGGGGGCTGCTGCTCCTTCTCCACCAGTAATGACCATAATGCCTTGTTAACCCCTTCACTAGAGGTTACATACCCCTATGACGTTGGCCTTAAGACATCCGAATGGTTCTGTACCAGGACGGAGACGGTTTCTGTCTTATCTAGTTTCCACTAAGTCGGTGCTCGCTTTCTGCTCTATGATGTCTGAGAATCCTCAAAGAGCTTTCAGAGGTTATAGCCACTCTAAGTCCATACAAGTCCATAATCATATGCCTCAAAGAATAAGTATGATAGTAAACAATTTAGGTCTTCAGTTATCACTTTCATACTAAAATCTACACAGTCCAGACTGAGTCTTTCTAATCATCCAATCATTTCTGTTGCTTTTTCCATGCTAATGTCACAACAGCCAGAAATGTGATGGTTTGAGTAACCCATCCAAATTTACCACAAGAAAACAAGCGAGTAGTTTTAAAGGGATAAATTATTGCAATCTACTTCCTCTGTGACCTTTTCATGCACTTTATGCTCGGGCCGTCCCCCTCACCTCTCTCCAGCCAGCTCCTTTTGGAGGCCCCAGGCCTGCTGTATGAACTCTGACCCCTGAACTGGAAAGGGAGAGGCTTACGCTATAGCTAGCCCGGCTGATGGGGAAACCCAACACCGGCGTCCTTCGATACAATTTTCAAGCTTTGCATTCACATCCCCTCTGAAAACACCACCCACCCCACCCCACCCCCCCTTTAGCGTTCACTAATCCACTGACCCACCAAACACACCTATTGTCTTTTAACATCAGTTGGGAGTGCAATCAACATGTATGACAAGAATGACGGAAGGATGACAAGAAATATATTTAACATAGTTAAATGGGCTCAGATGCAACGTCTGCAGTATAATATTCAATATTTTAGTATTAAACAGCCACAATACAGCGTTTTTATCTGTCGTTCAGGTGATGTGTGCATCCTCTAAAACAAAAGGGATCTCAGCTATCAGGCAGATATAATGCCTTAAAGCATTTTATCTCTAGGCCTCTTTGCAAAACACTTCCAAGCACCTGTGTTAAGCCTTGTTGATTTTAAGCCAATTGTTCCAGGTCACTTCCTTAAGACGCAACATAAACAAAGAGAAAGTCAGGGCAAAACAATGTCAAGTATGTCTGTGTCCTGAAGAAACAACAACAGAAAAAAAAAAGAAAAATACAGGGCTGCTGATGATGAGAATCCGACTCAAAATAAACATGTGAACTCAGTGAACTCAGAACTTCTGGTTTAAAGTTTAGCTGGATGCTTTTTCGCTTGTGAAGTCATCAGGTAAGGAAATTCCTGTTATTGTATTAGTGAGACTTTACATTCATAAGAATATGTTGCAACTGTTTATTACAGTTTAACACGATAAATTCAGAATTCAGAAAACCGTCTGAGGTCACGGGGATTGTGTAAAACTATCACAGAGCCACAGTTACACCTTGCAGGACAATGGTTTCTAAGCATCATGGGAGGGACGTGATGGTGAGGTCATAGGTCAGCGTACCATGGCTGGCTTCACATTTGTACTTTGTGGTAACTAAAGGAAAGAGAACACCTGCGATATTACACGGGAAGGTCCCTCCTATGGCCGAGGCATCAGCGTTATTAAAAGGCTGCGGAGCATGTCTCCGTTACCAAGTGCACCCACAAAATGACATTTTTCACCATGAAGAAAGAAAGGCTTATTTTCTAGGTAGCAGACACATCATGCTTGAAAGAGCTTTGTTAGAACTTTCAATGAGCCGTGGGTCATAAAACATCACAAAAAGATGAAGCGCAGTGTAAATTAATGTAAGAAAAAAAAAAAATGCCTACAAGGTTTTTTCCACAACAGCAGCCTGTGAGCCGAGGGTGAACTGCTGCCACTGTAACTGTGATACCTTTTAAACCACCTAACATATGCATTTTAAATGCAGCCCCCCCCCCCCCCCCCCCCCTCTGTCTCCTTCTCACTGACACATGGCGCACACAACCACACATCAACCAATTTTTCTGTCCTTTTTTCTTTCTTTTTTCGGTTTCCTTTTATGGCACGTTTTCATGCTTTGCCACACATGCATCGAGGTTTGACAGACTTTATGGGCCATATATTTCCAGTGCAATTTGTCTTTAGAGCAAAAGGGACACTGCCGTAACATTCAGAGGCTGAAAGCCTCATAAAGTGCTCTCCTTCTATTTCTAACCATAACCATGCCCTGACTCCGATTAACCCCCACCTCCGTGTCCAATTACCAAAGATCCCTTCAGTTGGAATTGCAAACCTAATCATTTACATTTCACCAATTTAGGTAACACTTTTATCCAAAATGACTTAACAGTGTGTCCAACAGTAGAAGGAGGCTCAATTCCCTGATCATCATAACACAGAAGGGTGTAATTATTTTGGTAGTGGAAATTCCTCAACATCCTGAGCAGTTACAGTATATGCAACAAAAATTCTGGGCCCCTTGCATAATCCTGTAGCCTATAACTGAGAAAAGTTTAGTTTACATTCTTTGTTCCTTTGAAATAACACGAATGTGAGTCACTTTAATGCTCCAGTTTTCAAATACTCTGCTAGAAATCCAGATATGAATCCCAGCTAACATGTAGTAACATAAAAAGCTGCAGCAACCCGACTTATTTAGTTACTGTTTAGTTGTTGTTGGTTTTTATTTTGTGTCTGAATAACCAGTCATTTAGTAAAGCCATAGCAACACCATAGCAACCTCCCACAACACCCTACTAGCTTTCGCAACATCCTAGCAAACACCTTAAAAGCCCCAATAACCGGCTGGTAACACCTTAGAAGCCACCAAGCAACACCCCAGCAGACATCCCAGTTGCCTTAGTAACCACCGAGCGCTTATGACAAACACCCATTTGTCATAAGCATAAGCATTTATGAGTGTCTCAGTGTCTCGTTATTCCACAAATGACGTTTGTGGACACACAGTTCAGTATAAGTTACATACTGGTAGTCTAACGTTTAAGCACGAAACAGCCTGATCACGTACAATACATGCATTGAGTGTTGCAGGGAAGATACGGGAGAAACCTTAACGCTTAACTATGAATCGAAACTGTTGTCTTCAACAGCAGGACTTGTTTTAACCCCTTTCCCAGAGTCAGCTTTTAAGAAACAAAGCCTGACTGCTCAAAGTACATAACACATATTTTAGATTTGATTTCTAAAGTTTTAACTTCAAAGGAAATACTGTTGGGATACACGCTGGAGTCAGACTGTGCCACATTCTTTATTAATAGATTCTATTTCAAAATTTTGCCCCCATCAAATACCAAATGGTTAAACTATTATCCTTTCAACTTTCAAACCTGAAGTAAGACACTCGGGAGAGAAAAGATATGTGGCTCCCACTGCTCGCCTCACCTTGGAGCCTCATGATAGATGCTTCTATAGCCCCGCCAGCGAACATCAACCAGCAGGATTCCTGCGAAGAGCGATCCTATTAGCATTTGAAATAAAACTCTGTCAAAATACAGAAATGAAAGGTATGTCGGGAGGAGTGAGATGAGACGGGATATGGGAAGTGGTGGTGGAGGGCAGAGCTGGAATGTCAGGAGAGAAACCTGCCTGTCATCGTCAGGAAGTGGGAGTAGAGGGGTTGGAGAAAGGAGGGGAAGGGGGGGTAGCAGGAGGGAGGAGGTGGAAGAGGGTTTTGAGAAAAAAAAATGGCACTAATTTTGGAGCACTTCCTGTATCAGTTTTACCACCCAGTGCTTTGGACTTCGTAACGCTTTGGAAAAGGTTCAAATCTTATAAAGCTCTCAGGCACTGAAACACCACTTAACGCTGTAATATGCATGTCTTTTCACATTAAGATAACTTGTCAAAGCGCCATCATATTGGGAAACTGGAGTGCGTTTGCATAGGATAGGTATGGAAGAGTGAACAATGTTGCCGAGCTGTCTCAGCCAGCGGATGAAAGTTCATCTGAAGTGCAGTTAGCGCCTTTCAAACCAACTTCTTCTTTCTTTTTTTTTCTACTGTTCTTTCCTTGCAATATTGAAAACTCAACTTTCGACCACACACAACAACAGACTTTATTACAGAGCCAACAATGTGGTTAAGGAGACTGTATCCGAAAACAATGAAGCTTCTATCTGTTAGATGAAGGTATAAGGACAGCAACATAGGTGTGAAACAAAACTCAAAGACTACACTGGTATGTACCGGCTACACAATAACTGAATGTTGCCAGTCTTTTTTTTTTAAATATGGCACCTTCTGTCTTGTTACCAGTTTCCATTTCACCCACAGCATCAACGCACCTCAGTTCATTATCATCACACACGTGAGGCATTGCAGGTCACCAGGTCAGAAATGTGCAGCTACAGGACGAATCAGGCTGGCCAGCTGTGAGCTGCAGTGTTGTAAAGGTGACACTAGCAACAAAAGGTTATAGCAAGTGACATAACAGAAGAAAGGTCGTGACCTTTTCAAAAACTTGAATGTTAGATTTTCTTCGTCCTGTTTAGGAGCCGATGAACTGTTTGTCTTTCTCTCTTCAGGGCCTGTGATGCGTTTACATGGATGTCAGTTACATCAGTCTCAGGTTGCACAGTGTTTCAAAGCATTGAGTAACAGGTGTCATGGCAGCAAACTATAGGAGGGCAGGGATCAAAACGACTACGCTTTGCTTACGGTGAAAAGCTGCAATGGGAATATTTGAAAAATAAAAGCTGATATTAATTGAATAAATGCTGGCGTTGCCAAGCGCAGGATCAGGTGAGTGGGTTCCAGTCTGATACAGAGACAGGATGAGCAAAAAGGAAAAAACAGATAGACGTAAATACAGAAGAGTAATGAGACTGTATTCTTCGGTGGAGGGTTTTAGAAGAGAGCCGCGCTGCTTTTTAATGCAAAACATCTGGTTCAGTTTGGAGGGAGCGCTGCTTTTTGTGTGTCTGTTGGCGTGTGTGCGCATACACGGTGTGTGATCTCGAAGAGCATAAAGAGAAGCAAAGAGGGAAAGATAGTGGTTGTAAAAACGGAGCGATAAAGTGTGTGTGTGTGTGTGTGTGTGTGTGTAAATGTGTGTGTATGTGTGTTGAGGGCCCCGGTCAGGAGCTATGAATCAGAAACTGAGAGCACTCCTGGAAGCCTTCCCTCTCACTCTGTCAAGAGAAAACATTCCACATGGTGGCTAATTTCTCTAATTATCTTCATGTGAAATGGCTGCCAGATGACAACAACAGGAAATCAACACTCACCCGACGGTATTATCGCTTCGACGTATACAGTTTCACAACCTCGGCAGTAGCCCTCTGAGATCAGAACTCAATCATAACTACATTAAGTGCCTTTACATACGATCCACTCAGTGTTGCTGCGTCAGGTCTGTGAATTGTTATGTTTCTTACACACTGTGTGCGCTGATGAGCTTTAAACACATGACGCAAATTAAACATTTTCAAACGTCAAACGCCTGAGAAACATGGAGCACCTGCAGCTTTTGTGTTTTAAGGTGTTTTTAAGGTGTGTAAGATTTAAATCTTAGGAGCAGCGTAGGTCAAACACGAAGGAATGCCTGTTTGCTGAAAATAACTCAATCCGAAAACACTCAGCGAGAAAGACAGGTGCTTCTCCAAACCAAATATGCCCAAATACATTTACTGCAGGGTCGAGACCTTCGCAGGGTCAGAGCCATGTTTTTCAAATGTGCCTGCCTGGACCGGAGCAGGGCTTTTTGGATTGGGCATTCTCAGTTGCAGGCCCTGTCTGCTAAGCAGCTGTTTGGGATCAGATGCGAACCCTGTGTGTCCATGTGAGGCTCAGCAAACCCCTCCGATTAGTCCCAGTAGAACCGAGACCGCTGGTGCATTCCAGCAACTTGATCTCATGCGATTTCATCACCAGCGGGGGTAGACGAACGTCAGAGGGGTCTCATCTGGAAAAATATAATTGTTTATCCGCCTTAGCATTCGCCCTAATGTTTGAGCTTATTTAAAGTGCTGTTGGAATTGACTTTCCCATCTGGCCAGACTAAAAGAACTCAATGTACTGCATTAGGTATTGGTATAATAGTGTTGAAATATTTACAGTAGAAATTTACAGTAGAAAGACTTTTTCTTAGCAGTGATTTAAAACTTAAATCCTTGTTTTGTTTTTTTTGTTGTTTTTTTGGGACTAATAATTTAACAAATTAACAAAATTAAAAAGGGGTGGAGTTAATATTTGGTGGAAGTGGATGTTTCAAAATCAATGACTAGCTAATATTATTAAGCACAGAGCTCTTTGCCAGTAGCTATAAAAATAACAAGCTAATCTTAATAACCATTACCTACTTTTTCTAGTTTTTCTGGAGCTTTCGACCACATCTGACAGTCTTCAGCTGATAGTTACCTCAGGATCTACAATGAAGACCATAATAAGCTAGTAAGTTTACCTTGAGTTATGAATATTTAATAATGAAACTACTGTTTCTAACGTCTGGAGTGAAATATCCAGTTTAATCATAATCCAAACTCACTAAGATTTGTATTTTATCCTAACACAGCAGTTGAGCTCAGTATTTATTAAAGAAGTATGTTTTTAATACTTATTATAGTTTTTATTTGTCATTCAAACATTAGTCTAACTTTGTAAAACCTCAGCTCTGAGGCTCTGCCAACAGAACTTAACCCAATAAGACTATTGTCCTCACAGCAGCTGTGACTCTAAGAAAAACACATATAACGTCAACTCAAACCAGCAGTTAGCTCCTGTAAATCTGCGGTACCACCAAAAACTACTCGCATTAGCATCTGAGCAAGTTGGTGTTGCACTTTTTGACTTTGTGTTTATCCGTCTTTAAGGCAGCATGCACGCTGCAACTAGAGCACAGAAGATTTATGGCTGCAAACATTTGGAGCAGGTGGTGCCGCGACCCCACTTCACTTCCCCTCTTCTCTCTCTTTTTCCGTCCGTCCGTCTCGCCTTTTTCACTTGTCGCCCCGTCTAATAATCTGCTTTCAACTTGTTCAACCATAATCAGGCATAAAGAAACTGAAGATGGACATTTCTTAATTTATGTGAAATGAATCAGTCAAGTGGAAGACGGACCAAGGCAGCAGAGCAGAATGACAGGAAATAAAAAGATAAGGAGAGTAGGAAAGGAGAAGTGGAAAGAGAAAGTAGAAGTAGATACTGGAATCTGAAAGCACTTGAATGCCGAGCGCAGCTGCAGAATGGCATTTCATTGGGATCTGTCAGCTCAGCTCTGATTGGCCTGACATTGCTAATCCCTCCAGATGTTCAGCATTAACTGATGAGTGCGTGACTGTGTCGTGCGGGAGAAAGCGGGGAGGGGGGTCTGAGGCTGCCGTGGCCGGCGGGCCCAGGGTTAACAGGGCCTCTCAGGAACCACTGTCCGTGGGATTTGGGGAGATTTGGAGGACAGGATGATCCAGCATCCGGGAATTAGGTGGCACAGAAAACAGATTGTGTCAACAATTTGGGACAGAGGCCTGCACACGTGACTTCCCGTTTCCCCCCCGGCCGTCGACATTTTAGAGATGTTTGTTTGCTCACGTAAAGAAAAGTCAGGCTCCGGTTTCTGCTACGAACGGCAGCGTGAGCTGAAAACAGTAAATTCAACACAGTCCAGCAATAACAATCACTTGAAAAGGAACTAGAAAAACAGCAGAGTGAAAAGTTTTGTGTTGTTTTTCCACATGCATTACTTTGGGTATATTTGACACTGAATCATATTCCTGTTGTCCGTCTATTTCATTCCATATTTCATTTTCATTTTTAGCAATTGTGGATGGCCCTGGGGCTGACACCTCCCACTATCATCTCTGTGTACATTGTGTATGAATGTGTAATTATCTTGTCAGTTAAACAAATTAAACTGATATATAGAGGCATATGCACCATTTGAGCACAGTCTAAACTTAAAGAATGATTGTAGGGCACCGCAATGAATCACAAGCCATATGCAGAGTAAACCACAGTGTTTCGGAGGCTGGGGGCCCCAAAGCCTTTTGCCCTGTTGGTAATCCAGCCTTACAATGGGGGCTGCCAAATGACTCTAATCTGAACGGCAATCATTTCCTAAAATGCCTCCTTAACTGTTAATGGCACTAGTTGCATTAATGAAGTATCAATCCACGTATGAAAATGACAGAAGTGAGCGAGAGGCAGCAGATCCCAGGGAGCCTTACAGTGGTGCTTAGAGGGCCCGACGTTCAACCTGCGGTGACCTGGTTTCTTACTGAACTGCTACCTGCTCACTTTACTCTTCACACCGACGCTTGTGAATTGAGGTTGGCAGCAGGAGCAGTTGTGGTGGGATGGTATCACTTTCGGTCCGTGCGATATCTGGTGGTGTTCTGCGCTGGTGACATATTCGGATAACATTTCGTGTTTCCTTTGATAACACGTCATTGTTTTGGTGACCTTACATTAAAATCCCAGGAACAGTGTGATGTGTAACATTGATTTTTGGTGTATCGGACGCAGTCGGGCGCGCTGGTCACCTGGGACCCAGTTTAACTCTGCGTATTTACTACAAATGGCTGCTGGTCTGTTGTTTATTGGATGAACTACCATGTTAAGGGGAATGCAAGGTACAACTGCATGCATCATTTTTTGGGGGATAACTACTGGAATCATGATTTTTGGAAAACATGCACTTTGTGAAGCAACAGAACACAAGTATGTACAAAAAAACCCTCATCATTCAGCGTAGATCTTTAAGGAAGCAGCAGGACGTGCTCTGGATAAACTCAGATTAAAACTGTGTTGTCTTCGTGTTGGATTCAGGGTGAACTGTGGAGGTCAGCAGAAAGTGGTCATGGTCATTGTTCTGGAGACGTAACCTTTATACCCCTGCTTGTTTTGACGCAACAGACTTCATATGGCTGCCGTGACAGGCCTGCCTCCCTGCCTTTCTCTCTCCAAAATAGACGAGCAGAATGGAAGCAGCTGCACTCGGGCCCCTCTGGGATCCATGCCGAAATGAAACTATCAAATGCCTCCGGACCGAGGACAGATTTCTTAATGTGTGAAAGCTGCGCTGTGTTCACAGACATGTTTTGTCTGCACTTTTGGACTTGTTAATACAAAGACCCCCCCCCCCCTTTCTTCATATTGGTGTGGGGTTATTAAGCAGAAGGGATCTGGAGGGGGTGTGTTGGTCTTTCTGTAGGGAAATAAACTGGTTAAAATAACTCTGCAAGTCCTTGGCAAAGATAAAAGGGGGAAGCTGTTGGTGGTGGATGGTGAGAGACGGTGAAGAGGTGGGTATGGTGTGACGGGTGCAAAGACTTTTCCGAAAGAGCTGGCGGGCTTCCGGCCCCCGTCTCTGAAATCCCACCACAATTACTCTATTAGCATGCTCAGCTGTGCCTCTGTTTTTCTTTATTCAAGCAACTTATCACAACCGACAAGGCACATGAGGCCATCAGAAAAGGAGCCTGTCAGAGCCCCATTGTGTCCTCAGCCCTCCACCTCCCTGCCTTCATCCAGCCATTGACTCTCAGCCGTGGACGGGAGCCAGGGAAAAGCCAGAGGCATCATGGGAGCCGCAAGTGCACTTGTGGCACTGGTTGTGATTGACAAAACTCTGGCAAAGAGGATAAATCACCACTGAATAATGAAAACTACACTTCTGCTGAAAGTCAGCCTTTCAGGAAGGAAGAAAAGAATATTCTAGTTTGAAAATACTTTAGGATACCAGCAACGTTATAGAGGCCAAAACTTCATTTAAGTCCGAAAATCCCTTGGGGTTCAAGCCTGTTGTTTTCAGTGTTAACAATGTATGGACGTGAATAAAATGGGGACGAGAGGAGGGCTGATGTTTTTTTGACTAATGAATTTACTTACTAGCTTATTAGCATCTAAATATAAGGGATTATGGTAAGAGTCCAGAAATAAAAGAAGTTGGATATACAGGCTGCAATTAGCCTAAAGGTGCCTATAGACTGTAGGATTTCATTAATCATCAGCCACACTGTGCACCATGGATCTAATCAACACGGGTACAACATCAGGTTTAATGTGTGCAGACTGTATGATCACAAACACCTGATCACAACGCAATTCAATATACAAGAAGAAAACATTGCGCCGCTACAGTTGTAAATACTGAAGCTGAGCAAGAACTGAGCCCTTGAGGTGCTGGTGTTTTATGTGTACGGGGAAAAAAAAACAGAGAAGAAGAACGTGGGAGACGGCAACTTGGGGTGCCAGTTTTTCAAAGCGAGCTTGAGATAAGTATTTATTCTGTAGCATGCATCGACAGGAGTTCCATAGGAGTCTGTTGGACAACCCTGCACGTTGAAAAATTACATTAAAGGGTGAAAGTGACGCCAAGGGCTCCTGACCAAGCTTCCGTAGGTGATCAATTTGGGCTGAAACTGTGTTGTATGTAGCTGTCATTTCTTGCTGCATTCTTATTGGTTGGTTAGTAGACGCTCAGTCGTAGCAGCGGTCACACTGTGACATGGTCATCCTGAATTTCTGACAGTTTTGTCCCAGGCTGTCTTTGGTCGCAAGAACGTAACAACGGCCATTGTTCAACCTCTCTAGCAGACTGACGTCATTTTGGCTCCACGACCAAAGTTATCGCCACATTTCTTTCACATTGGTCAGTGTATACCTGCTTTGAAAGATGGCTGATACCACACATTGCAGGGTTCAGACCTAAATCTCTTAACAATCACTGCCTTCAAGCCTCTGAGTAAAGCACGGCTCACCAGAGTGTTCTGGCGGACTGCGAACTGTAGAAGATGAGTGTTTGAACCAGGCATTTTCTGGCTGTACCTCAGTGTCAAAAGTACAATTTGCTATATTTTTTTTAAGATTACAACAAAATGTTATATCTTCTGCCTGAGAGTGACTGCGTGAACATGACAGTGAAGGTTTTGTCTTATATTCTTTCTCATGGCATGCACAGTATCACCCTGCATTGTTGCAGACATTTCTGGTATGTTAGGAAACATAATCAAGTTACTATGTCTGCATCAAATTAGAAACTAGACTCTCTCAACCATCAAGTCACTGGACAGTTTTATGCAGCTGACAGCTGAACAAAAAAAAAAAAAAGAAGTATTTTATTTTGAAAAAAAAGTTCCTTTGGAGAGGGAGTGCAAATTGTAGAGTTGGTGGAATGTCGACAAGTGTTGACAGTATCTTTTATTAAAACACATCTGAGCAAAAACATCACATCTACCTTCTGTCATATTTCAGACCCACTTTGAAAACAGCCTCACATTTTGGAAACACGCTGTGTGTGGTTCACATAGCAACCATTGTCGGTGGAGCGCGGCAGTTTTACACAGAAATGTTTTTCCACGGGTGCCTTTGCTTTAAGGTGCTGCACGGTGGCATCCAAACAATTCACGGTGATGAATTAGATTTGTCCCTCGCTGTCACTTTAACACCTTTTTCCCTCCAAAAACTTTAATGATAAAGACACTGATATTTTTACGTCTTGGCCATTTTAAATAACCTGCTATATGCAATAGCACCAGTGCCCCTGTAAAGGTGCTGTGCATGGCTTTCAGTTAAATGTATTTTCTCACTTGGAAAAATAATTGCTAATGATTTAGGGATAGGCAACTGGAGTAACTTTAATAAAGCTGAGAGTTACATTGGCAGCGCAAATGATTTTAGATTTGGCATGTAAAGTGATTTGCTTAAGGTCAGGGTGAGGTTTTGGCCTCCAATACTTTTTTCAAAATAAAAACGTGAATCATCAAATAAAGTTTGTCTTAAACAGGGAAAACAGTCCAAGGTACAAAGCCTGATTATCGCTTCAGTTTTGTCCAATCAAAATGTGGAGAGTCTGCAATGTTCAGTATTTCAGTATCGAAGTGTTAACTGCCGCCTCGTTTCTCCTCCATGCAGTCTTTTAACAGAATACACTAAAGTCACAGTTCACTTACATATGATAACAGTGAGCCCTGAACAAGACGGTGGGATTTGATTGAAAGCTCTGGAAAAGAAAAAGAAAAAACACTTGATCACAAATATTTTTCCAAGATTAAGAATGAACTCTGCTCAAATCTGTTTTCACTCTTGATAAAAATAACTTGTGAAACTTAATAATGGCTTTTGTAGAGCAATCCCTCTGTAGTTTAAACAAAGTTTCCCTCTACACAATTCACATTTAATCAGACTGAATTGTTTTACATCAAAGGATAAACTGATAAACTACTTTAATCTTGCTGTAACACTGTGACACGTGTGTGTGTTTTTTGTGGACTGGTGTACATGTTGTGTGGTTGCAGTTAAGAAAGATACCACCTGTGCTTTTCTTCTCCGCGTTTTGCTTGCGTACATTTTGTTTCCTTTCAGCGTTACATGTAAGGGTGTGGTTTGTGTTGTTTATGTGTGTGTGCATTGTGTCCACACCAGCTGGTGTCTAGTCACAATATAGTGTAAATGTGTGTGTGTGTGTGTGTGTGTGTGTGTGTGCTGGTTACGTGTGATGACCCAGTGATTAATAATCATAGAGTGTAAGCATGCTGTACACTTTTGTATCTGTTGCGTGCGTTTTTCTTCTTTTCGTGTGTGTGTGTGAGTGTGCTTAAGGGTGTATGCAACTTTATATTTCCATGGCGATTAGAGCAGATGAAAGCCACTGATGAGGCATGTTGGGTCTTTTTTTTTTTTTTTTTTTGTTTCTTGTTGATGTTGTTATGGAGAGGAGAGCTCTTCTCGTGCGTTTTCACTGTAAAATCAGTTTTGTCTCTGCACAGTAGGAAATGCTTCTGACAACTGCAGAGCCCGGAGGAAGAAACACAACACCGAGCAGCTCCACAGAGGCAATCCACGATAGGCTTCTTCTATTTAGGAGTAATAATGGGACGAGCGGCAAGACACGACTTGTAAATGTTCAGAGCGGAGAGGGAGAGGAGGCAGGCAGATAACTACAGGCTTTAGTTTGGATCAAACATCACAGTTCACAGAGGAAAAAAAACTAAAAACTGATCGTGCTCTGTTATACTTTGTAATTCTGTTATGAAAATTGCTGCACAAGTATAATTGTTATTATATTAATTATCTCTTGTGCCGCAGTAGTTTTGTTACTGACACTTCCTTAGCAGCAAATGAATGCACTTGTATGTATAATTGTAATCTGCTTTCCTTAATCAGTTACATTTTGTGCATTTAAAATGATAATCTTTCAGTAAGAAGTCTGATGAGCACAGAACATGTTGCTCATCCTATTTCACTGCAAGAACTTTTCCAGGAATCTGGGAACCTGTTTGAAAGTTAAAAGAATTTTCATCCTTCATTTGGTGTTTAACAGAATAGAATAATATTTTTATTGTCATGGCCAACGGACACATGCAAGAGAGACTTTCATTTCATGACTTGGTCCATAAGGCTCGTTCATGGGCCTTGTTAGTTCCTGGAGCTGCAGTATTTTGTGAAAAGGCAACAAAAATAACTGAACGTAACCACAACCGCGACCTTTGCCTAAACCCTGCAAGTTTTTTTTTGAAACGTATTATTCAGAGAAGTCACCCCAAAGAGGAACCCTAGAAAATGAATGTCTATAGATCACTTAACACTTTATTTTGATTTCATATGAAACTAAATAGAAGGTTTTAGTAATCAAATCAAGTTTGTTGTTATGAGAGCCTGATTCTCTGATGTTTCTGTCAAACCTGTCATTTAATCACTCATAAAATATGAGTTTCCAAAGCACGATAGCAAATTAGCATCCACCCAAAAGATTTTAGAAGACAAATGTAGTGCTAATCCCTGCCTTGTGAGCAATAGCTGTTCTTAACCTTATATGTGCATGCTTCCAAGAAACTTCAAAACAGTACCGGAGTGCGTTGGTGGTTTTTGTTGCAGCCTCTCAATGACTTAAATGCTCGATTTAACTCTTACATCATTAGCTGGAGCCAGACAAAGTTTAAAAGTTGAAATGGAAATTGAGCAATCTCGACATGCACCATATTTCATTAATGTGACAAGCTGATAAAATGCCAGCGGGCATTCGCTTGGCTGACAAGCAACACTCGTTACATTCCAACTGCATTAATTAACCCTGCCCGCAACAGAGGCCGATCACAGTGCACAACAGTGGAGCCAGTCGCTGCAGAGAAGCCACAATGTGGCATGTGAAGCACTATCAACACCTCCCTAAGTACAACCTCTAGCTAAGAAATAAATAACATGGCTGTCTTTCCTCGTGGCAGGGCCAAACATGCTGGTTTTGGACAGGGTTCAATAAGGCTTTGATTCTTAAAAAAAAAAAAAAAAAACTTGGGGAAGTGAAACAAAATCACCATTTACAACCTCTGACAGCCGGCAGCTCTCTCTCTCTCTCTCTCCTTTTTTTTTTTTTCTTTTTCTTTTTCATGTTTTTGCTCCCCACGCCATTAAAAAGCTCTCGTTGGGAAACTGTCATCTTGATCCTCAAAGTGCTGCGAGTGTCAGGGCCCGTCAAACTGGCTCCCACCGTTGACAAGTGTTAGCTCGGAGCGATGTAACAAGTTTAGCAGAGGAAGGGAAGTGGATGCCTGAGAAGAGATACCTGTGTCTCCTGCACACATATACTAAACGTGCATCAGGCACACATATGCAAGCATGAAGTGTGTGCTGTTAATTTGTTTATTGCCTAACATAAACTCAACTTAAAGGTCCCATGTTTTGCACTTTTGTTTTATTTGAAGTGTTGATACTCTTAGGAAGATATATTTGTGGTTTTAAGTACAAAAAACCATCTAAGTGTAGTTGTACATCTCCTCTCTGGGGCTTCTCACTGGAGTTCTAGTAACAACAGGTTGGCGAGCCAATCAGAAGAGAGGAGAAAAGAGAGAGGCTCTGAGCCTCTCTCCTGATTGGCTGACTGTTTTCTGAGTGATCAAATAAAAACATAAGATTTCAGGTAAACACTCTCAGAGAAGCCAAATCCTGCGAAGCTGGGATGGTGGGTCCAGGTGGGCGGGGCTTGGGGCATGGCTTAGAGCGGTGACTGCTTTTTTGTGACATCACAAAGTTAAAGAAGTCCTGACGGCTCATTTTAAGGCTTAGTTTCTGAATACAGGCTGTGTGTGTTTTTCTGTGGACTGAGCGCTTTGATGCTTTCACAGTATTAATATAGCCTAGCCTATAACATAGACCTGCTTTTTAATGAAAAAAAGACGTGTGAATCTCACTTTATACAATATAGGACCTTTTAATGTGTCAAATGAAAACATAAGGTGCAGCGGTATTACATTTTTTCACACAGTTCTTTAACTATAATAGTTGAATTGAAGCGACCCTCTGGTTAGTCCTAATCCAAAAACTGAGCCACAACCCTGCATGTGGTGCCCTTTTTCATTCTCACCCTTGCCCGCAGAAAGTCTGTGCACACCACTGCTTTGACATTTAAAATCTATTGAATCAATTAAATTGTCATCATTAACCAAAGCTTTATTTATAAAAGTATGTATAAGTATAAACTTAGGAGTCACATGTTCACACTGAGCTTAGATCAGGGAACGGTCGGGGCAAACAGGGACCAGGGAAAAGGTTTTTCATGTGAAGAAACATCATGCTCATCTTTATGATCAGGGTGGAAGTCTTTGGTTTTGGGATTGGTGATTTGGGTTTCAAAAGAGTCTTTGGCACCACTCACAGTCACTGACGATAGAGCCACCCATCAACCATGTCGCAGTCTACGTGCAGTAAATAAGCGGAGGAGACGATGCAGAGCAGAACCAGTGTGATTAAACTGCAGCATTCTGTACATGCGGTCCATGATGAGGAGTGAAAAGAGCAGGGCGGCAGCTCCGGTAACTAACTGCTGTTGACAGTTGAGTGAAACACAGAGGAACGCCTTTCACCAGCCTGTCGTCAGTGTCCCAATACTGTCGCACTGCTGATGACCTCAGTGGTACCAAATCATGCACATGTTCACTATGTAAACACACATGGATGCTACAAACTGTAGACACAAACACTTCCATGCACAGATAACGGACACAAACTCACTGAGGTAACTGTTAGTTAGAAGCTGTAGTGGTTATCCGTGTATTTATTAGCGAAGCACGATGATGACGAAGAATGAGGAAGATAAATTCTGTAAGAAACTTCATGCCTAAATGCCAAAATAAAACTGTATCAACACCAACGGATGAATTGCTTCCTCTCATATGGAACGATCTTGGTGATTTCGTCACTTCATTTTCAGGTGTTACAATCACTCAGTTAAACTTTTATGTATATCATATAAATATTTCAAGCCTTTCAGCTTTATAGCTCTGAATTGGAGCCTCTGGCATTTGGAACAAGCTTGTGAAAAATCAGGTGTGCAAAAGTAGGTAGGCTACAGCTGTGATTCACTGTGTCGTGTACAGTATGTTTAATTGGATACCTTTCGTGCAGTTGAAGGCTAATTACACAACCTGTAGCTCCAATCTGAAAATGGGATACAGTTAGGCCACCCCTGGGCATATTCTACATTTTGTTGGGTTTTAAAGTGAAAAGAAGCAAATACAACCCCTGCAGCAAACAGACATTAAAAATGAAAGGAGAAAAAAAATTAACCGTGTTCCGAGAGCATTTCAGTATGAAGAAACAACCAATAAAAAAAAATGTTTTGAAAGTCTAGTTTTAACTGTGCTTTGTGTTTTCAGGTTTAGGTGTGTCAGTGCTGACACATCCCTTTTTCCATTTCCGCACTATAACGCTTCAAATCAAATTTAACAGTATTCCATTTGAGATATAAATCCAGAGTAAACACTGTTTGTCAGACACTTCTATGGTCGGTGATGTCCTCGCTGCCTCCCTCTGAGTGAAATATTTCCTCCACTCACGTGCAGTCTCCTTCCTTCTCCATCTGGGAACTTCTCATTTATCTTCAGCGGTGGTGACACAATGAAAACAGCTACACGCGGTGCAGCCCGCCACACACAGCAAGAGCGCCCAGCCAGTTTATTGGGAAAGGTGCTCTATTGAATTAACCAGCCGCTTTTGTTCCTAAACCAATATTGCGAGACTATAAAGGGGTCAAGGGACGGCAGGCACACACCAAAGCCTGCTGCGGAGGTAGAAGGGCCTGCAGGCTGCTCTCCGTGAAAGCACAGAGTTTGGTTTAGGTCAAAAGAGAACTCCTGATCTGGAAATAACAGAACATTCCGGAAGAACACAGCTGTCCCACCCAGCCTCCCAGCTGCTCGCTCTCCGTCTGTCTGTCTCTCTGACTGCCTGTCTGTCTCTCTCGCTCTGGTTTTGAAAAGTTTGTTTTACATCACACTGCTTCTGACTGTCTTTCTGTCTGTCCGTACACTAACCCACTGCACCTACTTAGGATGATGGACAGGTGTTTATCAAGGCTGTAAAAAGATATTTTAATGGAAGGAAAGGGCTCTCTGATGAATTTAGCATAGCAATTATTTAGGTCATCAAGTGGAATTTTTACCTCATGTGAATACATTAGCACAAGATTTGTGCTGTATTCACATTATCAAGGAAAAACACCTATTGAGTTCACTTCCTCCATTTTTGTGTATGTGCTGTGCCACAGTTGAAAGGTCAAATTTGTTGAACTTTGACCCAGCTGACCATTGAGAGCACAAATCATAATCATACTGATCATACTGCCTTCAGATTCTGTTGAATGTTTGGGCTAGAAAACTCTGTATTGTGATCTAACTACTGATAACAAATTGTCATTGTCGGTTGTAGCTAATTAAGCTAGCCCCAACCCGGTTGGACTGTCTTGTCACTTTCCGATACCGGGTCACTGTAGCTTCCAGGCTGCCGTGAAGGAGTAGCACTGCTCAGAGGGCGTATTATAACCTCTTGTCTTGTAAACACAATGATACATATGAAACTTTTGACAAGACTGGTAGGTAAACAGCTGTTAATGCCATCATTGGCTATGTAGCAATACAAATAGCTCCTAGACAAGAAAGCAGTAGCCTATGTTTTTCTTTGAAAAGAAAAAATGAAATTCATTAAAAGATTCTTAAAACAGTACTAAAATAAAAAATACAAACACACAAGAAACAGAATGAATAAGCGTACCAGCCTCAGGGATCTACACTGCAGATAGTTTAATTGTTAGGCTACTTTCCAAAACATCATCAAATACCAGTTCTGAGAAAGCCAACGCTTGAAGTTCACAATTCACAGAAAGGGATGATCATTCTGTCATTCGTGTCATTTGATATTATTGTTAGAGTTTTATTTTTTAGTTTGTTTCTTTTGGGACAGGGGTGTTAAGTCGTACAGTTAATGGATATCCTTTTCTGACTGCGACACCTTTGCTTTGATGTTTTCTCATCCTTTAATTATAGGAAGGGATTACTTCATCTTTTCAAGTGGGAGCCGTATAGCGAGCACCTCTCAAGAGTGTTTCCCGTAGGTGGCATTTTGGACATGAACTTGATAGCATTCAGTGTAACACCCTGCAGGTCTGGACATGCTTTGGCATGTATATGTGTCCCGTGAACTTTCTATGTGCATTATGCAAGAGCCAAGTGATGAGATCCAAACAAAGTGAAGCATATTCACTTCACATGGAGCTTTTGATAAAAGCCAAATGTGTACCGTGATATCACACGATTGGTATTTGTGCATCAGTGCATAGCTGCAAAATTTCTATCGACACTATAGAGGCGTCTCTCTACACCGAACCACAGTGTATAAATTCTCCAGCCATACTCCGTGAACAAAAGGATGTTAATTAATGATTTGATCTCAGCGTTGGTCCCACATCACACGGCTGAAGATAAGTTCGGAGACGGAAGGCTCGGGGGCACAACATGTGGGTTTCCCCCTTGTTTGGTGCTGTCAGAAGGGGAAAAGCATCAAAGCATCAGAGCCAGGCTGTTATCTCGACCTCACCGAGGAGCTGTCGTAGATAAAGGAGGAAGTGGTTAAAGTGGTCTGAGGCAAATGCGTTCCTCCTCGAAATCCACCACACACAGTTACAGCACGGCACAGGTGCACGCGTACGTTGGTATGTGCGTGTCAACCCATTCATACACACCCACACACACACACACACACATACACACACACACACACACACACACACACTTCTTCTGCTCTTTCTGATGGTCTATCTTTAGCACATAGGGGTGAACACAGTGATAGTGAACAATATGCTGATTTGCTGTTCAGTTTCTTGTGCGTGCAAAGATCTACAGCCTGATTTCCTTCTGCTCACAACAGCCACCTGCTTCCGCCCTCATGATCTGCTGAGAAGAGTTGGATATGGTGGATCTGTATCATCTTCCAGGGCATCCCAGACAATAACAGTACCTGCAAGATTTTGAAGGCAACGGACACCTAAAGAAACATTTTTGAGAGGAAAAAGTAATATGTATTATAACTTTATTAATATAGCAGTTTTCAAAAATAACTGTCAAAAATAATGTCTAGGGGTCTTGATTGGAAATGTATAGGGGCCCAATTCGGGCAGAAAAAGAAAAAATACATGTAAAGTTACACATAATAAAAACTGCAAATAGGAAGTCAAACTCAAAACAATTACAAAATCAATCACACCAAATCTAAATTTTGACTTGTGAGTATTTTTGTGCCTTATCATGCCTGACTTTTTATGATAATGTAGCGGAAGTAGGTCTTTTATCCCACAACCTAAGGACTTGTTAAAGGACCTACTGAGGGCCTCGGGCTGAAGCGATGAGCATGTGGGAGCGGTTTAGGAATATAGTCGGAAACCATTGTGGCAAGTTGTCATTAGAATATTGAAATCCACTTTTAGCCAGTGATGTGACTGAAATAATAATGTTTACTTGTTACCCTCTAATGTGTGGAAGTGAGTTGTGTGCAGTTCAGTGAAAGACCGTTTTTCCTCCTGTATTGTTTCATATGAGATATTTTTTAAAGGTTTTCCATGTTTCACAAGGAAAATGTTTTTCTTCTCTCCGTAACCAACTTGACAGAAAGTTGAGCAAATATTTGCTCAAAAGAACCAATGCACCAACCATGTTTCGGGGAGTAGGTCGGTGTGTTTGTGTTCAGATCAACCTGTGACCGAACTCACCAGGGACTCCGCCTCTTTCTGTCGTTTCCCTCCGGTCTCTCTCTCATTTTTTCTCTCATCATTGCACTTTTATCTCTGTGTCATTTCTTGCACCGCTGGGGTAATTGCTCGACTTCACATGCAATTTCGCTGCCTCAGAAATTTGCTTTGCTTTTTCTCTGAACACGCAGTTAGATTTATCTCGGGAGATGCGCTCTCTTGTTAGATCTTGTGAGGAGTTTTGCTGTGGTGTTTTGCTGAAGATTGGATATTGATTTACGAAGGACTATAACGAATTTGCAGTCCAAGCGTAATGTAATAAAAGCGTGGATGACAGGATCCATATGTTTTGCAGATGAAAAAGATCAAATACAGTAAATTTACAGAAATAAAAGGAAAGAGCTGAAAACAACAATTAGTGACAGTTCTTGTAACCTGATGTTGAATTTAATTCAAAGTATTTTCCATTTAACAATGGCCCTCCCCTTTGGTTGATGTGTTGGGGGTGAACTAAAATGGTGAAAATCAACCTGTTGCACAATTAATAAACCCGTCCTCTCAAAGAGAAATGTATCATTTTGAAACAGATCTTTTTTTTATTTCTCAAAATCTCCTCAAGTTCAAGTAATTAGATTAAGCATGCTGACAAATGATCATCGATTGATAAAAGAGGCAAAGCTGCGGCCATCCACCATCAAAAGTAACTCGGATTAATTGTGAGGTACCTCGGCATTATGGTAAGCCGACTGCCCGAGAAGCAGCATCCCTGAAGAAGGAGAATGAAATAAGGGGATTTATCCACAGACACTAATCATTCCCAACTTAGAGCATTGGCACAAAAAGGAAAGAATGTGTAAAGAGCCCAGGGACACAAAGGATTCTGGGTGATCAAAAGGAGAATTAAGGGTGACTTCTTCCACTGAGGCATTGTCTGTGTGTTTCATGAAGTATCACTCTCAGCAGGAGGGGGAGGGGAGGGAGGGGGGGATCAAGGATTTCTTGAATAGAAGAGCTTCTGCGCTTTTCTCTCTCACCTTTTAATCCACCACCTTGCTCTCGCTATCCCTCGCCAGTTTTTTTTTTTTTTCATTTCTCTCCTCCACAAATAGATCCCTCTACGCTACAAAGTTGGCATGACACACATGTTCGTGTGTATTGGGGAGATTTCTAAATTCAACTTCAAAAAGCTGAGGGCATGGCGAGGACTGGGTGGGCTAGCTGCAGATGTGTGTATGTGTTTGAAGGGTTGGTTCGTGTGTGTGTGTGTGTGTGTGTGTGTGTGTTTTGGGGAAGAAGTGAAAGGGGGGTTGGGTATCAGAGCCACCAGGATAATGACCATGACAGCCACCCAACAGACTCGCCCCCCGCTGTCCTTTTAAGTCCTTGTTTAAGGTTTGGCTTCGGCACCCACTTTGAACCGCGACAATGATTCCAGATCACAGCGGAACTCCCAGGATTCTTCATCCTTTGGGCCTGGGTTATGCAGGGCCAAGAGGCTTTTGGCTGCACAAAGTCTTGTCCTCCTGACCGGTGGACAATAAAAAGTTCATTCCCTCTCAACTTGATTAGCCAGCTGCTACATTCAACGACGCGCACGGATCTCACGCCTGCCTCATGATCAGCCGACAGCAAAAGTTATTATTAGTTTTCATTCACGGAAAATCAAAGCAGAATAGCTTCGGTGCAGATGTGGTGCAGCCTTATTGTGACTTTGTTTGCATACGTGTCAGTTCATTGTGGTATCACATCCTAATATACATGACTTGCGTTCAGTGTTAGCTTAGCATCATTTGTTGCATATTTGGTCAGTAGATTTCAGCCATGTGTTAGTATTAATTTTGGTTGCCTGCTTGAACCTGTGTTTACATATTTATTCAGTGGTCGGGCTTCTAGCGTGGATGTGTTAACAGAGCTGAGTACGGCACAATGAGCCAGCCTGACCAACTGTGGTACTGCCTCAGAAAAGTCATATCCTTCTGTGAAGATGCCTCCAAACAGCAAAACAAGGCCAATTAATAGCTTTTCTGTTATGAATTTGTAAATCATGAATATTTAACATTTTTATGTGCATTGCATCATCTCATCGTTCAGTCTATTAGACGGGCTGGTGGGTGTAGGCAGCCCACTAGTCATTGGCAGCTTAATGTCCAGTCAAGTTGACCTTCTGACTTTGTTCTCTTCTCCATGCACCTTCAGAAGTAGGTGAAGTTGTACCGCTCCTCTGTAAATTTTACAGGACCACAGCAGTCACAGTTTTTTCATTTGTCGCTGTTTTACATGAAACCATACATACCTCTTCAACACGATGCAGTGTGTTTTGATCCAGAGAGATCGCATCGAATATGTAAGTCATTCACACAGTCGTATAGTTCATCTCCATCTACATTTAGTGAGGATATCTGATCCATACTTGTTACTGTATTAATACATCTGCTCTAATTGTTGTTTATGGCATCTATTTTTTTTTTCTAATTTGTAATCATGTGATTGAATTAGTTTTTCTATACTGTTTTCACAGTTTTGCAATTGCTCTCAGTAAAGACCTTTGAGTTACGGTAGTAAATGATGATCAAATGATCGTGGTCCCGTTCTAGACTCCCCCAGAAATCTATGAAAAATCTATTATGTACACTGGGGCACTCAAGGCAACGTCAAGTTTCACCGCCTCCTCCTCCGTCCACATATGGCCATGACTTGAAACTGTGGTTCTTTTAAGTAGCTCTTATATATTATGTGATTTTCTGTATGAAAGCATCCTTGTCATTCTCTGTGACCTGTGACCACTCCAGGTCTGTAAGAACGTGTTAGTGGTCAACATTCCTGGTCAAATAGAGTTTAAATAAAACAAACAGGGTAAATCTCACACATGGGGATGTCTGCTCAATTCATTTTACTTTGGCGAAGTGTTCTTTAAAGTGTGATCACAAAAGCCATATGTTGAATGCTGGATGTCAGACAAAGATATGTAGCGAGAGCACACTGATCTCATTTGGTTTGTAATTTCCCAGATGCTCCCTGCTGATGGCCAAAAACATTGGCAAAAAACTGTCAAACATAATAGCTTTAACATATCTGCCTGTGACAACTCAGAAAATCTGCAACAGCACCTCAGAGCCAGGGTTGACATTTCGTTACCTATCTGACGGAAATGTTCACTTTGACCTTTAGATAATAACACAACCCTGTCTTTTTTATGATTAGGATTAGCTGCTTACTTTCTGACTGCGACTAACCCAAAAGTGTTTTTGGTTTGAGAAAATCTCTGATCACCACTTTTGTTTGCAGCAATATGCTTGAAATATGCTAACGCTAACAAGCTGTTTAAGGGACTTTATAAATACAACTTTATAATGCACCTCAGCCTTGCAAGTGTAATTTGTATCACTAAGTAGTACTTTATTTATTATTGTATACTTTAAAAGGCCTATTTGTAAGTTTAGCTATTGCGACATAGTACAACATTAGCATTAACAGCTATTTTCTTACCAGTCTAGAAGAAATGTTGCGAGTTCAGCGTCAAACTATAAAAAATGTCCTAGATTTAAATTCAACTTAATTACTAAAGATACTTTCTACATAAAATACTCACAGGGTCGCAAAGAATAGCGTAGAGTATTGGCTAAGTATTAGCTGAACTTGATAACCTTAAAGCAATATTAAATGTAATTTTTGTCACTTTGGGGCGGCAGAACAAGCAATGTTCACCACTACTCGCTAACTTTGTCTGTAAAGGGGGTTTAACATTAATTCTTTAGATTCTTGCTGCAGCTAGCACAAGGTTGATTGGAGAGAATAAATCAAAACAGTAAAGTTGTGGGCCGTACAAAGAAAACAAAGGTGATAATGTTGGTTATGGCCTAATCACTACAGGCGACTCTTCTCACGTTGCACATAGTCATATGATCCAGGTATAAAGTCAGTTCTATATTTAATGGAAAGCAGAAGAAAGAGGCCAGGACAGAAGAAAAAAAAAAACCTTCACAACCAAAAAAGGATATTGCACCAGCCGCACCAAACATTCAAGGCAGCCTTCTCAGTGTTGTTTAAACATACTATATTGTAGTGACTCATAGTGTAATCATTTGTGAGCAGAGATGTAGGAAATCCCCCGCATTGCTGCTTCTAGTCATGTAACAAATTGGCGTAATTGCCATTGTGGTTGAATAGAAATTGCGGTTAGGCAAACAACTTTTTTTTTTTCTGTGCCAGCGCCATGCCTTTCAAACAAACACTTGTCTCTGTGGTGAGTTTCCTTTTGCAAGAAAATCGAATTCAAATCGTCACGCACACTGCAAACCTGCAGGGTAGAGCTGAACGATGTTAACCTCCGAGAAATTGTTGACGTTAAACTGAGGATGCAATATGTGTGATGTAATATTTCACCACCTATGTATGATGAGTGTAAATGTACAAACTTGCTTGAGGAAAAACAAACACATAAAGACATTACAGACTCAGTTGTGATTCCCTTACAGTTCATCTTCGCTGATTTCATTGTTTGAAAAGCAACACGGCAGCGGAGGAATTTGCTCCTGCAGCCCGGTGGATACAAACCGGGGCCCTCCACAAATCACTTCCAGCTTCAGACCGAGACGTTTCCTGCCTGTTTTGAGTACAAACATGTACACAACTGGATTGGGTTGTTAGGGGAGGAGGGTGATGCAACAAAGGAGACATAGAGAATGAAAGAGAATGCTGAGAGAAAAAAAAAATGAGAGTGATTTGGAGGCTTACATATGAAGGGGAGCAGTGGCATAATCAGAGCAGGATGGAGATGTTGGTGTAGTTGAGGGGTTGATGGTGGGATTAGCAGAAGACTGGTGGGGATTGGCACTGCATTAAAGCTGTCACTATCAATCAAATGCGGCCAAAGGGCAGCTTTCAGGCGCCGCGAACACACCTCTCTTTGGAAGAACCAGTGAGCAAATACACCGAGGACTACGGTACAGGTAGAGGTGAAGTTGTCTGAGCAGTGATACTGCTGATGATATCTTCCGGCACAACGTTTACTGTAAAACAGTAACTGGGCTGTGGTTGTTTTCAGACTGGGGATTTGGCATCATACTTCCGTGAAGTTGGGGTACTCATAAGATACAAGTCAAAGCAGCAGAGGGCAAGCTATCCTGACTTTATGTCCCTAATATGGGTCAAACACATTGGATCCTTCATTTCCCATAATGCAACCAACAGGATCTTTTTGTTAGACCTGCTGTTTTCCGAGTTTGATGGTTTGAGTGTTGAATCTTTTAGTGAAAGTGGAAATTAAGGTGACAGTTAAATTATGCATTATATATTTGCAAAACGACTTCCTGTTGCAACTTTGACCTATTGTAAAGCCATGCAACCACATTTTTTTTTATTTAACAGGTAAATAACACAAATATTTTGAGTGTGTTCACTTTTTAGCTTTCAAATAAGTGGTTAAGATAACACAGCTGAACTGTGTTTTTGTTCAAAACCAGTGTTGATGGTCTGACGGTGTCTTTTCCCTGTTGTGTTGGACTCTGTAGCCACAGTCATGTTGTCATGTCCCAGATTTAAGCAACTGAATGCTTGCTAAACCCCTACCTTGAACGACTGCCCAGTCACAGATTAGTAACCGTTTCCAGGCACAACAGGTCTGTCATGCAGTAGAATTGAAGCTGTGTGCATTGGGCACAACTACTAAGATCAATACTTTGTGTCCAAAGACTCAGGAAGGTTTTACAGTTTTGATTTGTTATGGCAAAAACACAAACGCAAAAGTATAAAAACACTAAGAATGGATAGACGAACTATCTTACTACCTACAGAACATAGCTTAGCATTACAGTCACATCCAAGAGGTAGCACAACATTAGCTGAAGTCATTATTTTGAGCACTTACAGGTTCCATGAGAAATAATCCCTGTCTGAATTCTAGGGTCCACAGTTTAAAGAATATTCAAGTTGAGATGCAAATCATGTTAGCTACACAATCACAGAGCGACCTTTTGAACCAATTGAGAATTAGATAGCATGCGAGCATCACTGGGATGCTTGAAGAACTTTATAAAAGATGCTACAGTGAATGAGAGAAACTATTTTTCAATTTCCTGCGAGTAAGAAGCGGCTTTTAACCTGTCGCTAATCTTTGTCTGCTCCTGACACTTTGAAGGGTTAACCTGCGCCACTTCCTCCTCAGATTCCATCTCTTCTGAAGAATTCACAACCCCCTGCACTTTTTGGGATATCTATTAGATTACATTAGCAGTAGCTTTTCCTCTCAGCCAGCCACTTCCTGCCCTCGGGAGAACCAAGGAGATAAGAGCTGACTCTCTCAAACACACTTTTGTAGATACAAACTGAACAAATTTCCCTTCTGAGCACTGTCTGACAAACAAAATCCACAACCAACAAAAGA
Source organism: Seriola lalandi dorsalis (assembly GCF_002814215.2). Lineage (NCBI taxonomy): Eukaryota > Metazoa > Chordata > Actinopteri > Carangiformes > Carangidae > Seriola > Seriola lalandi. The sequence continues at coordinate 893,764 of NW_019525491.1, forward strand.
TAGCGGTTCAGAAAACAAACAGTCCCGGCGGTAGGGGACGGCGGTTGCTCCAGGCAGTGTGTGGAGCAGCTTTGTGACCAAACAGTGCACGGAAGTGGAGATAAACAAAACAGACAATTTTCGGTTATCTCCGAGAACTCCATGAAACAAAACAATCCTCTCCGCTGCCGTGTCCTTGAAAAGATCTGGAGAGATGTCCTGAGGAAATGCTATTTCCTTTTGGCGGGGAACGGCCCGGGAGCGTCCCATCAGCAGGTCGCTCCGGTGGCAATTCACAATACGAGGAAAGAAACACGCCATGCTGGAAATACTGAGGAGGACACGGTGTCTGTCTTTGCATCCTGTAAGAGACAAAGATGATGAGAGGTTTCACTTCAAAGTCGACACTTTATGCAGTTGGAGTGAAGGCGTTCAGTGTATTAATAGCATTGATGGAAAGTAACAAATCAGCCCGCAAAATGACTCTTTTAGTAGTATAGTATAATTTGGGCATTTTGTACCTTTATTAGAGAATCACAGATGACAGAAAATGTCCGGAGAGAGAAATGAGGGGCAACATCCAACAAAAGTCCCTGAAAAGACCCAAACCGGGGATGATGCACTTCACAGTCGGCATCCTGACTTCAAGACCTCAAGGCGCCCCCATAATGAGTACTTTAACTTTTACAAAGTACATTTTACTGATAATACTTGGGTTAACCTGAGCATATTTACACTGTGTCATTGGTACCTATTAATGATTAAAAGAAATGACCAAGAAAACTCCATTAACAAACCACTTTGCCAACCTTTGTCAACTTTCTGCGACTCTTCTGAGTCTGATCATTTAAAGTAATTCAACAGTTATTCTGTCTTGAATATGATTGTTTCCCCCAATATTGTAAAATCACATTTTGTTCAAACTAATGCTTTGTTCATAAGCTCTTAACTCTATGTTTACTTTGTATGTCCACTCTACTTTTATACATGCTGGAGGTGAATATTACATAGCTGAAAATCCCATGACAAAAATATGGTTCAAAAAAACTTAACTCGGTATATTTACTAGCTATTTTCAAAGCCTTCAGCCACGTCTTAGAGTTCTACTCTAGTTGGAGTTTGCTCTGTTGTCATAGTATAACATACTGTACAGTATGTACTGATAACAGTGGAGCACCATGGAGTTCTTTCCTGTTGCGACAAAGCTTAAAGGTCCCATATTGCATAAAGTGAGATTTCCATGTCTTCTTTGATGATAAAGCAGGTCTAGGTTTTATATTAATACTGGGAAAGTATCCAAGTGCTCAGTCCACAGAGAAATGGACACAACCTGCATTCAGAAACTGAGCCTTAAAACAAGCCGTCAGGACTTCCTTAACTTTGTGATGTCACAACAAAGCAGTCACCGCTCCCAGCCATGCTCCAAGCCCGGCCCACCGGGACCCCCGGTCCACAAATATATTTCATCTTATGAATAACAAAATGTCAAATAAAACTCTGGAAAAGTGTAAAATATAGGACCTTTTAAATATTCATAGAGTCAACAATAAAACATGTCCTATAACGACTCATATTATAACACGAAATGGCCTCATTGTGATTACTCATTAGATGCAGCAAAAACTATAATCATAGCTATTATTCCTACACGTGTACAAATTCTGATACATAACACATGACGCTTGTGACTTTCTAATACAAGTGTGAGACTGCTGAAGCCTCAGAAACCTGCCCCCCTCTCAGCTTCTTCCCTCCTGCTTGCAGTTTGATAAAAACACCATTAGAGGGCCCTTCAGACGCTCCTGCATGTGTGAACCAACTTAATGATGTTAAACGCTGGTTCTAGAGTGTCGGCCTGTTTGTTTGCCTCAAAATGTTTTTCAGTTTCACTGTGAATATGAGTGAATAGCCACACATTTGCGTGCAGGAACGAGCTCTTTTGTGTTTGTGTGAATCTTTCTGGGGGGAGAATGTGCTGCCTGTCTGTGCATGTGGACACAAGTGACTCCATCTGTGTGTGTGTGTGTGTGTGTGTGTGCGTGTGTGTGAATGCGTGTGTGTGTGTGTGTGTGTGTGTGTGCCGGGCATTAAGCCCTATCTATTTACAGAACGGGTATGTTTGGCCAATACTTCCTGACTTCCTTGCTCTTGGCAAACAGACAGACAGCCACAGTCTGTGTATTGTTTTAGAACGGTGGAGATTGTTGGTACTTGAAAGAGATTTTGGGCTGCTTGTGTTTGATTTATGCGGTGTGTCTGTTTGATATCGATCATAAACGATAACACAGCTGAAGGAAGGAAAACGCATCTCCTGTCGAAGCTCCGCACTTTGATGTCAAGGTTGAAAAGAACAATGCTCTAAGGTACAGAGGCCTTTTCTGCATTACACTCCCAGATTTCTCTCATGTGTCAGACAGAGCGGTAACACGGTGCCAAGAAGAGGACGCTGAAGACTCTGCTCAGAAGCTGATGAAGCATATTTATTTCATTATGTTGAATAATGACTCCAGTTTCTCTAAAAGTACAAATGTTTTTCAAGAGGGTGTTTACACTTTTAATTTATTTCCTCTGCCTCTTCATCCCCAAGCAAACGAGACACGGTCAAACACTTATGTAACTAACATAATAAAAACCCCAACACTCTACAATACACAACTATTTTCTCCAAAGCTCATTTGTAGCAGTGTTATGTGACTCAAATGCTGATCATGTGTATCAGTGAGCACATGTGTACTGACGCTGCGTTTGCATTTACTGTCACTATACTGGCCTCTGCTGGTGCTCGCTGAGACTGCATGTTCAGCAAAGAAAAAGCAGTGGAGTTCAGGAGACTGGAGGACTGTTCTTTAGAGTTTGACTGATTTCAAATAAAAGTTTGAAGAATGAAGATGGTCATAGCTGATATTTTGTGCCTAAACTATTTATATATCCAGAATAATGTGAATTATGTGGCCTCTGAATTGGGCAGCTGATGTGTGTTTCCAAAGATGCATGCTGCGTGCAGGTTGTTGAATAAGACATTGCATTAAAACATTAGTTCATTGGTCCATTCACCTTTCACATTATTGTCTAGATTTTAATGGTTGATCAAAAATGAAAACATTCCTTTGTAGTTTTTGCTTTTTCAAAAGCTACTTTTTATTCACCTTTAGTCTTAGCGTCCTGAAACATAGCCAACAGTGGCATTAACAGCTGTTTACTTACCAGTCTAGAAGAAACGTTGTGAGTTCAGTATAAAACATAATTCCTTTACTCAAAGAGCTGTCTCCAGTGGTGGAAAGCAACCCTCTTATTTTGCTTTAATTTCTATCACTTCTTTTATTTCTTCTTCTAAAGTTAGCATGCTAACCAGCTAGCCCCATCACTTTCCAATACTGAGTCACTGTAGCATCCAGTCTGCCGTGAAGATGTAGCGCTGCTCCAAGGACGTATTATAACCTATCGTCTTGTAAAAGTAACAATGGTTGACGCTTTAATGACGAATAAATGAGCGTAATGTCTGTGAAGATTCACCGCTCTTGTCAAACTGCAGTGAAAGATAACTTCAGCTTGTTCAGACAGATTTTAGGAGATTTGAAGTGTGGTTGCGTTTAAGCTCGGGGTCCAGAGACGAAGGACAGGAAATTAAATGTTTTACATCCTGCAGTTAAAATTTATGATGTGGAATTTTGTGCACAGAGCGTCGTGTTATGGGCTCGTTCTGGACACCTCCATTACTTTACTGGGAAGAGGGTGTAAATTGCCATATAGGGATTTCATTTTTAAACTGAATCACTCGCAAACTCTTACGCGATGATATCTGGCATTCAGGTTAAGCAGACTGCAGACGAGTATTAAAGTCATGAGCCATCTAAAGATGCTTACAAAGTAGCTGCTACTGAGGATGGATGCGTGTTTGGCTTTGAAAGAGTGATGAGTTTCACCGAGCACATTTTCCCAAAAAGGCCTTGGAGTGTCTTGGAATTGAGTCTTCCAGTTCCTGTCCAGCTCTGAATGTGCAGTCTTTTTTTTCATCAGCAGCAGACCAGACGTAGTTGAGACAACTTATGTTTTATGGACCATAAGACAGCGCCAAAAAAAGTCTCAAATCTTAGGATCTGTAACTGTGTTAGCACTGGAGCTGCGCAGTGTAGCATTCTTCTGTGCACCGCACTGTTCAGCTATGCTCTCTAGTAGTAGTTATCACTCTCAAAAATCCCAACAAAAATCTGAGGAATTTCTCCAAGGGCTCTGTGTATTTATGTGTATGTGTGTGTGTGTGTGTGTGTGTGTGTGCGTGCTCGGTCACCCCCCTAACCCCACCTCACAGTGCCCCAACCTCCTTTTTTCCAATGGAGCCAAAGGTTTGACTTAACATTGTTGCAGTTGTGAAATAAATTGGATAAAAGAATAAAATATGAAATGTATTATTTGAATATCTTTTTCTATGTGATTGCTTGAAGCTCTTCAGCAGGATAGTCGCTGTCATGATGAGCTGAATGAATGAATGAGAAATACTTCAGGCAAATTAGAACCATTACTAGTATTTTTTCTTAAAATTGAGACTAAATTCTGCATTTAGGACTTTGTTATGGGATGTTTTCTTAAAACTAGTAAAATGTGACGGCGGGGTGAGGTCTCCTCGCTTCCAGCTAGCTCTTTTCAAGATAATATCACTTGTGTCAAGGCGGTCATTGTTAGGATTTATTATTTTTGTGAAAAAGAAGTAGAAGCTTTCCACACCGCATGTACAAGAAAGCATGATTATGCTCAGTGCTGATTAAGTGCTGAGACACATTGCCTGAGCCAATTTTAATAAAAGATCCCTGATCATATACTTTAATGGGCTGAGTGTGCAGCAATACCACAAACACTTTAACTGACTATGGATTATTTTTGGCTTTGTCCCAAAGTAGGCAAGATGGCCGTCCAGCAGCGGTCAAAATGTGGCGCGCCACGTGACAGACTTTTGAGAAATGACAGGCCAGGATCAGCCCATCGGTTATTTTGTTATAGACACAAACTGATTCAAATTGAGCTCAAATCTGCATCTCTAAAGCTAGGCCAATTAGGCCAGCCTTAATTTCTTCAAAGGGCTTTTTAAAGTTCCTCTCCAGACATTCTGGATCAGGCCTTATGCCCCGCCCACCACTGCTGCTTGGGTGCACAGGTGAAAGAACAGAGAGTATCAAGATGGTTAGAGGAGGAATGTTCGGACATGTCCCCGGATCGGTTCCTTCGGTATAGCTATGATGTATGAAACCCTGGCTGTCTTAAGCCGTCATTGGTTCACTGCAGTTCCAAGGTGGAAATACGCAATCATGACTGTTGACTGATTATTTTGGTCATTATGTGTATCATATAAAAAACAGTGGGTCTTTAAAGGTTTGGACTTGGGTCTACAGTGAGGATAGACTTAGACAACCATCCAATCAGTTTGAATTTTGTGAAGCTTATTATGTTTGATAAGACTGTATGAGAGAGGAGTTGATGTGCTGCTGTTTATTGACATTTTTAAGGTCATACTTCGTGGCGGTGTTGTGCTTAAATTAATTATACTGAAAGGTTTTCATGTATGGTGTTTTAATATTAAAGGATAAATACCATGAAACCTTGTAATCAACCAAATTACTTTTTATCATTTTTTTTATTATATATTTTTTTAAGAAAATGTCATATTCATAAAAGTAGAAGCTACACTTTATGTTATTTACTCATTTTCAAATTCAGATCACACTGATACCGTGTCTCCTGCGCTGCACAGCATCGAGTTTTCAACCCAAGTTCATTTGAAAGGAACCCACCTACTGTCTGCCGGGTGAAGAATGTGAAGTCAAGGAGAGGTCCTGATGATGTTTTGGCTGCAGACTATCCAACTTGCTGCACATCAATCCTGCGGGCGGCTATGTTGAGTTTTGACTGGACAGCAGACCCCAGACTCACCCCGGTGGGAATGCTGAGGGTCTGGCCTGCCCTGACATCCAGGTTACCCCATGCCGCTCGGAGGCTTGGAAGCTGTAATTATGGAGAGGCAGAGAGAGAGAGAGAGGGAGAGAGAAACTCTTTTCTAACACTCACACACACACACACACACACACACAGACACACTCTGATATGCACACGTAGAGAAGCTGACGTAAATAGATAGAGACAAATGCATAAACAGAGACACACTCATGTATAATGCAGACATTTAGAAGCAGAAACACACAGAATCACACTTAAGCAGTCAAACACACACATGCATGAAAAAAAACCCACATCCACACACACACACACACACACACACACACACACACACACACAACTCTCTAAAAACATACACTTTTGTGCAGACATGAACAGACATACCTGCACACAGCACAGACAAACAAACATGCAGGGACACACACACAGATACTTGGATACACATGAAGGCAGACATACACAACACAAAGAACCATACACACACTCACAGGTACACACACACACACACAACACAACCACACACACACACACACACACAAGCAGAGTAGCTGCCAGCCCCGTCATAAATCTGCCAGCTCAATTAATCAAGCGGTTCCCCTGGGGGGCTGCTGGAGCCAGCCTCAAACCCCGCTGACGTGCCCCCAGCACCACAGAGCACTCCCACAGGGCTTTAGAGCCCACTGCTCCCAGGAGAATGACAGGAGGAAATAACTGTCTCAACTGCAGAATGCGACCAGACTCCCATGTGTGACCTTTCTGCTGCGTGTGTGTGTGTGTGTGTGTGTGTGTGTGAGAGAGAGAGAGAGAGAGAGAGAGACAGAGAGAGAGAGAGAGAGAGACAGAGAGAGAGAGAGAGAGATATGGAGTGTGGATCCACTGTAGCTTCTTCACAGCCACTGATGCAGTGGTCTGTAGTGGGACTTGTTAAATAATAATTTTCATAAATGGAAAAACAAATCTTTCTTATCTAATATTTTTCATCTGTAACTGAGACTTTGAAGTCTTATTTTCTTGAAACAAATTTGCATGTGCAGATTATTTCTCTGTTTCTCCATAAACATCTACTTGTTTCAATTAGATCTGAAGCAATAAAATGATTAGAAAATGAATCAGGAACAATTTTCATATTCAATTAGTCAGTTAAATAATTATTCAGGCCCAAATACCAAACATTTCTTTGCACCAGATTCTCAAATGTGAGGATTTGCTTCTTTCTTTGTCCATAACTGACATATCTTTGGATTTTGACTCATTTGAAGATGTCACTGCGGCCTTCAGGAAATTGTAATGGGCATTTTTCACCATATTCAAACAAATCGATTAGTTGGAAACATAATCCGCAGACTAACTGGTGTTGAGAGTTGAATTGTTCTATTGTTTTGTTCTAGTTTCAAATATTTTCTCAAATTAAATCTAATTTTCTTGATTCGTTGTGCAATGACCTCAATTATCCTTTTGTTTGAAGATACAGACATTCATTTCTGGAAGAATTTTGACACTGGAAAACACTTTTCCACCTTATCAATTGATTTTAACAATGGTGATGATTTTTATGCTGTTAATGGGAAGTACTGTGCTGTAAAGTGCTACAGTATGTACTGTATCTTCCTGGTTTGTTTACGAGACTCAAATACTCTCAGAACATTATCTCTGTTTTTCTCTGTAATTAGCAGAAAATGACATTGATCTCTTTCGAGGAAACATGGCAGGGAATAGGTGTTTAACACTGAAGGGGGTAGAGAGGAGTTATGAAACGGAACCAAACTAATTATCAATTTATTATGAAATCGTAGAATAATTACCGCATATTCTCGCTTCAAATCTCTTCACTCATCAGTGTCACTCAGCAGCTACTCGGTGCTCCTCTCTCACCCTCCCCTTGGGCCTCAACATGATAAACCTGTTTCATCATCATCTCCAGAAAAACTCTTGACAAATTTCAGTTCTGTTTCCACAGTTGAAACAGCGCCCTCCTCTGCTCACACTGTGTTCATGTGTAGGGGCTGGTAGAGAATTACAGTGTTTGAAATCACTGTGGTGATCACAAATTGATTCTGACAAATAATAAGTCAATATGTTTTATTAAATGCATGAATAACAGACCTCTGTATCACTCACATTGTACTTATTCATATTCATTCACTCACTCACTCATTCATATTCCCAAACGATGAAAATTAGGAACTAGCTTGTTTATATGAATGAGATTGTCTTCGTTGGAGTGGACATTACTATAAAGCTTCTGCAGTGACATGTTCATTTTGATTTCAGTTCAGCTGCTTTAATTGCTTTAGAGACAAAAACGTGTGACACCTGCCACAATATCTCCAGGAGACCAGCAGCAGATGCTTTTCTGACTTTACTCCATTGTTTAAAGTGGCATCAAGTCAGCGGAGAGGCAGACTGTTGACTGATTCTTACTCCACTCTTGGGAATATTCTCTCAGAGAGGCTCATTTCACATCTCAGGCTCGATCTGAACGTTGCGAACTCACTGACAGATCTGTCATACGCCAGCTCCCTCCACGGTTGTAGTCTTTACGCACTCTTAAATATTTTACACTAACGACTGCTGCAGCAGAACGTCGTCAGGTTTATTGATGACTCTGCCATCCTCAATCTGTTGCAGCAGGAAACATGGAGCCGTGGAGGTTTTATTGATGTCTATATGTTGTGGTATATGAATACTGTTTCAAACTGTTCTGAAGGATTTTATTCCCCTAGATAAAACAGACGTCCTTTCAAATCTTTTATGCAAATGGCAGGGGGAATATACTCCATTATATGTGAATGTCCTGCATTCAAAAGCATTCACACCAAAATATTCTTAAATAATGAAGTTGTTCCATTTCATAGTACTGAATGATTGATGCATGAATGTGTAAGAGACATCTAAGTGTTCAAATGCTGCTGGGTAGCATCAGATTATGTTTTTAATGTCTTATTATGTGAGAAGTAACTACTCAAAACAAAAACAAAATCCTTTGCAGGCTGGGAATACTGGTAAAGTGCTAACACCTCAAACTGTACCTGCAAGCACAGTGTAAACATTAGGTTGTGGCTGTTGTCGGGGGGGGGGGCACAAATTCTAGTGGGACCTTTTACCTCACAACTAAAGTCAAAACACACGACTGGAGTCTATTACTCCTGATCTATGAGTTCAAAAGGCTAACAATAGGAGTTTATTTACACCAGTAACGTTTGTAACCAAAGCCGTTAAACAGGCCTGTTTTCAATTAAATACCATATAGATCAAATTTGTAGCAGTAAAGAAGCCATGAATATACTTCTACAAGAAGGAGCCAGAGGGCGCTGCTGCACAGGTTTGAACGCAGCCCTGATCCCAACACATTACACTCAGTGAGTGAAGACTGAAAACGTCTGTTTCAGTCACTTGCACAGGACGAACAAGCTTCGGATCTGTAGAGTTTAGGGCATTTGAACTCAGCATGACTAAAAAGAGCTTCCAACTATCTCTCTTATTTTTTTAATACAGTATGCTAAAGGAACCTTAGCATCCCCAGTTTTCATTCTGACCACGTTTGCTACAGGGAAACAATGGCAGAAGTCTTCAATGTGAATACTAACAAAATAGCTAAGTAATATTGCAACTCATCTTTGTATAAGAATAATTTCTAAGTGATAAAACCATGCTTTGTGAACAATACATGTGTTTAATTTGATTAACATTTCTCAGAGGGATGTCCTTAAAATTACATATAGCCATCAGAAAATGCAACACGACACATTCAAATCCTGCATTACCTTTGTACGTCACATCTGGTCCATCCTGACCAGTTATATAATGCTGTGTTTTCATCACCAGCCTAATTTATTTTTATGTAAAATACTGAATAAATAGTTTGGAAAGGCAACAGATGCACATTAAGAGAGCTGGTCTTTAAGGCTTGCCAGCAATCCCATTTCCAATTTAGTTTTTCTAATTTCAAAGTGTTTACAAACACACCGAGTTCAAGCAAAACAATTTTGTTAAATGGCCAATAATTACTTAGAGCTGCTCTAAGAATTAATTAGGATGCTAGAAAAAATGTAAAAAATATAATCAGGATCCAGTAAATCAGCACTAAAATACCATAACACCAAACGTCACCTCACTTAATAGGAGGCTGTAAGAGGTTTTTGAATCCCCTGAAGGACAGCAGGATCAGTCACAGTTGTATACAAGAAATAGTGCCAATATCCCTTTGAGTAAAGCATTTAACCTTTGGCAGCGCAGGATTGTGGTTGTACACAGCAGGTGCATTTGTGAGCGTGTCTGAACGAGAGAGAAAAATGCCTCAGAGAGAAACTACAGCAAATCTGACTGCCGAGCCAAGAGGATGTCCTGACCTTTTCTGACATTTGCGAGCAGCCAAGTGGTCAGAAGCTGTCAGTCCGCCATGTGCCTGCTCACCGAGCCTCCTTCTTGTTCCTGTCGACCAGCAGGTGGCAGGAGTGCACTGCCCCGACTGTCGGCCGACTTCCTGCACTGAGGGGATGTGGGCGCTGTGCCTGACTGCCAACTCAGGCATTATCTCACCCCAGTTTGATTCCATTACACAGGCAGAGGAGGAAAATAAGGCTGACTCACAGTGCCGCTGCGCTCCCAGTCAAAGAATTAAGTTTTCTCTGAGAGTGAATGAGATAGGGCTCCACTCAGTCTTTACTTCGAGCCTCATTACAATCAGCGGCGCCTTTTCAATATGGCCTCTTTAAGATGATAATAGCAAGCAGGCTGAGATTCATTAAAACAAGGTCATAGTTGATTTGTACTGAAACCTGTTAGCAGTAATCATATTGGTTGTTGAAAAGCTTCTACCACAGAGTTTAGTTAATCAGCCCGTTCAAACCGTGCTCACTTTGTTTTTTATTGTTTCCAGTGAATTAAGTAACCTGGCTTTTATCATCTCCTGCAAATGTGACAAGTCTGATAATCGAGCACTGCGAGTTTCAAGGGTTTAACATGAAGTCCAGCTCCGACCCTAGAGGATGACAACAGGGTGTATGTGCAGGGAAAAGAATGAGAAATCTCCAGAACAAACACCCAGTTGGGATAAATAATATGTGTCTTGTCTGGGTTGAGGTGAACTGCAAAGGACAAAATGATAAAGGAAGGTCAATACCACTGAACAAACATCAATACCAGTCTCAATATTGTTGGACCAGGGATATTGACAGCAAATATTTTGTACATGATCTGCTAATATCAGAGCGTTTTCATGCCGAAAGACACTAATATTCCTCAGAATTGAAGTCTTCACATTGTTAAAAAAGTCTCTGTCTATTCAGCAATAACTCTAAATGAAGAATCAGTTTATAAAACCGCAACCAGGTTAAATGGCTAAATCAAATATGGAAGCAGAGAGACCTATGATATCAATCCAGATGGATGATACCGAGCAGCTGATATCCAGCTCTTACTAAGACATACTGTATGACCGCTATGTTACTGTATCCGGCACCATCAGAATCATTGTGATGATTAAACTCGTCCATCTGGTGCTCTGAATGATTTCACTCTGATCTGTCATCCTCTGTCATAATTTATTTTCTATTTAATCCGATTTGCATTATGCACAGTCTGTGTAGCTGGAAACTAAGCATTTCACTGCACAATGTACAGAGTACAATGTGATCAATAAATCCTTGAATCAGTCCTCAGGTGACTGTCGCTTCAGGTTTTGCTACTACAAAAAAAGTCTGACTTCCACCTGTATGTTTTGTTCTCATGTTAAGATTTAAAGGTCCCATATTATATAAAGGTAGATGTCCATGTGTTGTTTGATTATAAAGCAGTTCCAGGTTCTATATTAATACTGTAAAAGCATCAAAGAGCTCAGTCCACAGAGAAATGCACACAGCCTGTATTCAGAAACTGAGCCTTAAAACCAGCTGTCAGGACTTCTGGAACTTTGTGATGTCACAACAATGCAATCACTGCTCTCAGCTACACCTCGAGCCACGCCCACTTGGACCCACCATCCAGCCGTGCAGGATTAGATGTGTCTGAGTGTTTACATGAAATCTGCTATATTTTTATTTGATCACTCAGAAAACAGCCAATCAGATCACAAATCACAAATTTGCCTCAAGAGGTGATTGGACTCAAAAATGTGTATTAATCCACAGCTGAAAACAGTCCCCAACAAATACACTATTTACTCCTGTATGAATAATGTTTGCTGAAAACTGCAGTGCCCAGCTGTTTTAGGAAATTATTTGGCATCTTTATGAAATGAAATTATATATTTTTGAGCAGGTTTAGAGATGTGTCTTTTTATCACTTGGCTTGGGGAAGAGTTGCAGGAACAGGGGAAGTCTGAAAGTACTGATAAACAGACTACCACATTGTTGGTTTTGGTCTTTTCATGGGAAGAAAAGTACATAGATGCATTAAAAAAAAAAAAAAAAAAAATTATATATATATATATATATATATATATATATGTGGAGGAAACTGGTTGCACAATCTAGTTTGACCCTGTATTCAGTTTTCTGATTACATTTGGTAAAAATCCTGAGGGTAAAAGTTCATTGTTACAGGAACAATCTGATAATGTTTTTGTACTTTATTTTTTTGCCTGTATTGTGAGCTTCCCTGCAATTTTGCCAGGTATTAAAAATACACGCTGGAACATAAGTCCTGCATTGTGTTTCACAGTACAGTTACAGTATAAATCCATGTCCCGCTGCACTTTGTCTTCAAGAAATCTTTTTCCTATAATCACCATTTCTTCCCTTAGTTGCAATTCAAGTATAAAATTACCCACTGGAATCATTCCATTGCAATGCATCATTATTTACCAGCACACATGATCAGCATTTCACTAAGCAGACCGCATACTGCTTTAAAAAGTCAGCTGCCATCGCGTGGTCTCTGGTGCGGGAAGCTGCCTCTTAAGAGTCAGCTTGACAACTGGAGAAGAGGACCAGTCTCAGAGTGCAAGTGGCAGAAACTGGTCAGCTGGGGGATCAGTCAATCACATGATTAATCAACCTGCCTACAGTACATTATGCTGCAATGATGGTCTGGCTGCCTGTTCACTGTTTTCTAGACAGAACGCAGCCTGAAGTGCATTCGAAGATAAAATAAAACTAAATTAAAGCTAAAGTCGATCATTAAACGAAGAAACAAACTGGTGAAAAACAATAAATGGCAAGAAAAAATAAAAACAAAGCTCAATATTACATTCTTTCCCTGCCTGAAAGAGTGAGCTCACCAAATACTTTCCATCCTTCAAACACTTATGGCAAGAATACTCTGTATGATTAGAAACAGATACCCAGATCACACTAGTGCTGCCCTTGATTAATTTCAGTGTGTCATACCATACATTAATCTTCAGTCTTCATGGCTCCTCACAGGCCAGCAGCAGTACAGCTGCATGTGGATTGGAGCCCATGTCGAGTTCATGATCGCTGCAGTGACATCTCCCACTCTCTCTGCAAAAATACCCTGAAACGCTAATCCTGTTTAACCACACCGTGTGTGCGGCGCTTTCAGAATAGCAGTCCAGCAGTGGAACACTTGAATCAGGCCTTTCGCTTCACACTTACATAAGGCGACGTGGTGTCAACAGTACGCTTTAACATCATGGGCTAATGTGGTTGCGTGTGTGAGGGTGTCGAGCCTCGATAACCACGTTCACCGAGTCTGAGAGTCCCCAAGTTAAATATCACCCATGACTCATTGCTTCCTCTGCCATTTTCCCTCTGACTAATATTTAAGCGACATTATGAAGTTGGTGGCAAGATTACTTTGTGGAGTTAAACTGGTGCCACCAGAATGCAGTGAAATATTTTTCTCCATACGACCCGTTTACTGAGGAACCATATTGTATGTGATAATTTGAACAACATCACATATTACTGTTTAAATACAGTGTTGGGGGGTTCAGCATTACATACTGAGAATGAAGAAGATGATAAGGGCTAAACATAGAGAATATAATCATCTTTCTTGTAATTGTGCCTTTTATTTATTTAACTTAATCAAACCTCTATTGATGCTAAAAGTAAAAAGTGTTACTTTCCTACATTACACTGGGTGTTGAGAGCAGCAGATGAAAAAGCTCGGATTGAGTGGTTATGGGTTGAGTTTCATTTGAACTGTATTGTAAGATATGAAAAAGAAATGTATTTATGTAATAAGGTCACATGTATTGACTGGGCCTGTAGTCTCCCGGTCCACTGGTCGATTGGTGCTCTCAATCGCTGGTGTTAGTTTCGTAAAGGGAGAAAAGCGCTACATCAATAGCCTTCCAGGATTAATCCTTGTTTTTGGTGGCCGTGGGGTTGAAAACAGCTTGTTTTTCAATGGCCCAACCTAATGGAGATAGCGAGGTCTAACTTATTTAACATTTACTGAAGGTTTACTGACTGTTTACTCACAGTTTGCAGGACTTTGCGGCCTGTGCAAACCACGGATAAATACTAATATACTGTACGCTCAGTTGTCAGTTTATTAGGAACATCCAGCTAAAGCTGATGCAGTCTAATACAACACCCCGGTAATAAATCTTCCTTCATGAAGGTTAAAATATTCACTTTTTATTAAAATAGTTTCAGACAGTTGTTGACTCAACTGTATGATAATTGTGGAGGATGTGTGTGGAGTTGTTGAGCCGTACTGTATTATACAGAGAGGTGTTTCTGTTATGTTGCCTACCTTCATTGATATAAATGGGCTGGACATATTAATAGAAACACCTGGATTCCACAGCGAGAGTCCATATGAAGCAGTAATTTCCTGTTGGCATATCAGTTCCTTGATTACTAGTAATTGGAAAAAATAAGATATCGGTCGATCCCTGTACTCCCTGTCGTACACTGTGACATCAAAACATTTTGTATCAACCTAGTATCGTATACCTAAACAGAGGAAGGTAGTTATAAGCTCTGTCACAATTTACATGAATCAAAATAAATCTGTGTAATGTTTCCACCAGGTTTCTTCCATTTCTTTGAGAAAAAGCCTGAGTAAATGAAGCCACTAAATGCATTGTGGGTATTCTGAATGATGGTCACGACATGCTTAGTAATAACCTTTAAGTGGTTTTGCCAAATAAAAACAGCACAGATCAGACTCTGACCCTGCAAATTTAAGAGCAGCAATTTTATCCACGGAGCTGCAGAACTTTTAAATCTGCGGTCCCTGTAACGAAGCCAAACCCTGGAGGAAACAGTCATAACAGATCCAATATGTGTGATTAGAAGCTATATCTTTATACTTAACGGATAGCGTCGAAGCTTAATGAAACAAGCCATCACCCTTTCTTAGCGTTATCATCGGCGTCTTTCATCCGGCCCCCGACACCTCCATCGTTTGTCAAAGCCCTATTGATTGTGTGTCTGTCCGCAACCAGCATCTGATGACGCCTGAAGGGACGAGAAGTGTCAGCGCCTTCCTCGTGACCTCTCTACGGGGAGGCGAGGTGTCGACCTGTCACTTTGCACCATGCGCCTGTCATTATGTCTGAGTGGGAAACTGCCACACGTCTGCTGGTCTGACCAGCTCTGCAGAGGTTCAAAGGCTTCGGGGAATAAGTCATTTCAGTCCACCAAATGGATTTCTATAATAGAATTTTCAAGGGCAGGGGAATAGTGAATAAAGCCCACTGCTGTATGAGTGTTTGATGTGAGCTGATTACAACTCAGCAATATGAAGACTTCTAGCCTGCCCTGTCTAATGAAAGGTTCTGAAATGAGCAGAGTGTCTTAAAATACAAATCCTACAATATATGCTCTCTTCATGCCGTGTAAGAGAAGGACATTTCATTTTCTCACCTGCGAGAATAATTGAGACGTAAGATAAAAGGTAAAAGTTGTAACGTTTCTCCACACACAGCGTTAGGTGACTGACATTGTGGAGCATTTTCTAGTCTTGGATCTACATGGAAGTCTACTAGTTGAAATATAACCACACAAAAAAAGAAAAAGAAAAGAAGAAAAAGAAAAACTTTGTAAAACTGAAATATTTAGAGCCACCAAAGTGAGAGAAAAAAATGGTGCTTTGGGAATATTGATAACATAATGACATGAAACCCAATTCTTTTCGTTTCTTGGTGAACCACTCCTGGGAGCAGTGGCTTCCCAGAGTGTCATTAAAAGTAGTTAGTGGCTGAGTAGTTTGAGGTTTAAATTGCAGTACTACAGTCGGGTGAATTCAACTATATTGGGACAGTTTTTGTAATTGTATCTTGTGATCGTGTTCTCTGTCATCAATTAAAAGAAAAAAAAATTTGCTCACCATTTTGTTGTAGTTGATGAAAAGCAATTTTTCTGTGACATCTTCGGGTGATTTGGGACACAGTTTAATTTATGAAGGCCCTTGCTGTCAATCCTAATGACATATTTCAAACAAGTTCTAGTTCTGTTTCTTAACCTTAAACATTATGTCTAAGGTTACTGGATATTGTGTGTTAGCCTACTATGATGTGTTATGATAGCTTAATGGAGTAACACGTCAAACTATAAGCCTACGCCCTATAGTAGAGGCTGTTGATTAAGGTGTTAAACTTATTAAAGAATTAAAAATATATATATTTTAGAGATGAATAATCTTTTCATCAATTCATCAGTTCATCAACCAACTGTACAATATATGTCCCAATATACCTGAATTCATGTGTAGAATATCTACAGAAAATGTTGGTTGTCTGAACCAAAATGTAACCACTGCCGTGCGATGACACAGAAGTGACAGAAGCTATAGGAACAATGGCTGGTAGCCAAGCTAGCTTCCAGAGATGATCCCCTGCTTCCGCCACAAGAGGACAGCGCAGGACATGATGGGTGCAGACAGGATTCAGATCTTTTGTGGGACAGAACACTGTTCTGAGATCAGATGTAAGCAGAGATATAGACATCGGTTTGAACGATACTTATATCGTGGCCTTAACTGGTAAAGCACTGCTTACCTTGCTTGCCCTGACAGAACACCACTACCTTTAACAAACTTCTTCTTCTGATAAGCAGTTTCTTTTCATCTTCACACTGTTCATGTCCAAAAATATGTGGTTTGTTTGCACTGGTCCACTGGTTTCATCACAATACTAGACTTCAGTTACCTCAACTGAACATGTGTCAGCACTATTTACTTTTACTTATTCTCTATTATGACAAGATTTTGCTTATAATTACCTAATCAAGATAATCACTAAGCAACTGAAGCTAATTTGCCTGTTCCTCAAACTCCATCACTATTAATATAACCGAGGATCTTTATGTTCTCCCTCTTACAGCTGAGTTACAGATATTGCCTGTGAAACACTGTTATTTAAGGTTATTACTTAGAAAAGAAATAGGTGTCTTTCAATATCCCGGAGAATCCCATTGTTAAGATTGAAGGCCGCTCCCTGACTCAGGAAATAATCCGTCTGGTGAGCTCAGTCCTTGAGGTTTTTTAATTACCCTAATGCACATCCAGGCGGAAGACAAAGCCTTGACTGTGCAGTCTCTGCTGGTATATTTCTGTGAAAGAGGAGGAACAGAACATTTATAAATATAGATGTATGCAGTGGTAATGGTTGGACTGGTGCTCAGTAGTATATCAGCCCAAGTGTAGCCAGAGCTGTGGAGTGTATAAGTTCACTATGCGTTAAATACATCCCGCTTCTGATTATGCCAGTTATGATTAAGTATGTTCACTCCCTGGCCATGACAGACACAAACTCCATTCATTTCAACCACATATTTCCGGCTTAATCCTTGACCAAAGCGAGTGACATGAGCGACTTTGACACCAGTCTTTATATCAGTTGCACAGAAAGAGACACTTTGCCAGGCACATCATCACACGTCGGCCTGAATCACTTTCCTCTCACTCCATTTGCTGCTGTGCCCGGATCAGCTTTCCATCTTGACACTTGCTAATGTCCCCGCTATCCTCACTGAGGCTGCTCTCCCTCGATTGGGGGGGGGGCCTCCCCTGAGGCATAATGGCTGCTTTCCAGCTCGTGTCAGCCGCTGAAGTTAAGGCCCTGTGGCTGCTGCGGTGTTGGTGTCGGCCCGAGTTAGCTGGGTCTTCAGAGAGGGAGCAGAGGGTTTGTCCTCTGCCTCTCTTGGGGTGCAGTAGGTGCTGCAGTCTGTGTTTAACAGAGTGCCGAACCTTCTGCTCCAGGTGCTTTATCAGACACGGCTCAGGCTTGTTCTGCTGCAATGTATGCACAACCCTGTGTACTGGTGCAAAATCCAACACAAGTCAACCGCATTTAATACGTTATCCTTCATTTTCTGCCTGCATCTCAAGGGACTCTTTACTTTAAATGGGCTCAGAAATTACAATTCAAACAACACTAAAGCTGTTATTATTTAATGTCATTAAAATAATAAATAGGAAGGTTTTTATCAGGTAACATTTCTGCACTCTTTTCTGTTGGAGCAAGCTTCCAGGCAAACAAGAAATCATGAATATTACGGCAAAACCGATGGTTTTCGGCTGATTTTAAGTATGCAATGATAAATATTCCAAGGTGTTCTGATACACAAAAATAATGTAGGACGACTTTGTCCTTTATTATGACATTGTGGATTGTGCTTGCACCACGGCCATGGTGTTCAAATCATCCACCAATTGTAATAGTGAGAGTTAGTGTGCCAAGACTTACCATTGATTTTAGATTTGGCGTTGAATTTGAGGTGAAGTTGTGACTATGAAAGTTGTAAATTTGTAGTTTTGAGTCAAACATTCACTGTTATGACTCAAATTCATACGTGAAACGAGTAAAGTCGAGAGAAACTGGAGAAAAATCACAGAAATATCGACATTTTCATGTGAGTTCCCCTGCGATCAGTCAACGTTGTCCCAAAGAGTCAAATACAAGCTAGCTAAAGCTATCTTTAGTCTACATTGGCTTTTTGGGTTGAATGTCCCTACACGTGTTTGAGCAAGACACAGTTACTTCCACCTGTGTGTGTGTGTGTGTGTGTGTGTGTGTGTGTGAGTGTGTGTGAATGTCTGAATGTGTGAATGAGAGGCAAATTGTGAAGTGGTTTGGATAAAAGCACATAAATGTATCCCATCTACCGTTCACCAAAAACCCTCCATCAGTCAAATTCATGTGAATAACGCAAGGCGACAATTCACTTCGCTTTCAGCCTGAACATACCTTTAGAAAGTAGCAGCTGTAGTGAGTGCTGTTGCCACGGTTACCAGTGGTTTAGTACTCCTTTCAGTACTGATTTAGATCGGTAGTCGAACTGTTGACCAAAACAGCGTTTGAAGTGTTGTGTTTTCTAATTGTAACAGCCCGTATGTTTGCAACGAGTTTACCAGTGTTTTGACTTGAGGCTTGAGCACTGCATCGATTTGTAATCCTTAGTGGAGCACTGACTAGTCGTGTAGCGAAGCAGTGATGCACTTAAGTCAAAACATACTTAAGCACCAGTCTGAAAGGCTAACTGTGTCCTTATTTTATACTCGACCACGTCTCTGCTGGTGACAGACTGCATTTTCCCCCCGCAGCCATACTTTGTGATGTGCTGCTAAATCACCCACAGCTTCAGACTGCTGAGTGCACTGTATGTGAGGTGACATACAGCGAGTGGTGGTTCTGTTTCACACTGTCTAACACTGTTTTTGAGTTCCTGTTGTCTCCATTCCACCTCTGTCTGTCTGTCACCGCTGAACTGGTTGTGTTACAGTTCTGAATATTGATTATACCTTCTAAACATAGAGATGAAAATTATTGTAATTAACACAAGCCCCAAAGTTCTGGACAATAAGTCACTATTGTCAGAGACTGGGATGTTATGTGCATTTCACAAAATGCGTTCCACAAAATTCTGGCGTTCACATTAATGATAATGATCAAACTCAGACTAAAATCTAACAATGAGTTCTTAAAGGGGCTATTTGTAAGTTTTCTCTGCCGCTAAACTTGGTTTCTTGCCGGGGGCAGGTGGTGGTGTTTGTCGCCTAACAAGAGCTTCTTTATAACAAGAGGTTATAAGGGTTAAGAGGTTATAACGTCATGTGAGCAGAATGTGATGAGATTAGCCAGGGCTAGCTGGTTAGCATGCAAACCTCAGTAGAAGAAAAGATGACAGCTCTTATCTATCTATCTATCTATCTATCTATCTATCTATCTATCTATCTATCTATCTATCTATCTATTAATCTTTTCAACAGTGCAAGATTCATTCACCCAATCTGACCCCAATAAGTTAATACCCCAGACACAGGTCTCTTGCCCCTCTGTTACCAACTTTTTAGCCAGATTTCTTTGTCCACTTCTAAGTCTATTCACGTCCACAAGTCACACTATTGCGCATCTGCTTAAGAGTTCAGACCTTGTAAGAAAGTGGCCGAGGGGTTGTTTTGATAAGCGATGGTATGAGGAGGTAATGATCTCACAGTGACCAGTTGCTTCTCTATACCAAACAGCACACTGAAACACTAAATCTTCTCGACTTTAGGGGGACTAACCGCTAACTGCATCCCTCTATGCTTTATGGGTGCTCCCTTTAACCGAATATGTTAATGGGGTGTATTAGTATGCTCTGTCAGATTTGCTAGAGGAGTTCAAAGACAAAGAACCCCAATCCATCAGTATGCATTATGAAGTACTGCTCAGCAGCCTTCCCTGGCGAAGACACCGACTTCAGCTGGGGATTGTTTATTAATGTTTTATACCGCTTTGTAATACAATGAATATTTGGTGGACCGGACCCTCGTGGTCAGGATAAAGGATGTCTCACGCAGCCAATTAAGAGGGAGAAAATGTAGTGCGGCAGAACGCCCGAGGTTTAACTAAAAAATTGAAAAGTGCTAATTTTTCCAAGAGAAGTATCTTAAATTTTCAACACTCCACATTAACTCACCACATTAAGAGAGTGAGCCAAGAGGAGTTCAGTATCTTTAAAACTTTTTGAGATGGAGTGAAGTTTCTAAAAAAAACCAGGCCACCCTGTCTGTGGGATTATTCGCCTTTTTTTGTCTTCTGTCAATATTTATAAAATATGGGGGTCACGCCCCACGCTGTGAGGCCATAGTGACACGACTGCAGCTCAGAAATGTACCACATCTAATGTAGCGTATTATCCATAATCCAGTGTCGTGCCTCGTTGTCAGCCTTTGTGGGCCCTTGCTCTTTTCTTTTCCCGTTGAAAGGCATCTCTTTGTTGTGTGCAAGGTCCGGCTCCTCCTGTGATTGCGCCAAATGGAGCAACATGATCCACTCCTGCACTTTTCTGCACTTTGACAAAACATCAAGATGTAATCACACACAAGCTATCGGCCATAATTGCTCCCCACAACTACTGTACACATCCTCTTGTACTGCATATCCATGCGTTGTAAACAGAGCCATGCCTTTGTGGATGGCCCTGCGTTGCCTTGTGGGATTGGACCGCTGCCATGCGGTAATGGAAAAGGAGAGTCAGACCACTACGGCCGTCTGCAAGGTCTTTGTTCCTGCTATTGTCAGCAAACGCCTGCCGATGATGTGGGGGGCCACATACAGTAATCATTCCTGTCCCCCAAGGGCATGACATTGTGGAGGTTCCTTCGAATGATGATGAGTTTTTTTTCTTTCTTCTTTTGTCATTTAATGTTTGGCTCCTGGAATTTCAGCAGGGTGGCACAGGCCTCCCTCAGAGAAATATTGTTTCCAGGTGGAAGAAGTAGAATATATTTTCAGCTCATTGTTTTGGGTTTGGATCAGTAATTTTGACAAAAAAATTCCTGCATGCTTTGGAAAAAGCAGATGAGTTTAACCTTCTAATGAACCCAAAAAGACACTAATCTCCTTGGACTTGTAAGTAGATGTGGTCCTCAGAAAATCTTAAACAACTCAACATAATGAGGCCCAATCGCAGCCAACCCAGTGCCCTCAAATCATTTGCCCAGTTCAGTTGGCTAGAATGAACGTTACAGCCAGCACCTCCTACAGATCTTTTACTGAGCAAATCATTTGTTGATGTGTTAAAAAAAACTTAAAGAATTGGCAAAACAACCAGTTTCCCATCAAAATCAAAGCAGAAATGAGCTGCGTTCAGATCGGCTTGGATGTTTGAGACATTTTTAACAGTACAACCAGCTGTTTCTCCCATTCCCTAAGAGCTTGAGAATGTGACATGAAATAGACATCCTATCCAATATGGCAAAATGAACAACTGCTGAATGAACTAAAGCTGATCCCCTCATACCAGATTCACAACACCATCTTCTCTGTTTGCATCTTTCGTGCATGTATATGTTCTTCGATGATATATCCTCCTTGACTTGAATTACAATGATGCAATGTATTCTTGCCCCCTATGACTGTTTCTCTTTGAGGTGACAAATGTTATTAACATGTCAATCAGTGGTGGCAGCCATATGACAGCTCGCCTGCCCCCATGGAGTTAAATTATTCATTTATTCTGACTGTCTTACATCCAGTTCTTGCCAATTACACGGCGGTCGTCTCTCTCCATGAGAACGGCATTTAAAGTGTTTTGTTTTAAGGTCCAGTAGCTCCTAGGACCACCCTTTGGCTTTCTTTGGCCTGAGGGAATGTACAGAGTGAAGCATCCTGCACACCACACCCTCTTCCCTCACACACACACACACACACACCTGAAAGACAAATAGACACACCAGGGCCATTAACAGCGCTGCGACCTCATCCCTTATCCTCCTCCTGCCCAGTATTTTCCAGACTGGCTTCTTATCCAGAGCTCCACACAGTTAGCGATGGAATGCTTTTCATCGAGATTCGCGCATGCCAAACTTCCCTTGGACTGGACGTGTTCGGGTGGCGGGTGTCTTTGTGCTCGCTAATTAGAAGCAGCTTGGTCCAGCATGCCAGTGTGCACAGTGGATCCACGCAGTATAACCTCTTCCCCACCTCCCTTCACGGCACACAACACTGTAAAAAATTAAAGGTCTGGCAAGAGACTGTTAGCTGAAGAGCCAAGATGATTAGCCCAACTGCCAGCTTTATGTATGCACCAGATACAGATAGTTGTAACAAATTGTAGCAGTGCATTTACAAGTGAAACTAGATAGATACAAACAATCTACAACCATTTTTAATCAGTTAAATCAAAAGTATTAGTTGGAATAGTGTGTTTTTTTTTTTTACCTCCGACAAGGAGGTTATTTCTGCAGGATTGCACAAAAGTACTAGGCCAATATTCCACCAAACTTGGTGGACAGATGGGGCATGGGCCAGGGAAGAACACATTATATTTTGGTGCAGCTGCAGTTAAAGTGGGTGGATCCAGGAATTATTCAGCACTTTCTTTAACATTTACAGATATATTTTTTTTGACAATTTTGCTAATTTCTCAGACAATAATGTTTTGATCTTCATGTAAAAATCATGTTCATGGTGTTGACATCTACAAGTTTGTATCATTTGGTGCAGATCCAGATTATAACGTGTATCTGTTGGAAGAAATGGCTGAATCCACATTACAGAGTTCAACTAATTGATTAATAGATAATAGTAAGTAATGGTGCATACGTCACCAGCAGCCTTTAGGAACGCTTTGTCGTGGACATTATATGTTTATGTTATGTGACTACTATCCTTTTTCCTTTTATTCTTTCTATTATAAGAGCTAGACAGACATGTGTGGGATTGTTTGGACTTGGCAGAGGAATGCGCTCTTCTGAGTGCCATTCTTGTGTTTTGCTGCAACCATTTTGCCACTGATTTCCTGACACTTATGTAGTTCTTTTCATCAAGTGGGAGATATTGTAGCTCTCAAAAATTCCCACTGGTCTGTATCTGATTTGAACAGCTTGGGGGGCTGATTTGAGCTTCTTTTTTTTTCACTGCTTGGCTGCTTGTAATCAAGGTTTGTGAATATGATGTGAATACAGTATAAGTAAGTGAAAGTAGTTGGTCAATTCTCCTGCCACACATCATTTTTTGCAGTGAAGCGAACACTGACCTTTTGAATGTATGAATAGCTGTCACTGACCTGTGGAACGCAGTCGATTACAGAGGATGCTGCTGGTGAATAGCTGCATTGTCATGGTCCTGCTATATTCAGCAGAATTAATTATTGATATTAGTGTCACTTTTTAGCCGAAGGGAGATGAGCTTTCTCTGACCATTTGTTGCAGAGATGCGTAAGTACTGGAGTGTGTAACTGTGTTGTTGAAATCTACCGCTGTGATAGTGGCTGTCGATGTGGCAGAAGGTGAAAGAATGCTTCTGTGGAATTTTTTTTTAATGCATTCAAGTATTAAATCTTAATCAAGCCATTAAAACTTAATCTCATGTGCGCTCATGCAATTCCCACGCCTGAAGGAACATATTGTCATCAAAGAGCTGACAGAATTACAAATAATCGCACGTCTTTATGCACTGTATATTCTAAGTTGTCTGATTCAGGTTCATGCAAGGGGCTGCAAACATAAGAATCTGGGAACATTTTCCTTTAGCGGGCCAAGATTTGCAGGTTTTATGGGCCAGAATGTGGAGACAAACATTTTTACTAACTGACAACAGTGCACAGGAAACATCTTGAGAGCAGAGAGGCTTTTGGATGCATGAACCTGTGAGCTGCGACGGAATTTGTCTGGATCCCTCTTGTCCACGCATTACTGACCAATTTGAGCCAACAAGAGATGTAGAGGGAGGGAGGGAGGGAGGGAGGGAGGGGTGGATAAAAGCTAGAAGGAGAGGAGGAGAGAGGGGGAATGGACTGCAAAACAGCGTCGCCCCGGGTTTAATTGGGAAAGCTTTGGCATTTTTCCGAAATGAAACAACAGGGAAACAGGAAATGCAATTATACCCACAGAGAAACGTGTCAAACAGGTTGTGAGCTCTCTTGCCGTGCAGTCTCACTCCTCTGTAATGAACAGTTTCTGTAGCCAAAGGCTCTTGGGGTAGCTTGTTTCACAAAAGGTGTGAAGTGAAACCTCTGTGTGGTGAGGTTTTCAGAGAGACAACAGTGCTTCCCCCGGCTCGGTGAGGGCGAGACAAAGAGTGGAAAGCCATGCTATCTTTAACAGAGCTCGCCATCTGGGCCTGTTGCCTGGAGGACGCAACATTAGGTGACACTAAAATTGACTACAAATCTACTTCACGTGCTACGGCTCATTCCTCCTTTCATTAATGTAAACATATCATTTGGCAGGTGACGAGGTATTAATAGCCGTTCAAAAGGGAAACAGATCTGATTAAAAAAAAAAACGGTTCTGTCAGGGTCGTCGAAAAGATCCTGTGTGCACTGTATAATTGTCTCTTATCTTTAAATGGCATGTTGCATGCTGGGATAATGAGCAACTGCCACTCAGATGAATTCAACACAAATGTCACAGTGATGAATGAGGAGGTTCGGGGGTGATAATGGCGCTAATGGGGCCTTCTTCACAACACTGGCTTGTTATTGGCTTTTTCAAACAGAGTCTAAACATATTCCAAATGTAAACACGGCCTCATTTCTGCACATTCAAACCATTTCACTGTTTTTCCTTAGTATGCTGAGCCCGAACTACACTGTTTAAAAAGTATATCATTTACCCTTCATTTGGAATTTAAAATATACTGAAAACAAGAGGATAAAAAACAACAGTTTTACTCGTTTGCAGGACATTAAATTCTACTGACTTCTTCAAAGTCAAAATGGTTATTCTTTATCATTTCAATTGAATGTTCCAAATTTTGCACTTTTCCTATGTTTTATTTGAAGTGTTCATCCATAAGAAGATATAATTGTGGTTTTAAGCCCCATAAATCATCTCAATGCAGTTTTACATCTCCCCTCTCAGGCTTCTCTCGGGAGCTCTAGGAACAACAGGTCGGTGAGACGACTGTTTTCTGAGCGATCGAATAAAAATTTAGCAGATTTCAGGTAAAAACTCAGAGACACCTAATCCTGCTAGGTTGGTGGGCTGGGCTTGGGGGGGGGGCATGGCTATTGTGACATCACAAAGTTACAGAAGTCCAGACAGCTCGTTTTAAGGCTCAGTTTCTGAATACAGGCTGTGTGTGTTTCTCTGTGGACTGAGCGCTTTGATACTTTCACAGTATTAATATAGAAGCTAGACCTGATCTATAATCAAATTACATATGAAAATCTCACTTTGTACAATATGGGACATTTAAATCTTAATGTGAGAACAACCATCTTCATCTTCATCATCATAAGATGGCTAAGCAGCATAGCCCAAACATCCTTCCCCATCCCAAGGCTTCCCCAGGTCAGATGGGATACGTAAGATGTGTTCTGGTTCTACTACGGGGTCCACTACTCATGATCAGACACCCGATCCACCTCCCAGTAGAGCTCCTCACTCTGTCCTTTCAGCTGCTTGTAAGTTCTTGACCATATGATGAGGGTCGGAAAAGGTTTTGCTTGCCGGCTCAGCTCCCTTTTCACCATGACAGCAAGATACCTGAGCTCCTGCACATGGAGCAGTGACTCACTCCCACCCTGAACCCTAATGGAGCTGCAACTTCTGAAGCAATTTCTACCGTATCCAGATTATAGAGCCCCTCTGCCTGGAGCTAAGCCTGGGAGGGGAGCTCACCGGCTAATTCCTGGTGTCCAGGGCTACACCCACGGGGTCCAGTCAAGCACAGCCCAAACAAATGACACAGGACCACCACCAGATTGTGTTTCCAGTTGGGTGGCAGGCGAACACCTTGGCGTTCTGACCCCAGGCCATGCAATAAAACCTTGCCTTTCCTAGTCGACAATGCTGGAGGTGATGCATTTCACGCCAAAGTCACACTTTGCTAGCTGGCACATATTTTGTTAACATCAGGCTTCTAACTTTCCACCTTTGATGCAGTTTGAACATGAGTTTAATTTCCTCTCACTGCTGGAGTGAGCGGCGACATGCAGAAAGTTATGGGTTGAAGCTTTAATGTTTCGTATAAGATAAACTAAGTATTGAGACTCAATTTTATAATGTAACTCCCTTCAGATGAAACACTTTCAATACTCTTTTATCTTTGTCTCAGCATGTCGTCATATTCATTTTTATTCAGATGCCTTCTCATTATCCCACATCGCCTTCATCACTGCATCACTGCGACTTTAACAATTGTATTTCCTATTTCAAGACAATTAAATCAAAGTTGTTTGGTTGGTGTTGCTCACTCCAAACAATGTCCTCACAAATTCCCCTTGAATAAAAACTTAAATTAATTTTTGTTCACACTTTAGTCATTGTCTCACCATGTCATCGCATTCAATTAAAGTTTGTTTTACTATCATTGCTGTGTCCATGCTCTGCTGCACGGCTTGAAAAGGCCTGGAAACACTTGTTAGTTTTTCCTTGTCAGGTCACACAGTCGAGGGAACAGGCTCCTGGTCGTTGCACACAGATGTGATATGGCGATCTTTCCACATGATATAGTGTTGCAATCAGTCAACACGTGCTTCAACCCCATCGTCCGGCTCTACTGCTACAGGAAAGTCCTGCTTTGATATTTTCCAAATGAGTGGAACTTTGTGTCAGGAGGGCAACAGCTTACAAGGTTTATTCACAGTCTGCGATACATGTAATCACCATGCGCCTGGATTTACAGGTTTCCCCCGGGGTCACGTTACCTCTCTCGCTCTGCGGGACACCCAGGAAACATCTGGAATGGCCATAGGCTAACTGCTGGGCCAAACAAGGAATCATCAGCCATTTTTATAAGTGTATCAAGCTTTGGAGCTGAGAGTTTGATCAAAGCCCGGCTCACTCAACTTTGTCTGGTCCCTCCCTCCACCTCGTGGGCTTTTCATCACATCACAAGGACAGGGAGAAGCCCTGGAAGGGTAAGAAGCCAAGTCAGAATAATTAAAGCAGCAAGTCAAAGACACAAGACGCCACCGCTGCCAGGTGAACCAAAAGAAAAAGCGTCTTCAAAATGAGTGCCTTTCAGAAATGAGGATATGAAACCCACAAATTGGGTTTTAATAGCTTTCAGGAATCTAAGGGTCACGTAACTGTCCATATAAACTTTTAGGTTTGGAACAAGAAAAACACCAAAATTGCGGCTACATGTTATTTCCTTTGAGAACAACATATCCTTGGGTAAGAATCCTGCCTTTAAAATGACAGCTTTTAAAGAACTACAAAACCCCCCCCCCAAAAAACAACCTTGTTTTGAGCTTTGTCACCATGTATTTTAAAGTGTATCCATTCAGACTTTAAAGGGCCTTAAAAGATCGAAGGTCGGGATGAATCTTCTCTCAGTCCACAGATGAGGAACTCCTTCTATCCCCCACTTGAAATTAAGAATGAAACCGACTCACAGGAACTTTTTTAAAACGTTAACAGAAAAATGTTAATGCGGTTCATTAAAGAAATCCATGCCCACGTTTTTCTGTTTCGACTCTGTCTAGCCCAGATTCCAGTTCAAAAGGATGTATCTTAAGATAATGATGAAAGTTCAAGAGGAGGGTTCTCATATAACACTAATCGCTTTTCCATATGAACTCTTATTCGCCGCTCTCCTTCTTTTTTTTTCCCCATGTCAGGAATTCTTCTCACATCCCATCATGCAATTATTCAGTTTTTTGCCCTCCCTATTAGGATATATCACCTACCACACACTTATGCTTCACTTCACTCATCTTTCACATCCCTCCACCACCTCCCTTTCTCCTCCCGGATGACATCAGACATTGCTTCCCTGCTGTCTGTCCTCTCTAGAAATATGAAACACAATACAGCTGTGGCGTTTCAACACAACCTTGAACTGTGATCATGACTTCTCTGCTTCACTGTGGCAGAGCCAAATATGTTGCACAAGCATTCCAATGCACTGTATGCAATGTTGTTTTGCTCTCTTTGCCGCAGTGGTAATATGAGAATGTCCAACGGGTCACTTACAATATAAAGGGGGATAAAGTGCGCAGATTGACCTTTCCAAGTTTTGTGAAGTTTTTTTCCTCTCTCTCTCTCTCCTGGCTTCATTTTTAAATCTGGCATTTTAAAGTTTCCCCCCCCCCCCTCTGTGTTTTTAGCTCTAAGTGCTGTGCTGTTCCGGCGCTGAACTTTCCAAAGACAATCTGTCAGTCAGACAATGCACCGTACGTATTTCATCTTCAATTTATTGCAAAACTGCTGCTGCTTCTGCTCGTGGCGGCGCAACACACATCACCCTCCGTGCGTCACCAGACACCTGGTTTAAAAGCTTTCAGGAGCTTGCATCAGATGAAATCGGTATTGTGAGGAGGAACAGGCAGTGTCACACAACAAAAAGGCGCTTTGCAACCATCTGTGACCTGTGGCTACCCATAACACCCTTCTCTGCATACCTCTGCAGAAGCACAATTCTACTTCAAGACTTAAATGTTAATATTAGCAGTCATATCAAAGGAAATGTGCATGTGTATATACTGCATGTCCATAGTTCTATTGCTACATCCTCTTACCAGTAGAATTTCAAAATTAATTCCTTTACTTACCAAGAGTTGTCTCCAGTGGTGGAAAGGAACAGCAACTTTCCTTTGTCACGTATTTTCTTCTACTGAAGTTAGCATGCTAACCAGCTAGCCTTGGCTAGCTACAGCTACAGCTGGCTACAATCATTATGAAAAAGTATATTGTAACGTATAGTATTTACACTTGATGTGTAGCCCTGTCCAGGATGTAGTCCACCTTTCGCTCAATGTCAGCTGGGATTGGCTCCAGGCCTCCCATGACCCTCAAAGGCTAAGCCTTATAGCCAATGGATGGCTGGATGGTGTGTGTAAGCACACAAGGTGCAGCATCTCAGCACTTTAATGTTTAAATGTTGGTAATTTAACATGGAAACTTCTGTAAATTGCATTAAGACGAAAATTCAGCTGAGACTCGTAGAAATTTCAGTCAATAATTTTGACCTGTTGCCAAATGAAATGTCAGGGCATTATCAAAGTCATTACTGTCTCAACCAAATTTCATAGTAATCAATCTAGCAGTGTTGAAGTCAGTTTGTGCTGTGGCTCTGACTTTTTAAGATGATCCTACTTTGGAGTTTGTAATATTACGAGCGCAAGGAATAAAAATAGAATGCCTCCCAAAAGGTGCTGAATGATGGAGGTTAATATAGCGTCTGAACTTCTGCAGGTGCGCTTGTTAAAGCAATCAATCTTCTATAAAGGGGGGATTTTGCTTTTAAACCTTCAGTGAGCTGATTTTTTTCACTAGAGCAAACTGCTGTAAGCTCAGGAATGGAGAGACATAGATCTGTCTCTGGGGACTCAGCGGTGTTGACCTCCGAACCATAAAAATACAATACAGGAAGAACGAGAGCAAGAGCAGTGCTGCTGGGATACAAGCGGGTCGAGTTGTAGGGCTTTTATTGATCGTGTTCCTATGTTCTGTTGTCTTAAATTAACATTATGCCACTGTAAAAACTTCAAATCCAGGT
>NW_019525491.1:924009-934093 GCF_002814215.2 Seriola lalandi dorsalis
CCCCCCCCCCACCCCCAGCAGACCCAAAATGGAACAACCCGCACTTTGTGCAGTTATTACCTTAATACATTATTCTTCAAAATCAATAATCTGCTTCCACCTGAATTCACCTGCATTTATGTTTTGTCCTTTATAATTTGTCACAACTTGCTCACGGTACAGAAATTACCAACAGGAACAAGCTGCCAGGAGTTCTTAATTCTCTGTCAACAACGGCAGAATAACTGGAAGCCTTTATCTTGAGAGGACGCTGACAGCACAAGTAAATCAACAAGGCTCCGAAGGGGATCTACTTTCTCTTTTTGTACAGCACTGTAAATGTGTTATTTATATTATCGTAACAAAGACATTTGCCCAAAAATGCATGTCATTTAGAAAAAAAATGTCAATTGCATAATGTGAAATGTGCAAAAATGCATTGATCCTTTTCTTGTCATGCATCAGTTATATTGCCTGCCAAAGGTCTGCCATTTGAGGGCTGTTGACATCATTGACTACTCTCCCCAGTGAGTGTCTGATATGAATGTCAATCCAATGACTCCTGAGAAATAAACGCAAAGTGCTGCTGGTGACAAGGTGGTCTAATGGTTGGCGACAATATCCCAATAGGCAGGACATCCTGTTCTGGAGCAGGACGTCAGACTCTTATACCTGTTCACTTATTATAAACTCCTCTCAGTAAGTGTTCAGCTCAGTGTAATCCACTGTGGTCTTGCTGTGCCTCGAGGGTGTTATTGTTTCTCTGGTCAAACTGACTTCACTTTTATTGATGCCTTCTGTGCTTCTGTCTGTGCTTTGGAAAATCTTTACAATAGAGTGCTATTGTAGAGCCTGGGGAAAAGGCAGCACGATGTCATCATTCATCACCTATATTGGTATTCTTTAGTGCCGTGGTTTTGTTTTTGAATTCAAAATAGGTTTTCCTGAAGTTTGTATTCCTACTTTTTGCTCAATATTCCCTCACAGGTACGGTACCTGGGCCGGAGCGAGAGTGCATGCATCACTTTGTCGACGCTCGAGTCGATTTTTTAACTTTACTTGGTTGAACAAGAGGCCATTAAGTTGGAAGTCCAGTCAATCAATCAAAACAACAGAACCTTTGTCGTTTCAGTCACTTCTGCCCAGCTAAAACAGAGAAACATGGGGAGTATTTAATGACGGGGTTGTTTAAGGCCATACAGGTGGAAAAATTGACAGATGACACAGATTAACAAGGGCGTTGTCTTGTTGATAGATCAGAAATCAGATGCTGAATGTAAAACTTTAAATACTCTAAATACTAGTACACAGACAACCACCTTCTTACTAGTCAGCCTTTACATTGGGTTTATAAGTTGTAGCTAATGGCTTTATTAATGGCTAATAAATGATTTACTAATGCTTTGCAGCAAGCAAGCAAAGCATTAGTAAATCATTTAGTCACAGCATTTAGTCACATGACTTGACTAGAGTAGTCACATGACATCCAAAAATATTCTAGACTATTATCTCCCAAAAATCCATGTGGCCGCTGCCAGATATATTGCATGCATCAGATGCCCTTGTCGCCTAAAACACTACAACAACTATTGCGGTGGATGCATTTGAAATCACTGTCCCAACAATTAGCAGATGCTTGAAATCTGTCGCCATGTTTGATTGGAATTATATCACGAGTGGAGAAAACCCAGCTTTATTCACATAACATAATTCTTTGGAGACAGACCATTTGCAGTTGTCTTGACGTCTTGTCGACTTTTCTTAAATAATTGATTGTATTTTGTGCAAAACTGCAATGGAAACGTGGCTAATGCTGATAAGTCTTTAATACAGAGTCACTCACTTCTGACATTCTAATAATCAGCAAAAGTTAGTAAATCATTTTTACCCTAAATGCTAACAAGCCATTTATAAATGGTTGTTCCAATAATGTGATTCTGCAGCTGTAAAATGAATTGTGGACCAGATGCTCTACAGCCTTTTCCCAGAAGGTCAGAGGTCGCACAGTCCGATGGAGGGGTCTTCCTGATGAGTTAAAGAGCTATAAAAGATAAAGCAAATGTGACGCTGGAGGAAGATTAACAGCAGGATAATAGATGTTCCCAACCTGACAACCCAAAAGTTTCTCCTAGTAATGGCTTTAAAGCAATCTATAATGCATTAGAGACAACTTCCTTTACAAATGGTGCCTGATTATATGGTGGTAGCTACTGCAGACACCCCATCACCAGTGTGCACCCAGCACAGCAGCAACACAACATAAATCAGTTGACTGAAATTGTAGGGCCTGCTAACTTTGTGCTGTTGAATAAAGTTGCATGTATAGATTGGATGGAAAATTGTGAATAGGATAAGTAAATAATAATCATTAGTTCCCTGGAAAAGAGAAAAATACCCTGGGAGTTTTCTTTAGAGAAGGACTTAACCAGCCACCTGCTCCAGTGCAGCTGCTCAGTAGCCAACAGAAGACAAACTAATTGTACTGCAAAGCTCCAGGGTGTGAATATATGCAACTCTCTGAATGAGAAAACGGGAGCTGCAGCGAGTAGGCGAGGCTCAAGTTTCCTGGAAAAATAGACTTTGGAAAGATGCATGAGGAGATAGACGGCTTAACATCTGCACGGATCTTTTGACTCTGAGCCAAAACAAAACAAAATCACATTCTCCCTGTGTCCTGTACAATCACCTTCTGGTTAGCTTTATGACAGATGTGGCACTTTCACAATCAATTCCAGTCTGGCATCCTCATGTTTATCTGCAGGCAGAGCACTTTGGTCCCTCATTCATAGTATTGATGGTAGGACCAGAGAGGATTCCTAATCTCCTTCTATGACATGGCTATGACAGCAGACTGTAGATCAACTTCTGCAGGGAGGCTGCAGGGAGGCTGTACATGGATGGCTCATTGTTTTCAGTTTTTAGAAGTTTTTGATGCAAAATACTCAGATATTTAAAAGTACTAGATCCTTTTAGATAATTTTCACTGGGATTTCAGCAAGAGGACATACAGTGCATCAGACAGTTTGCAATAAATGAGGTCCTTCTGGATTTAAAACAGCTAAAAAAAAAAAAGCTTCAAATAATAGGTAATGAAGAAAAATGAAAAATAAACTCAAGAAAGTTCAAATAAATAAATCAATAAATGGTTTAACTTAGTACTTGTGTTGCAAATTTGTATTTTTTAAATTACAAATTTCAGCCAGATTTAAGCATCACTGACTTTTTTTAAAAAC
The DNA here is from genome assembly GCF_002814215.2 of Seriola lalandi dorsalis. Classification (NCBI taxonomy): domain Eukaryota; kingdom Metazoa; phylum Chordata; class Actinopteri; order Carangiformes; family Carangidae; genus Seriola; species Seriola lalandi. The sequence goes on from NW_019525491.1 coordinate 927,222, forward strand.
TAATTTTAACCTTTTTCGAGCAATCCACACAAACACTGATGAATCCCCAGATTTGTTTTTATTGAAAGCTGAAAATAATGAGCTGCACACATATGCATCATGTCAAGCTTGTAACTCAAAGCCATAAGGATTTGAATTTTAGAATTAGATGTAATAAGAATAACTTTCACATTGCCACTCTGTGTTTTTTAGGCTTTCTTTTATTAGATTATTAGTCATACAAGACGATAGTAGTCATGACTTAATCACTTAGCTTTGTGGTATGGCCTTTCAAGTGTGTTAAAAGCAAAGGTTTTTTTTTTCTTAATCCATCAGACACACAACACACACTCCTGCATGCACAAACACACTACTTGCACCTGTGTTGAAAAGGTGCCATTTCCAATGTTTTTTTTTTTCCCTTTACTTTTTCCATCTGTCTTCATCTCACTTCAGAGAATTTAATTTCTGCATGCCCCTCCTTTCACCTCCCCGTCTTTGGCTCGCGGGAAGTATCTTAGGTCTTAGGCGAGGACCTCCACTTAAGCACGATAAAAGGACTTGAATGCAACGCCATAAGCCAATCCACCGTCAGCTCTGGCTGGAGGGCTGCTGAGGGGACACTGGCTGACAAGTAAATAAGCCACTTGGGAACTTATGGAGTGCTGCCCTGGAGAGACAGAGGGTGAGGGGACAAAGACAAGAGGCCAAGAGAGCAAGCTTAATGGAAACACTATATTCTGCCACCCAGGAGACCCCCTAACCTCCCTGAAAGACCCCACCATTATCTTCTCATTAGCTGTAGAACTGAAGGATTTTATGAATCAGCAGGCATCTTATACAAAGGGATATTTTCTCTTCTCAAAGAGGCACTTGTTAGTTTTTGGGTGCATACGTACCTGCTTCCAGATTTAACCTGATTGTTTCAAGTGTTTGGAAAATGTGGATGAAATCCCAGGCCACCACCTGTCATTTTAAAAAGTCACTTCTTCAAGCAAGCAAAAGCTTCCTCTCCTCCGCCTCATTTAGACTTTGTGTTTTACTCTCGCCAAATTAGTTTTCTCGGTTTCCCCCGACTGCAGCTTTGTGACCATCAAACCGCAGATTAGATTTGGGAGAAATTAATTATTGAGACTTAATGTAGAAAACTTCTCTTCGTATTTCAATTAATCACATGCAATACCAAGACCATGGCTTCCAATGTCAGAAAAAGACACATGTTGACAGTGTCCTGACTGTGCTGGAAAAGAAAAATGGCCGCAGACAAAAACATCAGCGCTTCATGGAGCAAATTGATCAAGTTAATCTATGAAACAAGCATAAATGCTTCATTTCCATCATTGTTTTCCATTGTTTGAGGTTTGACTGGTGTTGTTCTTTTTTTTTGTTTTGTTTCTTCCTTTATTTTGAAACAGCATAACAGAACATATCGGTAAAGCAAGATACACAGCATTCTCAAATTATATACACACCTTTCTTATAGTGCTGTTCCGGCAGTATAATTGCTGAAAATGTGACGTGGCGGTAGTTGCTGTTTTTATGTATGTCGTGAAGTGGTGAACACTCTTAAACACACCTTTGGCAACATTTCAGAAAGACTTGCAGGTCTGTTATGGCTAAATAACCATTACAAACAGCAGCTGTCTTGAAAATCATGACCGTTTCCTTTTTTTACAAGCTCTGTGCTTACAGAGACCCTGATGTAAAAACGCTGTCATCTCAGTGCCAGGATAAGACTCGTCAGCTACTGAGATGAATGAGATGAGATTCGGTTTCCAGATATGCCTGGTGAGTTTGTGCAGTTAAGGAGGTAGACTTTGAAAGATGTGAGGCCGATGCTAATGAGGTAAAGACAGAGAGATTTGAACAATTACGTTATGGTTTTCTTCTCAACATGAATCAGTGCTAACAAGATTCGCTGCAACCAGTCTAAACTGCATTGTGTTCCCTAAGACCTAACAGGTCTCATTGCACTGTCTGCGAATGTTTCTTCATTTACTTCCTGTTTAATTCGATTAGTCAAATGCAATTTGGTGGATTCATTATTGAGCTTGGGAAAATGGCAACGACAGAAGTTGGTTTAGAAACATATGCACACGCATAAACTGACACGCACATACTGTTGCACACTACATCTGTGCTAACCCGTCCATGGAGAATGCCCAATGTGACAGCTGTTGGCACGTTTATTTTTTTTGTCTAGATCAGGATAAACAGCATGTTCTTTTCCCATGAACCATTTTCTAGGGGCTTGCCAGCAACCCCACGCACACATCTTTCACCCTCACCAGTCATTCACACAAACACACACACGTAGTATGTCAGCAGCTGTACATATGTCTGCATGTGTTCTCACTTAGCAGTTATCTTTGAATTGGATATGTCGTTAGATTAAATTACTCTTAGGAAATAATGCCTGAAGCACTCAAGCTAAAGAGCAATGTGTGTTAAATGTCACATCTCTCTCCCTGTAGCTTTTCCTCTCAACTTTACACAAGCAGACTCTTGTTTTTGTTTGTTAGTACTGTATTAGTTTGGATAAGCTCTGAATGTAGCAATTAATTTTTTGCTTATCAGAAAAAAACACTGAATGTAAGACTCTCTTGTCAATGCAAAATAAAAAACAAAAAAAAACTTGTTAAACAAGAAACAAGTAAATATATGAACTGATTTGAACATTTACTAGAAATGTGCCTTTTCAGGAAAACATTTGCGACAGCTGCAAATTTCCCCCTAACTGTTGCTGTTTTGATCCACTGGTGATCTCTGGTTATTGTGTAGCAGAGAGAGTGCAGCCTCAAAGATAGAGACCAAAAAATGTGCCCTGTTGCAGAACTACTGCAGCTGTCTGGCAGATCAAAAATAAACACCAATATGTTGGAACATATGGTGCACAAACAAAATATTTGTTTGCTTAGTTTTATAACTTATTGGCTTGCTCAAATGTCTTATTAAAACTTTGTGGCCCTCACATCTTTACATTTAAAGAGGATTTGGGTGAAAGGAGCTATTTGTGTAAGTTTTCTTATTGCTGCATAACCAAAGTTAGCATTAGCTGTCTGCTTCCCAGTCTAGAAGAGACATTGCAAGTTCAGGATCAAACTTCTATCGCTGCCTCCAGCTGTGGAAAGCAACGCCTATGTTGACTCTTTTACTGAGGTTAGCATGCTAACCAGCTATCTCGTCACTTTCCGATACAGAGTCACTGTAGCATCCAGGCTACCCTGAAGAAGTAGTGCTGCTGGGTGTATTATAACCTCTTGTATTGTAAACGATGGCTGAAACTCTTAATGAAAAAAAGACCATCACCACCACCGGCTCCTGACAAGGAACTATGTTTGGCGGCACAAAAAACCTACAAATAGCCCCTTTAAACCGAATGTCATCCACTGCTCCTTTACACTGCTGAATTTACACGGTAATATCTACTGTAGGTAGGTAGCATTAGCTAGCCATTGGTTGTGGATGGATTAGTACAGAATAGCACAAAAATGTATTACAAAAGTAATATAATCAATCTGCAAAGGCCTATAGCCTACTGGTCAAAACCATAAAAGGCTTTGTCAGCAAATGTTGGGTTAGCCACTCATATTTTCAGCAATTTTGAAAGTAAAGTTTAATGTCTTCACACATCACAATGTGCTGCCGTTTCTAAGTCTTGCTGTGGACAGTGAATAGAGCTCTGTATAATATTCTGTGCTTCTGTTTCATATTGACTAACCAAAGGAAGCTATTTGAGGAATTTTTTGACATTTGCAAGATGCTATACTGTGGTCAGTGTTTTGTAGTGACTAATGCCATAGCAATCGGTTGTTTTGCAGCACAATATTAGCAACAAAGCTTTAGACACAGCCAAACATTGTGTCAGAGTGGTGAGTGAGTCCATCCCACAGCAATGATGAGAGCGCTGACTGACTGGGGAACAGTTATCAAAGGCTACATGACACATGTTGGAGGAGTGACAGCAGTAAAATCTTCTTCAGGGAGGAGCTGATAGTGTTGTGAACTTTCTCTCTGTAATCAACATGGTGGCCTGTCCCTCGTAACCAGCAGTAAACACCCTGTAAACAGAATCACAATGGATCCAGTACTCTGGTTTTAATGAAGGAGGCCCGCTCCGTGACTGGGCCTAAAACACTAATGTGTGCTGACTTAAATGTGCCTTATTATAGCTTATCAAAATTTAATTTTAATTTTAATTTTCATACTAATTTACACGGACTGACACAGCTTTTTTTTTCTGGCTGTCTTCCAACAAATCCTCAGACCTGAAAGATAAAATGGGTTGTTTGTGCTTTTGAAAATAAATCAAATGACAATTATACTTTTCACACTGCACTTAGCCCCAGGCCTTAAAAAAAAAAGCTCCTACACTGACACAATCCAAAGTGGGCTAAACCTGACTTTAGCCTACGGCTTGCTAACCCAGGAGTTGGGTTAGCCTCTAGTTTGTGGGGTTATTCCCTGAAAATCAACTAAACACGATGATAAATGGTGCCAGTGTGAAACTGGGCTGAAGTAAAGAATGGACACGTCATTCGAGAATATAAACATTAGGTCCAACAGACATTTATTCCAGGGCAAGTGCAGTGTAAATTATAACCCTGGGCTTAGGTTAACCCCGGGTTAACAATGTGTGTGTGAAAGTTATCCTAGGGCTATTCTTGGCCCAGGGCATAGCATAGCTGGGTTAAGAATATGCAGTGTGAAATGCACTTATATGTAATGTGAAAGAAGCGACAAACCCTACACAGAGGTATCACTCTGCCCCGCTGTTCCCTTCAGCTCTACAAAGCGTTTTAGTCTAACGTCACACAATTTTACCGTTTTAGATCATTCTCACCGTTCTCCCTAACCCTGTTTTTGCTAACACATTAGCTTCCACGACTTTATAACATGATAATATGTCGCTGTCGCGTTGTCCTGCTGCCCCCAAGTGACTGAAAAATTGTGCTTCAAACAACTAAATGTAGTTTGTTAATATTAAGGGAAGATAAATTACTGTTTAGGTGAGGATACTAGAAGACTTTATTAAGATCAATACAAGGTTGTTAAAGATAAAAGGAAATGAACATTTGCTGTTTGTAGGAGACAGGACAGTGTTTAAGACAACCACTTTTTGCAGCCATCCACCATCCAAAACTTACTTGACCCAGTGTAATAAAAATGATATACAACTCCAAGCGTTGGCTCTAAATGTAAGCATAGTTGTTTTGAGCTACCATTACATTTTTTAAGGACACAATCCAGAGTCTGGCAGGTAGACAAGTTACAGATCTCCTAAAAACACAATGTACCTTTCCTCTTTTGTTCCAAATCAGAGAGAACTACTGTAGCCAAGTACACCTCTCCTTTTCAACAGAACAGAACCAGCCTGGGTCCAGTCATCAGCTCGTCCTCTCCATCCTCAGAGGGTGACATTTCAAGTTTGAGAAATAATGAATTCATGCATCAAACTTTCATATAAAGAGCAGAAAAGGGATTTAGGGGGGCTTTAAGCAGCCTCCTTACAGGTTGAGAAGAGACTTTGATCTGTTTGATCAGGACACACTCTGAGCTTAGCATTTTAAGGCAAGAAATTCTTTTATGAGAACACCAATTTAAAATCTGCTACAAAATAAAGAGCAGTGCTGCATAATTCAAGTTGTCGTCAAATAACAACAGCGCTTGTCATTTTTTTATGTAAACGACAACTCCAGTGTGTCCTCGTATCTGGTGCAGCCATATGTGGTATTATTTTATTCTTCTGTGCTGTTCTGCAGAATCAGAACACATCTGGCCATTAGATAACCGAGATGCAACTCAATCTGTTTCTGCAATTTCCATTAATAAAATAAAAGTTTCATGAATGGTGCACATTACCGCTGTCATCTTGAGTATGTCAGACATTTCTTGGAACAACCAAAGCGGCGTCAGAAACAGTCAAATTCATTCTACAAATGCATTGGTTATAACATTCAATACAACTAAAAATGGCTCATTTTACATGAAATATTTTCTGCAGAGTCTGTCTTTCTCTTCAGTGCATAGAGCCCCGTCCTGTCTCTGGAACAGCAGGCGACTGGGTGAAAACAGACTACAAAGCATTACCAAGCGGCTCTTGGCCAACAGCCTCCAGCACCCACGTCTATCTCCCAACCCCCACCACCATAATTGCAGGGCCCTTGCACCCTTCAACCAGAATGGCTTCCATCCACATGCTGCTGTTCGATTTCATGAGAGGGTTCAGTTGTATAATCATGGAAGTAATCAGGAACAAGAGGAAGAAAAAGTAAAAAAAAAGGGCAAGAGCAACTGTAATGGATGGATGGATGGATGCATGAATGGATGGATGGATAGAAAATGGATGGATGGATGCATAGATAGATAAATAGATTGAAAAATGCATCTGTAGATGGACACAAAGATGGATAGATGGATAGCTAGAGAATGGATGAATGGATAGATAAATAGATCCATGGATGGATGGTTAAAAGGATAGATAGCTTGGAAAGTATAACTGTGGATGGACACAAAGGTGGATAGATGGATGGATGGAAACAATGGATAGCTAGAGGATGGATGGATGGATAGATAGATGGATAGATGGATAGATAAATAGATCCATGGATGGATGGATGAATGGATGAAACATTTTAAAAAAGAGACAGACAGACAGATAGATTCAAACCCTGGCATGTGCCTATATCATCCTAACATATGCACACCCTCTGCAGACAGAGCACGTGCTGCAGACAAAGACAAACAGGAACCAGGAGCTTCCCACAGCTCGGGGTGAAGCTGGCCAGGCCCCCCCGCTGTGGCACCCCACTTTCCTGTCCGGTGCAAACTAACGCCCGGTGCTAACAAGTCAAGCCTCTCTTTCATCTGGGCCCTTGGAAGGAGGGGGGGTT
>NW_019525491.1:934113-957281 GCF_002814215.2 Seriola lalandi dorsalis
GGGGGGGGGGGTTGAGTGCTGGTGGATTTGGGGGAGAGGGCGTGTGTGTATGTGTGTGTGTGTGTGTGTGTGTGTGTGTGTGTGTGTGTGTGTGTGGGTGGAGGGTGAGAGGTTCAGGCAGCCTGGCTCGCATCCGCTGATAGTCATGAAATATGTATAGACACCGCGCCTCAGCCGGGCCATAATTGATCAGAAGACACCATTAACCACGGCACATCCCAGTTTGGCTGCACCTGTGAACCCCACCCCCGTCCTCATCCTCATCCCCGATCCCCACCCCCATCTTTAACGAGCTGCGACGATCAGACAGACAGAGAGGGAGGAAGAGGGAGACGAATGAACGAGACACGCCCAGGAGCTCAGTCACAGCCAAAGTCATCATTTTCTGTCAGCGTTAGCATTCTTTCATTAGCATATTGTTGTGCTGGTTCCATGCAGTCAAGCTCGGCTTTAGCAAATATTTGCAGGACAGTAAATATCAAGCGTACTATCATGTTCATGACAACGCAGTCAATATTGCAGAAATGAAAGAGAAGAGTCCGTCTGACTCTGCAGCATGCACTTTTCTTTGTTGATGGATTGCGATTTAAGCAGCTTTTCATCAAACCTGTGATCAGTAACCTCAGTCACACGCTGTGAGGAAATGACACTGGAAAAGAGCCGTGCAGAACACTTTCACTTTATTTACATCTTGATGACTAGCTGATGTTTTTTTTTGCCTTAGAGTGACTTACTGTACAAACACTAGGATGATGCTGCTTCTGTGTTGCTCAGGGCCACTTCATCAAGCTCATGTTGATACTGATGGACAGGCTGACTGTCACAGGGCCAGATGGACAGTTTGAGACAGCTTTAAAAAAGACAACAGGGGAAATAAAAAATAAAATCAATAAACAAAAACAGGGAGTCTTTTCAGTGGCATAAAAAATACAGATAAAGCAATAAAAAGCAATAAAAAGTATAAAGACCAATATAAAACTCTAATGTAAAATGTGCCCCTGGAAATGACTCATCCATATGTTGTGACATAATGATGTACAGTATTGACATTTCAATCTTAAGTTATAGTTTATTTCACTGTGGCCAAGTAAATGAGGGAGACAATATCCCTGCACAAAACACTAAAGTCCTCTGCTTCTCAGGAAAGACTCAGCAAAACAGAAATCAATGATCAGTGGAGTGCACAGATCATTCCTCCTCTCAGAGTCAGCCTGCGCGCTCATCAGATGCAAGATGCAATACCAGTTATTGTCCTGAGGGAAATTCAATTTGCAAAGCCTGGAGAGAAAATAGCGCCCATCAAACAAAACAGTGGACTACAGGGGACAGAAGACAACACAGTGTCTCATCCACAGTGTTCAAACTTTTACTGTCATCACTTTACTTCAGTGGCATATTGTGGAATGTAAAATATTCTCATTAACCTGAATGATGCTGCACTAATCTGCCACAAGTGTGTTTCACTCCAGATTACCATGTGCAGCTGCTGGTGATCTTTAACGCAACAGCGCAACGCAACAACACAACAACACAACAACGCAACGCAACAACACAACAATGCAACGCAACAACACAACAATGCAATGCAATAAGGCAACGCAAAACCTGTCAATATCATTTGACATTGATCCATAAAGACAAAACCCAGATGAAATTCCTTGTTTTAATATCGTTTTTGGACAACAGTGTGGGCTCTGTCACACAGAGGAGAAAGGTACTCAGGGATTTTGCTTCAAATACAATACTTGTTAGTACAATTCATTGTTGGATTTTGTCTTTGTTGGGATTTGCTGGTTAAATTAAATCATTATCATTTAAAATTGTCTCTTGAAAGAAAAACTCAGCTAGGATGATGAGTTTTACACTCAGATATGTTTAGAAAATTAATATTTTGCCCTTAGGATGGAACTAAAATCTGTATTTTTAAGAAGCTATTCTTCTGATATCTCCTAGGGAAATTTAGGGATATTAAAAGCTCATCCAACTGCCAACCAAATTATCTCATCATGCTAATTTACCAAAAAAACTATCTCAATTAGCCAATTTCATTTATTATTTCAAAAGTCAAAAAGAAGGAACAAAATGCAAGAAGCAGTTAGCCAGCATTTCAGAGGAGGCTGGACTCACCAGTTTGACTCGCTTTTTTATATCTCCTGCCTTTAACACCGACTGGGAAACATGGGTGCTGTGTGCAAAATGATGTCAGGATGTTCTCAGTTCTGACCTTTAGTTCTACAGACAGAATAACGGGAAGCTGTCCTCTAACAGGCTGCTTGCTAAGTCATCAGTGCAACCAGTTTCAAATAAATCCCAAACCTTCCCTTCACGGAGACCAGCAGATTGGCGTGCACTGGACACTGGGCACAAGGGATGAATGGTCCACCATTCATTCCAATCTAATGATTCCTTGTGTCTGTCCAGTGCATCTGTCTATAGCCTGTCAAATCAGCCGTTACCTTGGGTGTGTGTGTGTGTGTGTGTGTGTGTGTGTGCGTGTGTGCAGGACGGGGGGGGGGGGCTGGTAACTAAGGAAACCTGTGCAACACGTTTGGACAGCTGCTGAAAGGATATTGATTGGCTTAGAAATTATTAAACCCCCAGGAGTCAAAAGAGGCTGTTGCTGTGCTGCAGGACTCTGATGCAGTGCTCTGTGTTATTAATAACCAATGTAAATATCGGTCACTATTTCTGTGATACAGTTCTTAATTTTATGGAGACAATAGGATTGGTACAAAGCTTTTTTCTTTCTTGTGATGAATGAACAGTAGAGCAGCGAGGTCAAATGTCAAATGTGTTTTCAGTGTATGAGCCATTTTGGAGAACAGGTCTTCCCCTGCCCCTTTAGCCCCTTTAAAGGAGCTAAGGAGCTAACTTAATGCTACCACTAGGATTAGCTGCTGTGCCTCCTGCCGCAGCTAGCCAACTCAAACCCAACTTATTTGAATTAGCTGATGTGGCTCTTCAAGGTACAGGTAAATATATTTGGTAGATACTTGATTCGTCTAACTCGGACACCTGAAGTCACATATTAGCTTCAGATAAACTTCTGGATTTCTTAATGGAGGAATGATACAGCAATCAACCTATTTCTATTCATATGGGCTTATGACTATATGGTATTAAAAGCAGAACTCATCCTTTAAACCCTCCTACACCCATATTTACTGAATGAAAAATATAAAACGTTTGATAATTTGTCATCGCAAATTAGTAATTTACTCCCCAAATTTCATCATTTTTGTGCACAAAACATTGATGTGAAGTTATTATAGGAGTAGAAACTGAAGGCTGCCAGCCTGCTGTCAGTGTAGCAGCCAGCAGGCTGGCAGCTATGTTTCAGAGATGCCCACAAAATTACTGCATTAATTCCCTCAGATTAATTATGTCACTACTTTCATTCACTTTGATTCTCATACAGTTTTAATAGCACTTTGCACATTGTTTCAGCACTCCTTGTTTACTATTTGTTGGCCAGTTTTGTCAGCAATGTCCATGCACACTGTTATGTAATGCAATGCAAAATACAAAGTTAAAATTGGTCATTGACAAATTTAAATAATTTGCTTGGTTTTATTAATTTTTTTTGTAATAATCTGGATTTTGGCTTTTAACAATGTGGTGTAAATAAATTTTACATGGTAACAGATTGTTTCTGTTCTGCTGAATTATGTGCAGGAATAGTTGATTAAAAGGAACTAATCAAGTAGTCAGAGGGCACACATTAGTTATTTGTGAGCACAGCTTATTAATTCAAGGGCTTGTGTGTAAGACTTATCAGAAGTTTCACCCCTGATACCTGCTGGGCTCCACAATGCGCTCAGACGACGGTACCAGCTGTGGTTGTCAGAAGATTTGTGACTCAGCTGCAGAGCCATTTACAGAGATATATCTTTGAGCCATTCAATTTCCTACCCGATGAATCAATTACAACATCAATCAATATGTTGGTCTCACTACCAACTCCAGCTCCACACTGAACCGTCTGTTTCTGTGACAGTTGGTTGTGTGTGGTGAGCAAAGTGATCCTCTGATTTTCTGAGTGAGGCTTTCAGATGTTGCTGCACACTTCATAGTCCCGTCTGATTGCAAACTGATTACAGGCTTCAGATTGCTCTTTTCTTTTCTTTTTTTGTTTATTAGTATTCTGGAGATTAAAGGCCATCGCCGAGTGCATCCGTTCCTCTCATCTCAAGTCCTCGGCCGTGAAATAAAACTTATTAAAAGTTTGATGCCTGCCTGCAAATCATGGCTGTTTGATGACAAATGTTGTGAAGTTATCAGAAATCAGTCCAAGAAAGTTTCACCCATACATACAGGTATATGCAGCCTATTACAATCTGTCATAATATCAAGGAGTCCAGGGAAAATACATTTTCACCTATTGTTGGCTGGACCGGCCACATGCCAGCAATATATTTGCAAATGTCTGTGACTGAGTGACGTATGAGAAAGGTGAAATAATAGTGGCTAAAATCAAGATGCAATACAAACAATAGATAGATGAAATGTATTATAATAGTCAAACTGATGATATGAGGGTAAACCCCTTGAGATGTATCATTTCTTTTTATCAAAAGGTAGAAAATTACCAGTGGAAAAGAGTAATGAACAAACAAGGAGCTGAATACAAAGTGTTTTCCCCACTGCATTACACACAATGTCCGGAAGGGAAAAAAACACCCCATCTTTACACAGTATAGTGTGTGTAGAGTGCAGTAGCATAAAGTAGCATGAGTAATCTATAATGTTGCATTAACTTCGCTGTTATAAAATGATGATAATAATAGAATAGTAATAGAATAAAGTAAATAAATAACTAAATAAAATGGGCCGAATGTTCTGTAGCAATGATTGAGGAGTACAGTAACAGGTAGTTAGCTTTCAGTTCCATCGTCAAGTTAAAGCTACAGTATGGGACTGTGCCGGCAGAGGTTGCTAATAGCAACGCAAAAAAATGACTCCACGACTTCAATGACTTCTAACTTCAGATCAGAGAGATTTATAAGCTACAGATGCAATAAAAAACAGCAAACACAAGGAAAGAATTTGAAAGGGCTGTTTTTAAGCTTTTCAGGTGCAAATTCAGTTGAACTTAGAGGGTACAACTATATTACTGTAACACAAGTTTAAGCTAACTGACAAATGAATTACATTGCCCATCTGTAATAGAACATGATCCCAGCAAAAAAAAAAGCAAAGTATCATAGCTTGTAAATGACAGGTTTGGTTACCTCCAAAATAAACTCCCAAAATATGGCTTATTTAACATCCTAAATTACATACACAGAATGGCTTCACATGGTGGATGAAAAATGCTTGCATGTAACAGTGTCAGTGAAACAGCTATCGAACTGTGCCAGCAGGGGCTGCTGCTAGAAACTTAACAAGCTGCTGGTGGCACAATGTGGTCCAACTTTGTTAGATATCTGCCCAACATACAACTGTGATACACAAGGACGAGGAATGTATTTTATTTTGGTGACAGAGAAGTTTTTAAACCTTTTGACTACAAGTCCAAGTCATTCAAGTTTCCTTTCTTTTTGTGTTGCGTTAACAGCAATTTTAAATAACTGAGACTCATTCCCTTTAATCCATAGACCTGACAAATAAATATTCAAGGTGAGTTTTACTTGCTCCAAACGTAAGACTTTGTTATTTTTTATCTCAAGTCTTCCAGTCAATTCTCAACTCCTCTGTTTTTTTACCTAAATCAAACACATTAAAACTTACGGACTAATAAAAGCCCTGCCCGTCTTCACAAGGAAACAAAACTTCTGCAAACTACACTTATTACCTGGACTGTAACTGTATTCAGAGTCGTCTATTGTCACATAACAGGAGGAGAATCCAGGCAACAAAACTTGTCAGTGCAGCAGTGTTGACAGACAGCTATACGCACACACAGGCGGGGGTTGACGACTTCTTGTGGCAGCACAAGGCCAGCTGAATGTCGTTGTCTCACAGGATGCTCTATAACCTATTCATCTTTCTGTACAGAGTGACCTATATTCTTTTGCACCTGCTACTGTCAAGTTCCCTCATGCCAGGAGGTAACACCATGGTAAAGGTGCAATGAATCAAACAAGGACACATTGTGTGACAGACATGAAGCCTCTACACAGGTCACTGAGTTGAATATATGAGGTGAGTGAGAGATCGCAGTCCAGTGGGTTTTCTGTGCACAGAGCAGTGAGTCCCAACAGACACTACAGGTGTGGACAGGCTATAAATGAATGGATATGTGAGATAGTTAGTTTCTCCATCCATGAGTTACTTAATTTCTTTTTTTTTTTAAAACAACTTTTAAGTTGATATTGAATCAAATTACACACATACACAAAAACGAAATACAGGAGATAGATATACATATATAGCATATCTCAATTAAAAAAAAACCTCTTTGCAGCCACATATAAATGCAGATTGGAGTGTGAGTTCTAAACAGGAAACAAACGGAACAAAAAAATATGTAGGTAGTTTAATTCAGTTCACAAAGACTTGGATTTCAGCTGCAGTTGAGGGCATTTTTTTTCTCTATCCATTGTCCAGTTCTGACATTTCATTGACCCATGTCTCATTAATGCTCTGTCGTTCACCATTCATTTGCCCTCCATGCAAGCTGAGCAGTAAATTGCTGCAGGGGCGTTGATGTGCAAGAAGAGCCGGCTGTCTTAATGGGGGACATGAGTGGGTGGTCTGCTCTCTGAGGGCCTTCTGCAGCCCCTTACCTTGCTGTAATGACTCATTCGGTTCAGCTTAGTCACCCTGCTCTTTGCTGGTTTTTGCTTGGTATTGAAACGTGTTGCAAAATTGCCAAAATGGGCTTTTAGTCTCTTTTCCGTGCCTTTTATCAAGAACAAGAAAAAAGTATTCCTTAGCTATCAGCCAGGAAGACTGCTACGGTTTGGAAATGTTCTGGTAGCTTTTTGGTACCTTTTTTTTAGAAGATGGATATGAGTTTCATTATGGTGATTGACCTTTACTCTGGGCTGCTGCAGCCTGAAACCATTGTGTCTGTTCACTAAAGACAGCAGGGGAGGGAAATTTTCTTCTCACTTTGCCATATCCTGAGTAATTTCTTCTTATTTCTAACTGGTTCCTTAACTTTTGTTGTGTCTGGACCCTGTAAGCTCTACTTCCTTCTTTTTTTTTCAAAGTAATTGTGTGTTGAGTTGAGTTTGACAGATCTTGTTCCCAGAAAAATCTAAATACAATGGGCAACATATTCAACAAGAGTGTTTCTTGGGGTCCTGACACTCCAAAAACAAACTCATATGAGTATTTTCTGATCACCCTGGTGGTTAAAGGATCCATCAGATCCTGTAAAAAGACCAAAATCAACAATGCAGTATGTCCAAATATCCAAATTCCCCACCCTGCCTGTGCAACACATATATAATTTTATTTAAAAAATGGCACAGTTGGGTATGTTTTTTTAATTGTTTTATTTCTTCATTTATTCTTTTTGAAACTTTAACTCAAATGAGAAAATAGTTAATTCGTTGGGGACTATTTTCAGCTGCGGATTAATATGTGTTAGTGAGTATGTGCAGCAGCATTGCATGGACCATAAGAAAAACACAGAATACCACCAGACTTATGCTTTAAAACTACTTGAGTATGGTTAGGTAACATCAGTGGTCGTGGTTGATGGTAGGGGAACCTTAGTGGTTAGGAAGAAAAATCCAAGTCGGCTGTTGGTAGGAGACAGGGCATAAATTGTGGTTTTCAGTGTCTAAGTGACACGGTTTCTCCTTCTGCCTCTGCGACCACCAGAGTACCAGCATTAGAAGAGGTTGCTTGTTAGGTAGCAGAAACACAGGTCATTTCACCAGTAAAAACAAACTGTTGCTTCAGTTCTCACTTATCAACTAACATTTTGACTGCTTTCTTGGCTTAGACATCAACTCACATTTCAGCTGACAGTCAACTGTCAGTTAAGGCTTAAACTTGAAATGCTTCCAGCAGCACTTTTACACATTTAGTTATGCTGCAAATCCTTATATTGCTCTGTAAATATTGCTCTATAATGTCACCTACTTAAACTGATTTCTCACATTTTAACAGACACTTCAAACCCTTTCAGTGCTGTAATGACAACTGACACTTCCAGCTGCTTTAGGTACAACTCCCATGCAACATTTCTTGTGCAAATATTTAATATTTTAAGAGATTTTAACCTGCAATTTTTAGTGTAAGTGAGCATACTTCCACTTCAAATGTAATCTTTTTTTTTATTAAAGTCTGCCTCATTGTCCTATTTCTTTGAGGTCTCACTGTCCTCTTTCAAGTACATATTGTGTTACTGTGTCACATGCTGATCTGTGTCTGCAGCAGGCCCCCGAGACCGACAGATGTGTATTTATTATGTTTGACTGACTGTAATCTAATTCAAAATTAGGAACACCTTATTTGCCAAATGCCCCATATTTAACTTAACACATAAAATGACACTGTTGTTCTACGTATAGATCTGCTAAACATTGTTTACATACACAAGTGTACTGATGAAAATAGCAACAGCTCTTTTAGTGCAACATGTAATTATACAGCGATTTTGTTGGATATGCTGGTTGTTTACTGCACTGCACGTTTGAAGGCTACAACAAACTCTGGGTTTAGCGAGGCTTTGCAGAGCACCAGTTAAGGAGTCATCTTTGCTTAAGGAATAAAAGTTTTTGAGTTTTATTGCTGCTGTTGAGACAAACTAATTAGGGTTGATTTGCACTGCAAAGTCTGCTCATCTCATCCATATTTAAAATGAGTGTTGTATTAATTCTCTCCTACAGTAATATGTACCTGTAAGGTGAAATCATTTATCTTTGCCCAAAGAAAATCCATTTGGAAAGGAGACAGTTTTTTTTCTATAAAGAGGAGACATAGTTTTAATATTTAATAAGTGATTAAATGACTTTGTACATGGGAGACTTTTTTTTGAGACAGTGTGTTTTCATTCCTTGATTGGCAAAACTCAGTTTAATAAAATTAACACTGGCAACAACTTCAGCTTGCAGCGTTTATTGAGGAAATAATCCTCAAGCTATCAGACAAAGCCATGCAGTGTATTAATTATAGGTTTGTTTCTGTCAAGCAAAGCTCTGAGGTATTTTTAGTAACTCAGTAAACAATTACATAGGTTACTCTTCTTCCTGATTTGGGAAAACAAGAAATGACAAATAAGAAACAAAATTATTTATTTAACTGATTTGCATTACACTTTATTAAATACTTTACTAAATACTCAAATACTATATCTTGCAAGCAGAAACATTTTCAAGCTATTCATTTGGAGACCTTCAGTTTTACGACAATGTTTCCTACTATCCGTGATACCATAGCTTGACATCCATTCCAGGAGACACCTGACTACCTCCTCCTCCAAACCTTTCTGACTTTACATCATTGGCCTAAACAGATAGGAAATGAAGGGCAGGATCTTGCCTGTAGTTTCATTTATATGTTAATCTGTCTGTGGGCCTTGGTTGGGATTTGAGTGATTCCAGCATAAGGTTTGGTAATGCATTCAGCTGGACATATTCTGACGGCATTGGAAAGCCTATACATCCTTGTAGTGCAGAGGCAATCTATCATTTGCAATGTTTGGCAGCATGTTGGCCCTCCAGACTCCATAACTGTTCCATTTACTTAGAGGAGTACCTGTAAAATATCTGTTGAATATAGAGCAGCCGCGCAGCTGAGGTTAAATTTTGTCATAAATCCAGAAGACAAAGTAGGAATGTGCCTGCGTATGATTGACCGTACTTTCTTTCCATTCAGCAACTTGAAAATTGTAAATGGCAAGTGTGGGGAAGAAAGGAGGAAACGAGAGATTTTTCACCAGCCGCTAATGCAAAGACATGCCAGCTGAAAGCCGCGGAAAGAGTGGCATGATGAATGGAAGCTAGTGTTTGACAGAAGAGGAGAAAAAGGCTTTGGATTGTGCTGTTTGCTTTGAAAATGTTGCATATTTTAAAAAGGTTTTATTTCTTGGACTGTGGTTTATTCCACCCATGGTATACAGTATAATAATCTAGCACTTAACACTAAAATGTCAGTACTGTACATTGTCATTATGTCAGAAGTAGTCATTAGCTTTTTTTTTTGCTCTTTATGACTTCATCTGTATTTTTTTGTGATGCAGCAAAGTTTTATATTTTTTATGTACTGATCTTTCTCTTCATATTCTGTTTATCAGAATCTTTGAAAGCTGCATGTGTCCACTTTCAAAAGGCACTTTTAAAACACAACAAACTGAGAGTCTGCAGCCGTGCTAGCAGCTCTGTAAGGCTCAGGCACAGTGATGCTTTGAGATGAATGCTAACATCAGCATGCTAACATGCTCACAGTGCTATGTTGATGTTAATATGATATAAGATTTACCTGACTCACAATCTTAGTTTAGCTTGTTAGCATGCTAACATTTGCTAACTAGCATGAAACACAGTAGTTTGACCTGATGGTGGCGCTAGATGAAGAGTTTAGGGATCACCAAAGAGTTCACAATTTATTCTGACAGGGGATATGAATGTCTGAACTGAATTTCATTGCAATCTATTAAATAGTTCTTTAGACTTTTCACTCAGAACCACAAATGTGAACCTCATGGTGGTGCTAGAGGAAAAGTCAGGGGTTCACCAAGGTCATCAAGATCTGGGCACTATGAATGTATATTCCAAATCCAAATCAAATAATTGTTAAGATATTTCAGGCTGGACCAAAGTAGTGTACCAACAAAATAGAGAGAAAAAACTCAACAACACAATAGTTAAAGTCATCTTCCATTGCTGATTAAGTCATCTTCTGGACAAACTACAAATGAATATGTTTTGACCTGTCAAAATCTCACATATTCAGTATAGCTGAAAAGAAAAAAAAGAAAAAAAAGAATAAAATTGATCCATAGTCCACCCCCATGTTTTAAGGGCAATTGAATGAAATAAGTCTAACCCATGCATGAAAGCATCATAGCTTCACCACAGCAGGGAGAAACTCTTAGATCTCCTCCATGCTGCCTCCTGCTCCCTGACCAGTTCCTCTTGGTCATTCATCGACAGCCTCTCCCCTGGCTGGCTGCCATGGTTCCTAATGAGGTCAGACTCCTGCTCGGCTGCCCTGATCAGCAATATGTGTGCCATTATGTGTGTGTGTGTGTGTGTGTGTGTGTGTGTGTGTGTGTATGGGAGACACATGGATAAAGCAAGCAAGACAAAGAGAGGCTCACAGAAAGATGGAGTGAGTGTGTGTGTGGTTTTGAGGGAGAGAAAGAAAGTGTGTAAAAGTGTGTAAAGGGTGTTCTCTCTTGACCCGGAATAGGGTTAGTGCTAATGAGGAGAGAGGGTAACAGAGAAATGTGAGGAAGTTCAGGGTTGCCAGTTCAGGCCTAATTCACATTTAGGGGAGTCCAGATTTGAATTGTCATGCACTGGTTGTGCTGAATAGCAGCTACTTTCAAGGTTTGGTGTCACACACAAAAGCTTGGCCAGTGATTTGAATAGTGGTAAGTGAATGCCTACAGCAAGAACAGACACCCTAGCCAGCAACCATTACTAATACTGTAGCAACTGTGTAGCAACTTGGAGTTTCAGTTATGCAAATGTGTCTCTGAGATTAACACAAGACTAAAAGTCCATTGCCATGTTAGCAGAGCTGTAATGTTCACTGCACAGCAGAAAATCATGAAGAACAGACATATAACTTTGCTATTCTTAGATTCTTACCACATGTGGTCCAAAGAAGATGATGCTATTGGCTCTGTGAGGCAATACTCAAGCACAGTGCTGCACTAAATGCTGACAGCAGCAAACTAACATGCCCACTATTGCAATGCTTTAATGCTCACATTTAGTAGGTATATGTTCACCATGTTAGTTTAGTGGGTCGCATGCTAACATTTGCTAATTAGCACTAAAAACAAAGCTGAGGCAGATTTGTTTGCTAATGTTTGCATGCACTTAAATACTACCATATGTGCATATGAACAAAAATGAATATCAGTACTGAAGTATAGAATGCATAGATTTTATTTTAGTCAAACCTGCATACATTGATTTTTTTTTTTTTTGACAACCTGCAGTAGCAGAAATAAGCTATAAACAAAAAATTGTATGTAGTTACCTCATAAGGTATTTGCAATGAATTTGTTAGCAGACAGTTGCCTATTTGCATTTGGAGCAACATTAGCATTTATCTACAGTTGTGTCTCTGGTCATATATTCATGCTAAATGTTCCTCATAATGTTCATATTCATTGCAACTTCAATGTTACCATGTCAAAATTATTTTCAGGTTAACATGCTAACATTTAGCATGTTACATTTAGCATATTAGCCTACCACATTAAAGGAGCTATTTGTAAGTTTTGCTATTGAACCAACGTTAGCATTAACAGATGTTTACTTACCAGTCTATAAGAAACATTGCAAGTTCAGCATCAAGCTTCATTCCCTTACTCGCCAAGAGCTCCAGCAGTGAAAGGCAACCTTTTTGTTTTGTTTGTATTTTTATTATTATATCTTTTTTTATACTTAAAGTTGCATGTTAACCAGCTAGCCATGGCCCAACCAGACTGTCTCGTCACTTTCCGATACAGAGCCACTGTAGCATCCCGTCTGCCCTGAACACGTAGCATTGCTAAGAGGGTGTGAAGCTCTTGGCAAGACTGTTAAGTAAACAGATGTCAATGCTAATGTTGGCTATGTTAGAAAAACTCATAATTAGCTAAATTTTAGCTGAGGCTAAAGGGCACTGTTAGTTGTTGATACCTGTCCCGAAGTGGAAAGTTTGACCTGTTGTTGTAGTGTTGGTGCCAGATGAAAAGTCAGGGAGCACCAACGTCAGTATGGATCATCCTCTGGGAACCACAAATATTTGTACCAAATTCCATGTAAATGTATCCAATACCTGTTGAAATATTTCACACTAAGGTTTTGCAAAGATGGTGGACTGGCCAGCATTACTATCCTGAGAGAAAGCCTGCTAGCGTAGCTAATCTCACCGGTTGAGTTTAATTTCACCATTTGGAGCCATGGAAAAAGACTTTCTGGGAACCCGCTGCTGGTGATTTTTCCCCACAGTGATTTCTTTTTATCTTATTGCATCATTGTAGTGTTAGATGACTAAAATTGATGTATTTGTCCAAAAACTTCCACCTGGAATCTGACCCATCAATTTCCAACTGTGTTGTGGTATATACACTGTGAAAACTGATATCCAGTATGGTCTTGAGATTGCTGATTAACATCTGCTACAAAAGTCACATCAGGTCAAATCTGTTAAGCACTCTTGACAAAACAAATTTAAATACTGGCAGAAGCAAGACGGAGCAAACAGACTGCAAAATTGAAGCCAAGAGGGCAGAGTCTCTGCCAGTTTTTTTTACATATTAATGTGCAAAACACTACTGAACAGCATCCATTTGTGATATCATGTGGCTTCTTAGTCTTAACCGGTCTTGTCATTTCAATATTCTCCCCCTTCGTGTGTGCGTTAGTGGAACTCGAAGAATGTCTTTGTTTCATCCTCACGGTTCTCCATCTGTCCCCAGGCCCCGTTACACCCAGGACTTTGATTCGGTCGACAAACGGTGTGTGTGCAGCAGCAGCAGTAGAGCAGGGTTTTGTCCTGAGGTGAACTCTGCAGCACCCGTGCTGAGGGCTGCTCGTTGCTGACGGAGGGAAGAAACAGAGGGAGGGAGAGCAAAAGGCAAGGGAGGGCAAAACACAGACAAAGAGAGCAAAGTGACAAAGAAGGCGGATATGACAAATAAGAGTAAGAGGAAAAGTCTAAAAGAGACAGAGACAACAATGAAAAGACAAAGAAAAAAACAATGACAATAAACAGCAGGAGTGAGTGACATGAAGAGAGAGAATGAGCCATAAAGAAGTAAAGCATCAGGAAAACAACAAGATAGATGACAAAAGCAAGAAAAGGAAAAGTCAAGAAAACAGACAAGACAGGAAAAGTAAGAAACAAACAGACAAAGAGAATGAGGGTAATGGAAAAGGAAAAAAAAGAGAAGGAATAACAGACCAGTAAAGAAAGATAAATCAAAACGAACAGACAGGTTGAGAAAACAAACAAGGTAGAGAGTGAAAAACCTAGACAGTGAACAGGGAGAAAGAGAATGACAGGAAAAAACTGAGACTGAAAGCAAGTAAGAAAGAAATGAGAAAAAAAATAAAGGAAACCGCCAAGAAGAGAGACAGAGCCAGTGAGCGAGAGACAGAGAGAACCTTTGCCAACTCTGTGAAATTTCCTCAACTCCCGGCGATAATAGCTCTGCATAATAAGCCGATTTAGCAGCTCAGTACCAATAAAACACCCAGGTGGTGCTCACTTTTCTCAGCTTGATGGGCAAAAGCTGTGTTTCAAGTGAAATCTGCTTCTCATCTGCTTCTGTTTGTGCTGTACTCATAATGCTCAGGTACAGTAAAACCAGGAAGGAAGGTGCTGTGGGGAGTTCACAGGATGCCACTGATCATTCCAGCTTAAATAAATAATAACATTGTGGTGTATTTATTGATCTGACAAGGTGATTGATACAGAACACATGACATTGAAATACTTTACAGAAAACCAGCTTTGGTAACGCTACATGTAGGTGGTTGAGAAATTCCTTTTCAAACACACTTAAGTGGGAAGTGGCTGATTTTATGCGCTCTGTTTCTTATAATCAAACACAGGAGTTCCTCAAGGTTCAGTTTTAGGTGCTGCTCGTTTCAGAATTGTTGATTACTTGTTTACAGTTGACACTATACTACTTTACAGATGCACACACAAATAAAAGTGCACTTAATACACTGTGTATTTGTATATGAGGAATACTCTTTATCATATGCACTGTCGAAGTTTTGCATGTTAGCATTCTAACATTTTGTTGAAACACGTTTTGCAGAAGTTTTGCAGAAGTATTGGGTAATAATTTTGACCTGATGATGGTTCTAGGTGAAAAGTCTGTGATCCATTAGTGTATGTACACAATTTTATTCAAAGCCATCCAGTAAATGTTGAGAGATTCTGACCTGTTGGTGGCCCGCATAAAATGTTAGGGCATCATCAAATCAATAGGATTCAGATTTCTTTCTCATCGGTGCTAGCAAAGCCACTTACCTTTTATTGTAAAGCCTTTCATGAAAAATTACATATAGGACTGTATCTTAGCAGAACCCTTCAGTTCTAAAATTAATTGTGACTCTGCCAAACCCAGTGCAGCCGTCTTTTAAGATTCCTAGGATTAAGACAAACCTTGGAAAAGCAGCTTTTAGTAACTTTGTACCTTAGCAATGGAATAAACAATCAGAATACTATTGGACTTGGCACACTTGGTTACTCTCGATTTGCTCAAGCAGAATCTGTCTGTTTTAATTTTTAGTTCTCTGCTTCACTTGTGAACTTTATATCTTCATCATGTAACTATTCATATTGTATGCAATATTTAGTTTGGAAAAGTTCATTTTTTTCCCTTGAAACTGCATTTAGTTTTACTGGTTATTATTTTGTACGACCCTGTAAAGAGGACACTCCTGGAAAAGAGAGCTTGCTCTCTGGGAGTTTTCCCTGCACATATTGAAAGCTTTCAATTCCCAGCTGCTTCTTCGAGGATCCACCCTCCCACATGTCATTTCTGTCAGGGGCAAACCTTGTAACTCCAACAGGGGTGAATTGGAGGTTGGAAAAAATTCTCTGACCTCTTGGGCTTATGAAACCTTTTCAAACACCGACTGCTCTCAAAACTGGATTCTCTTCAAGCTGTAAACCAAGCAGTTTTTCTTCTCTACAGCTGACATTTCGGAGATATAAAGTTTGAATCTGAAAGTGATGGAACTAAAGCATGGGGCAACGAAATACTGAGCTCTCTGACTTACAGGCAGCTGCTTTTGTCTCGCACCAGAATATCTCGGCCTGTGGAGCTATGGGCTTTTCATCGTGTTAAACTCAAGTCCATTTATTGTCCCTGGTTTCAGCCGTAATGATTAATGACGCATAGTATGACGGTGCACTATAGCCAACTCACCCACGCTCAAAAGACCGGTGCTTCAGTGTTTTGTCCGCCCCGAGACAGACATTTTGACTTCAGATTTTGCATTCAGGTGTGTTAATGATCCTATTCAGTGTGCAGTGAAAGTGGAACACCTGTGTGCATGTTTGGCCACTGTGTTGAGCTTCAAAGAAGAAAACAGGTTTTCCACAGAGACTTGATGAAAGCTTTTCATCCACGCTCCTTGATGAGAGACTGTAGGGATTATGTAAACAGGCAACAAAGAGGAGTACAGTATGTATAATCTCTCATTCTCCAGCTTTGTTGGCTGTGAGTTGGTGTATTGTTGTTGAGCGGAGACTGCTTTCAAAGCTGCCTGTATTTAAGCACAGGCCTTTTTTTCTCCAAATTTTGAATTCAACTTTTGAGTTAATGCTGCACTGCAACAGATAGTAGGGTATAATTATATATTTAAAAAAAGTCTTTGAAATTCTTCCTTTTGTAAAATTTGCATTCATACAAGTGCATTCAGTCCTTTTGATAGATCTAACAGCGAAACAGATGAGCACAAGCATGTCTGTTAAGCCATGTTTTAAATGCTCAGTTCATGAAAGGCCAATGAATACCCCCCCAGCCCCACCTGCTGTACTACACTGACACAAATCCCGACTAGAATGGCCTTGTTCAACTCAAACGCTTCATGTTTGAACTGTTGCCAGTAAAGAGTATAAAATTCAGTGGGCTGGCTGTCACAACAACATCTGAAACCAACTTTGTGATTACTGCTTGTTGGCATTGTGGGAGTCCAAAAGTTTATAGGAGCTATAACTAAGATTTATACTGCCCCATAGCATAAAAGTGATCATAATGTATCTGCAGGGGGAATGATGGGGTTTTAGATCAATACCAATAACTCAATGACTACTTCAGGATGATCACAGATTTCTGGCTTTCAGACTCACTTTGGAGGTTGTTGGAGCTAAAACTGAAGTTAAACATGTAACTGTGGCTCTATGAATTATGGCTGATGTCGAGATCGTCATCGGTTGTTATAGGAGCAAGGAGCGGAAAACAAGCTTGCAGAGCCTCATGTGGATGGGAGTTGAGGCACCAAGGGTTATAAGGGTACCACCAACTAGTCAATAAAAGATTTGTTGGGATAATACGAAACTGATATGCTTTATGTATAGTGAAAGAATTCCTCTGTTACTCTGTACTGGCTGTGAAGAAAGTTGATGAAGTGGCTGTGAAGTGATACCGTCACTGAGAAACTACGCTGTAAGAAATGGGGAACAACTGGGGTGTCCTGGTTGCCAAATCGTTAAAACCCACACCATGAAACTGCTAATGTTCAGTTCCGACTGTTGCATGTCAAGCCCCCAACTCTTTCCCCTCATTTACTGTCTGTCCCCAAACTCCCATCTGTCCAAAAATGCTTGTGAAAATAGTCCTTGTTCGATACAAAAATGCGTTTTAAAATTCATCTGTGTGAAATAAAATAAAGAATCTTTCACACTGTCCATCATTTGTAACCACTTTATCAACAATGCTTCGGGTCCAGACATGAGACAAACATTTTTCTATTTTTTTTTTTTCCATATATATATATATTTACCTTTACCAAATGGTAAAAGGTCTGAGGACTGAAGTGTTGTTAGAAAAGTGAGTACAAGTGAGCAGTATTCTTTGTTTTATCCCCAGACAAGTATTTTTTGATCCTTCACACATGTCACTAAGACTGTATGGTGTGCAAGCATAAGCTAATACAGGGCTTATTAAGCAGTCTCTGTTGGCCAAAACAATAAGGTATTTTCCATTTTCCCTCCACTTTTCAGTACAAGTCCCCTTCTTTTTTCCTGACACGGTTTCCTCGCTGAGCCACAGCAGTGGGACACTGTAGGTCCTGGTAGTTGCATGTAGGTTTGTTGCTGGGACAAAATAAACCAACACACAGCTGCCAGATTGAAGATACCTACTCAATTGCATCACAGGACTTTTCATCCATGAAGGCTAAATATGAAAGACTAATGATAAAGCAATATTTTTATTCTACCACTATGCCTGTTAATACAGACGTTACCTTTGCTAACCATCACAGTTGCAATTTACTTTCTTCTTATTACTGCAGGTCACACAATCATGCCAGACAGATGGTGATGTTGCAACTCCTTGGTCAGCAAAAAAAGATTAGTAACAGTGTGCACTGTTAATGTAAAATCAGCATAGGGGATCTTAATATGCACTGGTGGTTTAGCTTTGGGAAAGACCCTCTCTTAAAGCAATCAGTTCAACTTTTTACTGGTAAGAGAAAAAATATGTGCTATTTCCTCCTGCAGAAGTTAGTCTGATTTTATGGTGTGTATACATGTGTACCAAGGCTTTTCTGAGAACAGGTGGGGTCAACAAAAGTCTTTTCCGGGTACATTACGGATAGAAACAGCGTTTCCAAATGAGCGGAAACAATGACAAAACTGTAATTGACCCTAACTTCTGAATCACATAAAAAAAAAAACATAACACTTATTAAATGTCACAGCAAATGTATTTAAAGCCTCTCTCAAAGCCATTGGACCTCCAACCACAACATGAATTTTCATTCAAAGTACTTGAAGTACAGTCGTTTCCTCTTCTGAATTGTTGAATAAATTGCTTTCAGTTTGAAAAAAAAAAGTACTAAACGATGACTTTTTTATGCCTCACTATACTATGACTTTTTATGCCTTTCTATAATACAATGTTTTTATGACCTACTGTACGATGACTTTTTATGCCTTTCTATACCATGGTGTTTTAATGACCTACTATACTATGAGTTTTTATGCATTTCTATACAATGATGTTTTTAATGACCTACTATACTATGACTTTTTATGCCTTTCTATACCATGATGTTTTTCTGACCTACTGTACTATGAGTTTTTATGCCTTTCTATAATACAATGTTTTTCTGACCTACTGTACAATTACTTTTTATGCCTTTCTATACCATGATGTTTTTATGACCTACTGTACTATGACTTTTTATGCCTTTCTATAATACAATGTTTTTCTGACCTACTGTACTATGACTTTTTATGCCTTTCTATAATACAATGTTTTTCTGACCTACTGTACAATTACTTTTTATGCCTTTCTATACAATGATGTTTTAATGACCTACTATACTACGACTTTTTATGCCTTAATATACTATGACTTTAAATACCGTACTATACTAGGACAGTTTTGTGCCATGCTATACTATCAATTTTGTATGCCTTACTATACTATGACTTTTTATGCCTTACAATACAATGACTTTTTAAATCTAACTATAGCATGACATTTTTATGCCTTACTATACAATGATGTTTTTATGCCTTACTATAATGACGTTTTTATGCCTTACTATATTATCACTTTTTATGCCTTGTTATGTAATTTTTATGCCTTACTATACTATGCGTTTGTTATGCCTTACTACACTAAGCCTGCATGGGTTTTCTCGGAGAATCTGGCTTCCTGCCGAAATCCAAAGAAATGCACATTAAGGTTAATTAGAGATTATAATGCCTTACTATAATATTACTTTTTTATGCCTTATTATACTGTGACTTTTATGCCTTACTATGAATTTAGTAAGGCATAAAAACGTCATAGTATAGTGAGGCATAAAAATGTCAAAAAACATGATAGTATAGTAAGGCATAAAAATGTCAAAAAACGTCATAGTATAGTAAGGCATAAATTTGTCGAAAAAACGTCATAGTATAGTATGGCATAAAAATGTCAAAAAACGTCATAATATAGTAAGGCACAAAACGTCATAGTATAGTAAGCAATAAATTTGTCAAAAAACGTCATAGCATACTAAGGCATAAAATTGTCAAAAAATATCTTAGTATAGTTGTCATGGTTTCCTATGGCAGACACATTTTGTTAGTTTTATTTTGGACTTTCTCACTTCCTGTTTTATTTTGTAATAAGGTTTCATTGTGTGTCTCAGCATTTTGCTTCCTGTCTTGGTCTTGTTTGTGTGGTGATTGTCTGCCCCGCCCTAATGTGTTTCACCTGTGTTCAATCACCCTTTCCTCCCTTGTCTATATAGTCTTTGTGCTCCCCTTTGTCTGTATTGGTTCGTCTGTTGATTTCTGGGTTTGTCCTCATCGGTCCACGTCTCCCGTTCTTGTCTGGTTCATCTCCAAGCTGTTCACGTCCTGTTCATCTCCGGGTTTGTACTTGTTCTGTTCTTGTTGCCTGTTTTTTTCAATTTCTTTTGTTGAATAAACCTGCTTGCACCGTCCCCAATGTGTTGGCTGCATTTGGGTCCACCCCTACTTACCTCAAAACCCTGACAATATTAAGGCACAAAATGTCATAGTATACTAAGGCATAAAATTGTCAAAAAACGTCATAGAATAGTAAGGCATAAAATTGTCAAAAAACGTCATAGTATAGTAAGGCATAAATTTGTCATAATATAGTAAACCATGAATTTGTCAAAAAAAGTCATAGTATACTAAGGCATACGAACGTCAAAAAACATCATAGTATAGTAATGCAAAAAAGTCATAGTATAGTAGTATAATAAGGGATAAAATGTTATAGTATAGCAAGGCATAAAAACGTCAAAAAACGTCATAGTAAGGCATAAAATGTCATCGTATAGCAAGGCATAAAAACGTCATAGGATAGTAAGCCATAAATTTGTGAAAAAACGTCATAGTATACTAATACATAAAAACATCAAAGAACGTCATAGTTTAGAAAGGCATAAAATGTCGTCGTATAGTAAGGTATAAATTTGTCAAAAAACGTCATAGTATTGTAAGGCATAAAATGTCATAGTATAGTAAGCCATAAATTTGTCAAAAAACGTCATAGTATAGTAAGGCATAAAAATGTCAAAAAACTTAATATTATAGTAAGGCAAAAAACGTCATAGTATAGTAAGCCGTAAATTTGTCAAAAAATGTCATAGTATACTAAAGCATTTAAAATGCCAAAAAGCGTCATAGTATTGTAAGGCATAAAATGTCATAGTATGGTAAGGCATAAATCTGTCAAAAAGCATCATACTATAGTAAGGCATAAAAATGTCAAAAACCTCATAGTATAGTAAGGCATCAATTTGTCAAAAAACTTCATTGTATAGTATGGCATAAAAATGTCAAAAAACGTCATAGTATAGTATGGCATAAATTCATCAAAAAACATTATAGTAAAGTAAAGCATAAAAATGTCATAGTATAATAAGGCATAAAAACGTCAGAAAACATCATAGTATAGTAAGGCACAAAAATGTAAAAACAACGTCATAGTATAGTAAGGCATAACATTTTTTTAAAAAACGTCATAGTACGGTAAAGCATAAAATGTCATACTATACTAAGGCATAAAATGTCGTAGTATAGTAAGGCATGAATTTGTCAAAAGACATCATAGTATACTAAGGCATAAAAACGTCAAAAAACGTCATAGTATAGTAAGGCAGAAAATGTCATAGTATAGCAAGGCATAAAAATGTCATAGAATAATAAGGCATAAAATTGTCAAAAAATGTCATACAATTGTAAGGCATAAAATTATCAAAAAACGTCATAGTATAATAAGGCATAAAGTGTAGTAGTATAGTAAGGATTAAAATTGACAAAAAATGTCACAGTATAGTAAGGCATGAATTTGTCAAAAAACGTCATAGTATAGTAAGGCATAAAAACGTCAAAAAACGTCATAGTATAGTAAGGCACAAAAATGTAAAAACAACGTCATAGTATAGTAAGGCATAAAATGTCATAGTATAGCAAGGTATAAAAATGTAGTAGTACAGTAAGGTAAAGTCAAAAAACGTCATAGTATAGTAAGGCATAAAAATGTCAAAAAACGTCATAGTATAGTAAGGCACAAAACATCATAGAATAGTAAGCAATGAATTTGTCATAAAACGTCATGGTATACAAAGGCATAAAAACCTCAAAAAATGTCAGAGTATATAGTAAGGCATAAAATGTCATAGTATAGGAAGGCATAAAAATTTCATAGTATAGTAAGCAATAAATTTGTCAAAAAACGTCATCGTATAGTAAGGTATAAAATTACAGTATAGTAAGGCACAAATTTGTCAAAAAATGTCTAAGTATAGTAAGGCATAAAAACGTCAAAAAACGTCATAGTTGGTAAGGCATTAAATGTCATACTATAGTAATGCATAAATTTGTCAGAAAACGTCATAGTATAGTAAGGCATAAAATGTCATAGTATAGTAAGACATAAAAACGTCAAA
Source organism: Seriola lalandi dorsalis (assembly GCF_002814215.2). Lineage (NCBI taxonomy): Eukaryota > Metazoa > Chordata > Actinopteri > Carangiformes > Carangidae > Seriola > Seriola lalandi. Next base: position 956,352 of record NW_019525491.1, read on the forward strand.
AAACGTCATAGTATAGTAAGGCATAAAAATGTCAAAAAATGTCATGGTATACTAAGGTATAAAAACATCAAAAAACGTCAGAGTATAGTAAGGCATAAAATTGTCAAAAAGTGTCATAGTATAGTAAGGCATAAAATGTAGTAGTATAGTAAGGCATAAATTTGTCAAAAAACGTTATAGTATAGTAAGGCATAAAAATGTCGAAAAAACGTCATAGTATAGTAAGGCATAAATTTGTCAAAAAACGTTATAGTATAGTAAGGCATAAAAATGTCGAAAAAACGTCATAGTATAGTAAGGCATAAAAACGTCAAAAAACGTCATTGTATAGTAAGGCATAAAAATGTCAAAAAACGTCATAGTATAGTAAGGCACAAAACATCATAGTATAATAAGGCATAAAAATGTCGAAAAAACGTCATAGTATAGTAAGGCATAAAAACGTCAAAAAACGTCATAGTATAGTAAGACATAAAAACGTCAAAAAACGTCATAGTATAACAAGGCACAAAATTTTCAAAAAACGTCATAGTATTGTAAGGCATAAAAATGTCAAAAAATTTCATAATATACTACGGCATAAAATTGTCATAGTAGAGCAAGGCATAAAATTGTCGAAAAAATGTCATAGTACAGTAAGGGCATAAAATGTCATATTACAGTAAGGCATAAATTTGTCAATAAACGTCATAGTATAACAAGGCACAAAATTTTCAAAAAACGTAATAGTATAGTAAGGCACAAAACATCATAGTATAGTAAGCCATAAATTTGTCAAAAAACGTCATAGTATACTAAGGCATAAAAACGTCAAAAAACGTCATAGTATAGTAAGGCATAAAAATGTCATAGTATAATAAGCCATAAATTTGTCAAAAAACGTCATAGTATACTAAGGCATAAAAACGTCAAAAAACGTCATAGTATAGT